>NC_043002.1:60705628-60728128 GCF_006345805.1 Octopus sinensis | reverse complement strand
CCCTGTTTCTGACGAGAATTTGCTACCCAGGTTTCGGTTAAACGAATTTTCCATGCTGACGATAAACATAGGATAATTCATTCACATATTTAAATATATATATATATATATATATATATATATATATATATATAATATATATTATATATATATATATATATTCATATATATGTATATATATATATAATATATAATATATATATAATATATCTATATATATATATATATATAATTTGATTTGAAAACCCCACTGGAATGGGAGAAAGCGCTAATAATCTGGATGATATGATCTGAATGATATGATATATATATGTAAAAAATGTAATATATAAATACATATCTATAAATATGAACCATCCTATCTTCTGATTACCTCATTTCTTCTAATATATATATATATATATATATATATGTATATATAAATATATATATATGTGTGTGTGTGTGTGTCTCTGTGTGTGTATACAGATATATATGTGTATATACATACATACGTGCATCATACATACGCACATATGCACGTAGACGTGTGCATATACATACGTAAATTCACACACACATACTCGTCTGCAAATAAGCAGATGGAAAAAAACGATAAAGGTATGTAGTAGTGTATATATATATATATATATATATATACAAACATATATATGAGTGTGTGTATCTGTATATGTATGAGTGCCTGTATATGGATAGGATATATATATATATATATATATATACAAAAACATGAGGTGTTGTTCTTTTCGTGCTCTTATATAAACCCTTTGTCGTAAATAAAATGAATATGTATGAGAATGGGAACGTAACAGACCATGGAATAAAATATTGGTTTTGTTTGAACAGAAGTTCATTCTGTCCCCTACACATTCATCTCTCTACGACCGTAATTTTCTACGTACATATGTATTTATATTTATCCACCTATCACTTTTTAACACGAACACGGATATTTGAATTTGCGCGCATGCGTTCTTGCGTCGGTTTTTGTAAGCGGTTATGCACATCGTTGGATTATGTACGGCAACCGTACTCATGGAAATATCAACGTTATTTCGAAAACCGTAAGATTCTTTGAAATTCATTTCGAACCCTGAAATGCAAAATTTCATTGGTAATTCTATTTCTACTGTAGCGTTTGATTCTAACGATGTTTTTAAAATCCAAATAGGCAGTGGGTAAGTATATATTTTAAAATCTACAGATATATAGGCGCAGGAGCGGTTGTGTGGTAAGTTGCTTGCTTACCAACCACATGGTTCCAAGTTCAGTCCCCTTACGTGGCACCTTGGCCAAGTGTCTTCTACTATAGCCTGGGGCCGACCAAAATTTGTGAGTGGATTTGGTAGAGGGAAACTGAAAAAACCCGTCTATATATGTATGTATATGTATATATATATATATATATATATATATATATATATATATATATATATATATATATATATTATATATATATGTGTGTGTGTGTGTGTGTGTGTATGTTTTTGTGCTTGCGTATGTCCCCCAACATCACTTGACAACCGATAGTGGTGTGTTTACGTCCCCGTAATCTAGCGGTTCGCAAAAGAGGCCAATAAAATAAGTACTAAGCGTCCTGGGTTCGATTTGCTCGACTAGAGGCGGTGCTCGAGCAAGGTCGCAATCAAATGACTGAAACAAGTAAAAGAGTAAAAGAGTATACTTGAATATACAAGTCACCCCTACAACCTCAGGATCTCTTGTTGATATATTTATCTTCACAGCCACAAATACTTAATGTATTCGAGAAAGATAATTCTTTAAAAATACTAGTGTTTCACAAAGAAACTCATTTTAGTCGATTGTTCCTCCTTGAAATTTGTTTGTATTTTCTTACTGAAAATGTTTAGCATATTTGAAATTTTTCTCTTTGACATACAAAATGAGTTTTGATGAGAGTTCTCAGGGAAGGTTTCATGCATGTTATTAAATATTTGACTCTGGTTTTTGCTTTATAAATTAAATCTGTTTTATGTTGTCTGCTCACTTTTATTTTTGTTTCTTTTATCACAATTGTCTGAATGGATATCTGTTATAAGCTTGCAATATTCGTTCTGGCTCCATGCTGTAATGGATATATTCCTTTGAAACACAACTATCTTACCAATCTGTAAACTTACTTTATGAAGCGGTATTCCAGATGGAGTTCCTATAACAGAAAAATTTGGACAAATAATTAGAACTGTCTTCATCGTTTTCTTCTTTAATTCATCAACACTTGAATTTGAAACTATTTCTTTAGTTGATATCTACAACACTTCCTCATTAACTATTAATTAGTCGCTGTCTTTTTGAACTAATTCTCACTAGTGACGCGTTAACATTCGGTTCTGAATTGAAAAACACTACTTCCGCTAAAATATTTTTGTCTTAAATCTCATTTGAGATGTCAATGATGTCATACGGAAGTATAGCGTTTCTGCTTCGTGTTCTCCATCACCATACTGAGGCATAAATGCAACAAAACCTCGCTAATCTTCTGTTGTTCGCATCTTTTGAACAAGTCAATATTGCTGAAATAAATACAAGAGACCAAGATTCAATTATTGTTATTTTAATACTTAGTGGCACAACTAGTGTTAACAACTGACGAAATATCTACAAGTAAAATCACCTTTTCTCTTAATGTCAATATTAGTAACATTCCTCAATGATCAATCGTTGACAACGGGATCGGCACTCCAATAATGGAAGATTCCTCAATAAAAAAAAGGACTTGATACTAATGAAGCACGCATAATTTAATATGATGAAAATGTTACAAGCACTTCTATCAATTATACATATTAGCATTTTAAATTAAAAATAATCATAGATGATTTTGCATTCTGGAAAGATTGATTCAAAGCCAGGATATACAATTCCTTGCATAAAGAATTAAATTTACCTATTCGTAAACAAAATTAGAAGTGAATGGTTTTACCTGGACTACCAGAAGTATCAACATAGCTTGTGAGGTGTCATTAATTCTTACTCTTCTGACAGAGTTCAGAAGTACAGTTACGGTTTCCCTCTGAGCAGAGGTCAGCAGATCAATATCACACATTACTGGTACTCATAATTCAGTAACATATGCATATTCCAGAATTTTCAGGTAAACGTTTCAAGTAAACCAATAGTTTCAGGTAAACCAATACTTTTCCTTTTCGAACAGTATATTCTATTGTATCTGGGGAGAGTCATTTCCTTTTTGTGCCTTATAATTTAACACACACACCGGTAAAATTTCCACGTATTTCTTATTTTTATTTTCCTAAACTTTTCGTTGCGCCTTGCAACGTTTTCAATAGTCTTCACTCTAGTATATTGTTTTCTACATATAGTGCTTCCTTTTCACATCTATCATGATTCTCGGTAATTTACAGCAATCGTCAGTTTATATGTTTTCCAGTGTTAAAGTAAGATGATTTGTTCACATTACGCGCATATTTTAACAAACAGTGTGTAAAAATGTCTGACTAATAAAAACATATATTGGTGTATCCAGTCTCATTTTCTCGTAGGTGACACCTCTCACAAATAGCGTGGAATGCTTTAATATTTTTTTAAAAGAACTCCTGGCTTACTTACCAGCCACATGCTTCTGGGTTCAGTCCCACTGCGTGGCGCCTTGGGAGGGGGTCTTCTACTATAACCTCGGGCCGACCCAAAACTTGTGAGCGGATCTGGTAGACAGAAACTGAAAGAAGCCCGTCGTTTATATGCATATATATATATATATGTGTGTGTGTGTGTGTTTCTCCCCCACACACACATCGCTTGACTACCGATGCTGGTGTGCTTACGTCCCCATATCTTAGCGGTTCGGCAAAAGGGACCGACAGAATAAGTACTAGGCTTACAAAGAATAAGTCCTGGGGTCGATTTGCTCGACTAAAGGCGGTGCTCGAGCACGGCGGCAGTCAGATGACTGAAACAAGTAAAAGAGTAAAAGAGTAATCAAAGATTATAGCATAAGGAACCAGAAGGAATAGAAACTTCAAGTATAAACTCAGCTTACCAAATTGTCCATTTACTTTCTCTATGAGGCATAGTAGCGAGCAGTGAGAAGCAATTTGATGTGTACTGTGCGTTTGAATTCTCTCAAATTATTGCTTAACCATACTTGTTTGAGACTTGGCAGACTCTATTTGCGGTTAGAGTACAGCAAGCTTACACACTTTGTGATATTATGCATGTTTTTCAAACCATCATAAACGCAACATTCCATCATCAGATGAAACAGAACGATCATACAGATATTTCGTCACCTTCCATACATCTTTTTCTTCAATGTTTCCCATTTTCATTTCTATCAATATTGGAAATTTCTAAATATCTGTAGTGATGCCCTTATTGAAGATCAATATGTGTATGTATACTAAATTTATATATATCCCAGAAATGATATGTGTGTGATATGGTACCACGAAGTTTCCGTTGAACTGTCTCTTGAAACCTATCCACCCCACGCTTACTTTAGAACTTCAAAATCCATGCATGAATCTGTCGACCCATTTTCATATTCTTTTTATCACGAAAACGTTTCAGATATGATTTACAAGCCTTGTGTATGGATCAATCATAAATCCGTGTACATAGAGAGAACGGAAACTGTATATATGATTCAGCCATTCTCATGGCCCAGAATCATAATCTATTTTTCACAGAAAGAAAGATTCTGATTTTCAGTAGACGTTGGAATTACAGTAGAAGCAGTATTTATTTTCACTTTGTCGTCTTTTAGTAAGACAAAAAACTATGTGACTGTAGGGTAGTCCTTTTTTTAGAAATTCAATAAGACGACTATAAACAACATTTGCTGCTATATTAGTCTCGCTTTTTCCATTTCGCCAAGTAATGCTACACCATGCCTTTTAGCAATTGTTTGAAATTCAGCAAGAAACTCTCAAAGTACCAGAATAGTTTGACGATTAGTTAATTCCTTAACAGCAAAATTATTCACAATTCCGAAACAGTGGCAATGTTTATCTGAAGTATAAGAAATATTTCAGGTATTTCACATTTAGTAAGAATCATTTTCACTAGATAATTTTATGCCAAGTATTGTGTTAGTTACTGTTGAACATGGATGGAAGGCTATCATAAGCACCAGGCCAAATGGTTATTCCTTTCTGTGTGTAAAACAAGTAATTAGTCAACACTTTGTAGGATGTACAGCAGAGGATATCTACAGCGTAGATATCCGGTTAGGGAAGGTCAGATCGCAGTGATATTCCTATGTATGTGCGGAGAAATATTTATGGACTAAATACAGCGGAAGTTTCTCAGTGGAGATGGTGTGAAGCCCTTCAGGTTTGTGAAGCAGAAAAGACAACTCAAGGAATAATAGAAAAGGCAAAGAGAGCATAAAGTGACTCGGTGCGCCAGAGAATGCACGCAATTGGTGAGACTAATATCTCAAGTAACCTTTATTTAGACGAGAGTTGGTGTGTGTGTGTGTGTGTGTGCTTGCCACATCAATGCTATCTTAGAATTAGAATTAGCCCATTGCTGCAAATCTTACCATAGTGTTATCGAGTGTGAGTAGATAGCATTTGATGAAATATTTTCGGACACTGAAATCAAAGCGCTGCTTTTGTGAGTCAACTTCGCTTGCGTCGTAAATGCGCGTCAGTTATGGTTTAGGCTTAATTTTTCCGATGACATGTAAAAGTTAAGTCTACGATCTTCCTCTGTAGAGACACAACTATAGCATTGATGAAGTGTTACATTATGCTTAAAATCACGTGTCAAATGTCAGAAGTTAAGGAGATAGTTACTGCTATTCTGTTGTAGGTACATGTTCTTTGTCTATCTCCCTAACTTCTAGGAGATTTTATGTATAATTATACTAATGTGTCCATCTGTTCTAATTTGATTAAATTTGTGCAGCTGAAGATTGGTCTACATTTTAAATTGATGTAATGATTGCATTATTCAATTAAATGAAGTTGCATGAAACGATCGTACTGCATTACCTCTGCTTATCCTTGTTGCTTATTTTGATTTTAATCACCTATTTTTGAAATGGTATGGATAATGCCGTACTAAAGTCCGGTGCCTCAACTTAACTACCATATTAATCTGAATCTATCTATCTATCTATCTATCTATCTATCTATCTATCTATCTATCTATATCTATCTATCTATCTATCTATATATATATATATATTTATATACATATCATTTGAATATATACAGGGAATGCATTATCGGAACACTGATGACTCCACAGACAGACAGACACAACAAATCCGGAACACCAATGTTCAGGAAATGTTTCTAATTTTTCCTTTCCACAAACTATATGACACAAGTGTGGTTGGAAGAAAGATGAAAGAAAAACGGTTTATTAAAATGTTCAAACCTGTTCTGAACGGAAATAAAAGCAATCATATAACAACCAGTTAGTGATGTGGATTAATAAATAGTTCTAGCATATAAATATAAACAAATTTCAGAATATCGGTAGGCCTAACAAACAGTAATGCTTAAGATGCATGCGGATTGGGCAAAAATGTATTCTAAAATTTCAGCTTGCTGCAGCGTTCTAAATAAGGTTTGTAATAAAGTCAAGAACTCAACTGACAGTTAAACACAGTTGAAATTTGATGATTTCGCTATGTATGAAAGATTTAATTTAACTTTATGAGCATTACAAAATATTTTTTCAAAGTTGAAATACATAAACAAAACATGAAAACCAGACCATGTTCTAACTTTATTCAACTGATATATTATCCTATAGACATTTAGACAAATTCGAAACCATATATATATATATATGTATATATATATATATATATATATATATATATATATATATGTATGTATGTATGTATGTGTATGTATGTATGTATGTATGTATGTATGTATGTATGTGTATATGTATATGTATATGTATGTATGTGTATGTATATACATATATATATATATATATATATATATATATATTATATATAAGAGGAAAAAATCTATCAGAAGGAACTCTATCTCTCTTAAAAAAACATCTTTTGATAAGAATAACAAATGCGCAACCGGTAAAAAGAACTTTCACCTAATTAAATTACTTAAATTACTTAAATTATTTTGTCAGCATTTTCTTCATTTCCTTTTTTATATATCACAACTCGTGTTCCACATCTTTTTTAAATATATATATATATATAATGATAAATCTCAGAGCGAGTTATATATATATATATATATATCCGCGAGTTATATATATATATATATATATCCGCTCAGTTAAAGTCGACTCTCGGTCACTCGTTCGATCAGTGTCCTCCAGTCAGTTCTATACTGGGACGCTTCCTTCAGACTGGCCATGTCCATTCCAGTATCACTCCTGATGGTGTCAAGCCAGCGGGTTCTTGGTCGGCCTCTTCCTCTCTTGCCACGGACCATTCCGAGCATGATGTCCTTCTCCAGGGATTCTCTCCGCATCATATATATATATACTCACATTGAGGATATTTAAATCTCTTATAGGGAAATATAAATCCAAGATTCACTGGTTTAAATTTTATATGTGAAGAAATATTTCTTCAATGATTACATTATATAATATATCGTAAAATATCAAACATTATTATCGAGTTATAAAACAGAGAGATTAACAAAAACAAATTAATTTATTAATTAAGCAACATATTCTCCTATACCTCATTCATTTCACGAAAAAAAATTAAAACTACAAACATATATAGATATATAATTTGGCATTTTAAATGCCTTGTATAGAAATTCATCAGGGTATACAAATCATCAGGGTGTACAAAGGACAACAAAGATTACATTAAGATCCGTACACTCAGATGATATTCCATGCAAGTTATTCAAAATGCAAAATTATATATTTATATATGTTTTGTAATTTTAATTTTAATTGTGAATGAAACAATTTTTGGTGACTATGTTGATTAATTGATAATTGATTTGTATCCATTAGATCTCTTTGTTTCCTAACCCAATAATAATGTTTTATATATATATATATATATATATATATATATATATATATATATACATATATTGTGTGTGTGTGTTGTTGTTGTTCTTGTTGTTGCTGGCAACCGCTTCCCAGTTGCTAATATTGTATATATGTATATGTATGTATATATATATATGCGTATGTGTGTATATATATATATATATTATATATATATATATATATATATATATATATATATATATATATATAATATTATATATATATATATATATATATACATGTAGTTAATCCAAAGAAAGAAGAGCAAACAAGACAAAAAACTATAACGCGAGGACGTGCTACAAGCACTGTATTATCAGACGCCCAGGAAAGGAAGGAGAAATGATTTAACGTTTCGAGGAAAGCTCTTCTTCAGAATAGAGGAAAGTCCAACGAAAGGAAGCCAGAGGAAGAAAATCGCCAACGATACACATATGATTACATATATATATATATATGTATATATATATATATATATATATATATATATATTATATATATATACATATATATATATGTATGTGTGTATATTATATATATTATATATATTATATATATATATATATATATATTATATATATATATATATATATATATATATATATATATATATATATTATATATATATATATATATATATATAATATATATATATATAACTATATATATAGACATATGTACATATGTGTTTGGGGGCTATGGCAGAGTGTATGTAGATATGTGTGAGTGTTTGTGTTTGTCATCGATAACCTGTGACTACTGGTATTAGTTTGTTTACGTTCCTGTAACTAGTAGTTCGGTAAAAAGTCACCATAGAATTAGTACCAAACTTACAAAAGAATAAATATTTCAGTTTGACTAAAACCTTCAAGTTTGGATGCTGTCTAATGACTGATGCAAGTAAATAATAAATGGTAAGTAAGGATCTATGTATCCATTTATATATCATAGTTAATATATATACACCGTTGTCAGGTCTGTTACTGTGTTATTTTTCCCGTGATAACATTCTTAAAGATCTACTATGTCCAAAATGCAATGTACATCGGAGGGAGACGGGAAATGACCTCAGCAGGAGTGAAATCGCCAACTGTATTCCGGGTTTTGGTGGGGTCATTTCCACAGTGATATGTACTCGCAATCAGCGGCACGCCTGCATGACAATTCGTTGCGTCCGATATTGAAAGTAGCGAATAAAACATTCGCTGATGTCATGAATAATCCCGTTGGGCAAAATGCCGACATCTTCATGTGAAACCGAAGTGATATGCATGTACAGAAATATCCTAAACGACAGTTAATCCGGTACGTGTGTGTCTAGACTGGGGAAGAGATAAAGGCAGATGATGATCAAAGACAGGAATGAATGTATTAGTACTCTGGAAGATATCTTGATCGTTTCTGATCGAAAACAATTTCCATAAAGGAAATCAAATTTATTTAAATATGACGAGCTTGAAAAATAAATAAGCAGGATATTGAATATCAGATAATAGTGTCACTAAAAACGGTATCAGTACGTATGATAACGAAAGCTAACAAAAAGCGAAACAGAAAATACCATAATAAATTGTTTATTTGCGCGGTAAACAGTAACATTCGATAGGAAATGAAAAGTTGGTCTCCTATGACGAACGTAACGGTCGTTGGGATACCTGTGATCAAATCTGCCGGAACTTACTTAGAATAAATTTTTCAAAGTGGTCCTTTTGATTCTGGCTGTTTACCACGCAAAGATTTATTTTCAGTTCGCCGATACCAGCAGGGATGAGCCAACAGTTTCTTCGGAATTATAAGTAACACGTCGGTTACAGTTAGATTCGGTACTTCTGGCAGATGAGATACAACATACCAAACACCAGTGTCTCAAAATCCTTTTTACTAACAAATCAGGTAAAAACATAGGCATTGTAAAGAAGAGACCAACACAACAGATATTAACGGGTTTGCCTTCAGATTTCCCGGAACATATTAAATTGTAAATCCTTTAACTTTTTATGTTTATGAATTTTGTGTTGCAAAATTCCTGATGTGAAGCCGAGTGTTGAAACAAATATTTTTGTGTATTTCGGGATGGTAATTGTTTTCTTTTACCAAATAATCACACGCACTAAATATTCGCTTTTCACTCGTTGGTTACTGTTCTTATTCTAACACATAGAAATACAGAAATATAAGAAGAGCTAGAGCACATTCGAAGACGGAAAGTGTGACCTAAGAGAACACATTTGTGGAGAAAGATTTCCGGACAATACTCATGAGCACGAATACGAGCACTAATAAACGAGTGAAGAACGAAGAGATAGTGTGTGTGCTAATTTGGCAATAATAATAATAATAATAATAATAATAATAATAATAATAGTAGTAGTAGTAGTAGTAGTAGTAGTAGTAGTAGTAATAATAATAATAATAATAATAGTAGTAGTAGTAGTAGTAGTAGTAGTAGTAGTAATAGTAATAGTAATAGTAATAATAATAATAATAATAATAATAATAATAATAATAATAGTAGTAGTAGTAGTAGTAGTAGTAGTAGTAGTAGTAGTAGTAGTAGTAGTAGTAGTAATAATGATGATGATGATGATGATGATGATGATGATGATAATAATAATAATAATAATAATAATAATAATAATATAATATAATAATAATAATAATAATAAGATGCCCTGATGCAGTACCAGGCAGTGGCTCTCATGGCTTCTGATCTTAACTGATTGGAAGTGTTATCATGTACATTGTTTTGTCTTGGTATAAAAGATGGGCTACAGCAAATATTCTGCTCAATACCACAGATTTGCTTGTCAGTTGTTTGACCTTAACCAGTTGAGCATGTCCCTTAGTGGCTGACGATATGTGTATCTCTGATCACGAGCAGAAGTAGTGGGGGAGCATCATAGCCATGTGTTGAGAAGGATTCTTTGGGGTTTGAATAATTCACCTCTGGAATCATGGGTGTTTCGTTCAACGTCCTTAAACAACCATTATTCAGGGACCATTTGAGCAGGATGGGTTACTCGATCTGAAGAAAATTCTAACTGGGCTCCACCTGCAAGGTCATGTGCTGTTTATCTTGATATGAGATCACCATGTCGCGCACATATGGTTGTGATGCATGTGCCTGGTGTACCCTTATCAGACGGGTAGTCATGATGGGTATACTGGGCTTCGTATATTTTACTTCAGTGTCACTTTGATGGCATGCTCTGCTCGCTCACTCAATAATAATAATAATAATAATAATAATAATAATAATAATAATAATAATAATAATAATAAGGAACACCGGGGTACGTTTAACATATGAAAGCGATAAAACTGTACTCCGAAATCTATCCACAAACATCGGAAACAAAGACATCGCATGGAACCAAAAAATAGCTGACAAAGGATTGGACTATATCCGAGTAAGTAATACTCATTGAAATTTATCACTATTTTCCAAACGAAATGATGTGTTTTAACTGAATATCATCTCCACCTCTCGCATAACACATGTAAACATGCTTGATACATTACGATCCATCAACACCAGACCATCTCCGGCCCCAAACACCATGTACAAAAGAACTACAAATAAATTAAAGAATAGCGGTATTGTTCAACACAAGAATAACAATCGGGAGGTGCTTGCTTTAAACTTGTTACACAAAAAGTACGGAAAACTACACGTGCAAAACAATGTGACAATAAAAATTAACGGACCGGTATCCTACGAAAATGACGACCGTCAAAATAAAGGACCGGACGTTGTTCCTCATGTCCCGCAAATAAAGCCAAAAGGGCATAATGGATACGTGAGGAATAGATTTCAATCCTACACGCTTACTTTACAGCAGTGCTCTACCCAAAGAACGAAAACACATCAACATATTCATATAAAATATGGAAGGAAAATAACCTAAATAAAGACTTGGATACAGCAATGAAACCTAATAAACTAGCAAAAAAAATATCAGAAATAGAAACAGAACATTTAAGAGAAAAGATACATCAGGAAAATGTAGATTGAAGCCACACAACAATGCCAAATAATATAAACACTGAGATAGTAAAACACGAAGACAAACGTAACATTTCCAACAAAACCGAATTAAAGAAGAAAAAAAACAAACCCAGACCGTAGCGATGCAAAATAATGTACAAAACACCACAGACAAACATACGAATGAGAAATAAAACGAAACAACTCTAAAACCTGGAAACAACGAAGGGAAAGTAAATAATTATGATACTATAAAAAGTAGAATAATCAAAGAACTGAAAACCACAAATCTCAGAATGGATCACCGACCGTACCTCCAAAAATTCAAAATAGGCAACAAAACAACATCAATAATAAATAGCATAAACCTGGCCGTCACGGAACTAATAGCCACTGAAATAAATAGCAATGTCACTGAGCTAAATGACTTAGTATATGCAGCAGCCACTGCCGCCACAAAAGAAGCTTGATACTCCCTCAAACCCATCTAAACCGGAGTACCACCACCCAAACAAACCCTGTGGATAAATAACATCCAAAAACCAAATACAAAAAATGAGAAAAGATCTGTCGATTCTTCCCGAAATTAGTCGACAATCAACACTACTAAGCAACAAAAAGAAAACAAATATACTGTGCAAATAAAACATCACAGAGAAAGATTTACCTGAGATAAAAGAAGAGCTAAAGCAAGATATTCCTGCCAAAGCACAAAGGATCTGCCGGTATGAAAAACGCCAACGTTTCTTTGAACAAAACAAACAGTCCAACTCCAACCCCAAAAAGTTCTACCAAGAACTTGGCAAAAATAAAATAGACATCACTGCAGCACCAACGGCAGAAGTGGAAGAATTTTGGAAAGAAAAAGGTCGGCGAATGAACACTCCAGGAAAGGACTATTAAAGCAGCAAACTTAGCACCTGAGCAACTTTGGACCCCCATAACAGCTGAAGAGGTCACTCAGGCACTGCAAGGACTAAGCAACTGGAAGACACCTGGGCACGACAAGATCCCCAACTTCTGATTGAAATATCTGACAGGAATGCAGAAAAAGCTGGCTGAAAACTTTGACGCCATACTGGCAGAGCCATAGAAAATGCCTGAATGGCTCACGAAAGGGAAAACCATCTTAATTCCCAAATCCACGAAACAGCAAAACCACAAAACTACAGACCTATAACGAGTCTCCCTACAATGTACAAAGCCCTTACTGCAGTAATATCGCAAAGATTGAACAAGCACCTGGACGAAAACAAACTGTTCCCAGAAGAGTAGAAAGGATGCTGCAAGGGCTCATATGGCTGCAAAGATCAACTAATGATCAATAAAGCCATAACTGAAGACAGCCGCAGAAAGAAGAAAGGCCTCAGTATGGCCTGGATCGACTACCGAAAGGCATTTGATAGCATTCCCCAGACGTGGATCCTCGAAACACTAGCCATTAACAAGGTAGCACCAACAATTATAAAATACATAAGACACTCTATGAATAAATGGTAGACAGTGCTACAGCTCCAAATAAAAGAGGGACTCGTGAAAACCAAAGCCATCCCCATTAGAAGAGGGATATTCCAGGTAGACATGCTCTCTCCACTCTTTCTCTGCTTGGCACTGACACCTCTATCTGATATGCTAAATAGAACTGGATGCGGATACAAATGTTACGGCAAAGCGATCAGTCGCCTTTTATATATGGATGAACTAAAACTATACGCTACAACTGACAAACAGCTGGAAACACTACTACAGGCAGTTCTTGGATTTACCAAAGAAATAGATATGAAATTTGGATTAGAAAAATGCCCCAAATTAACCCTCAAAAGGGGGAAAGTAGTTAAGAGTAGCAACATCGCACTAGATAAAGCCAACGATATAAGAGAATTAAAGCCAAACTTACAAATATTTAGGAATCCATGAACTAGATAAGATACAAAACGCACAAATGAAAGGGAAAATAAAGAAAGAATACTATAGACGAGTGAGATCAATACTAAAAACAGACCTCAATGCTAAAAGCAAGATAATAGGTATCAACACTTTAGCCGCCCTAGTTATATGTTACAGCTACGATATCCTTAACTGGACACTAAATGAACTAATCAATATAGAAACAAGAAAAATAATGACAGGATCTAGGATGTATCACCCAAAATCTGACATAGAAAGTCTATATATATAATATATAGAAGGTGGTAGAGGCCTTATACAACTGGAAAACTATTATAAAATAAGCACCATAGGACTGCAAAAATATCTACTTCAGAAGCAAGGAGAACTGATACAAATAGCGGCAAAACACGAGCAAAACAAAAAAACTGTTCTAGGTATTTAAGGAAGCTGACAAATACAAACAAGAGATCATACCACCTAAGAAGAAGAAGAAGAAGAAGAAGAAGAAGAAGAAGAAGAAGAAGAAGAAGAAGAAGAAGAAGAAGAAGAGAAGAAGAAAAGAAGAAGAAGAAGAAGAGAAGAAGAAGAAGAAGAAGAAGAAGAAGAAGAAGAAGAAGAAGAAGAAGAAGAAGAAGAAGAAGAAGAAGAAGAAGAAGAAGAAGAAGAAGAAGAAGAAGAAGAACTGCTACAGTATGCGTGATTCACATTGTTAGTGCGTGTGAAAGTCTTGCACAAAAAGTATACAAGCGTAGACACGACAAGGTAGCCCAAAATCTCCCCTGGTTACTATGTCGTAAGTATAAATATGAGGTTACATGTACTTGGCACCAAAATACACTGGAAAAGGAAATGGAAGAATAGCGGAAGGCAGAAATTATTTCGGATTTTGATTTTTAGACAGAGAGAGTGTTAGAGTAACAAAGGCCGGATATATTAACCTTTAGGAGGGACGACATGGAGGTCGAGGTTACTGGATCAAAAGAGGTACCAAGGATCAACTCCTGGTAGACTGCAAGAGGAGGAAAACTAATTCAGCCATGTCATGGATCGGTTGTCGTAATATAATTCCACATTCTTGGAGTATGGAATGTATGAACTATTTGGTATTTGATCGAATGTTAAACGATTGCTTGGAAAAAGTATAGCAAAGTGGAGGAGGGGACTGACAGCATATGGGAGAAGTTTAGGATCAAGAGGGGTATCTTCCAAGGGGACTGCCTATCTCCACTGACCTTTGTACTATGCTTGATATCACTAGCACTGATTCTGAAGAAAGCAAATGCTGGGTATGTATTCAAAAGCCGCCAACAAAAAGTACACCATTTGTTTCTCATTTATGACCACAAACTTTATAGTTAAGATGAATCCCAAGTCATTTCCCTCTTTGGTAAGGTGTATACTTTTAGTGCTGATCTCAGAATGTAGTTCTGACTGAAAAGGTGTAGTGTGTTATTCTTGAAGAGAGGCAAAAATCAAATGTATGGACGGTTTAGCGATACCATAAGGGGAAGGCTATGAAGCAGACAGAAGTACTTATAGCCATTTTTTTTTTATCTGACACATATGGAAGAACTTTAGGGTCAATAGAAATCAGGAGTGGTATCTTCCAAGAGATTGGTTATAAGTACTTGTAATCATCAGATGTGTTGTAGTACTGCCTTGAGGCTTCTCTTAGATGAATCAAAGAATAAGCACCATTCAGCTGGAACATGCTCTTGGAACAAACAGCGAAATAGCTCATCTATGTTATTACTAAAAAAAGTGTTCCATCAACAGAGAAGCATAAAGTCAGATCCCTATATCTCTTCCTGAAATGAGTAATGCAAACATTTTTCTTGTTGGCGAGATGCTAATAGTCCAGCTTTATCCATTGACAAAGACAAGTCTCTAACTAAATCATATAACTCTCCTTGAAAAAATTTCTGTGGTACGTCTTCATTGTCAGTCGTGTAATCTGCATCCACTTGGATGTCTTCCACAGCAGTAGTATTTTCTTCAAAAATTCCATGGAGAGGCCCTCTCCATATCACAGGTATTGCAAACGACATTGCTCGCTTCCTCTTATTTAGCCAATCCCTTAGTCCATTTGAACAAGCTGAGTAGATGATGTGCGGGGCCCAACTCTTAGCTTGATCCCCGAGAGAGCAGCCAAAGTATAACATGTAGATCTTGATTTCACTTGTGATGGCACATTGTTGAGCTTTGGTGATAAATGAATCACAGACATGACAAAATATATCAGGACTGTTCTTGCAATGCCTTGACATCCTGAGTAGAATTTGATGATGATGATGACTTGTCACCTTAAAGAGAAAGTAAAATTTATGTAAAGAAAAGATTATGAAAAAATAAGATTAGAAAATGAATACACAAATGTATAAACCAGAAGTCAGAAATTACCTGTATAAGACGTTTACGTGTAGCGATATTGCTGATGTGAGTTATATACCTCCCTTATCTCATCAGAAAATCTGTGCCTGATAGAAGAAAACCGATTGCATTTTTGAAATCTGCGGACAAAATTACATATAAAACATCATATAATATCCCTGATGAAATTTCGCTGTTGACCAGTGTAATAATAAAAATAATACCATCAACATTATTAGATGCACAAAGACAAAAAGAACTTCAGGGAAGAAAACGAGTTAACAGTACATTGGTATTTAGTTGTATAGATCTCTATTTCTCTTTCTCTTTATCTCCCTCTTTCTCTCTCTTTATACATACATAAATTCGTAATATATACAAACACACACACATACACACATATATACATATGAAGTAGAACGTTATTGTATAGATAGAAACATAATTAGATTGATAGATAGATAGATAGATAGATAGATAGATAGATAGATAGATAGATAGAGAGTGAGATTATATTGTTGTTGTTGTTGTTGTTGATGGTGATGATGATGAGGAGGAGGAGGAGGAGAGGAAATATTAAGCTGGAAGGAGATGTTATTCAACCTACCTGACTAATCACGTATATCTCTGTAGACCGCAGACTGGATTTTCTATTTTTGAAGAAATAATTAATTTCTCTCCTAACTCTTTTACTAAGTCACTGGCGCATATACAATAATGTCTCGCGCTTCTAATTTTAGCTTCAAAAGTAAGCGTCCGTCCCATATCACTTGTGTAAACTCTGATGAAGTGTGTAATTTTGACTGTGAGAGAACGAATGTGGACGGTTCGTTGTAACGTAAGAGATTTCACTACGATTTATAAAACCTGCCGATAATATGCGCCTGTGACACTTCAGCCTTGAAGTTATTTCAAAAACCCCAGACTGGAAAAAGAAAAATGGTGGCGATTGTAAACTTCGACAAATATCAGGAGACTTCGAGACGGTCCGCAGATGTGAATGCAGTTAGATTTACTCAAAAATTACTTGCAATCTGATTATGTCCGTCCACAATTCAAGTCCTTTTATTCAGTTGACTAACCGCTTTCTTCATCATTTTAATTAGTTCAACTTAATGGCCACAAATGCTGTTACGTGCTGTTTAATTGTATAACTACAATTTCTAAAAATGGGACACCACTACGTAGTCAAACAATCTGCTAGAAATTGTAGTTAAATCTCCACTGAAGTGACACACGGCTTTTTTTAGAAAAGTGTGGTTGTATGATTAAAATGTGTTTGAAAGAGTGAATAGATTAAATAGCATTAGTTCTGTACGATTATATTATTAGATGGTGTTATTTACAGCTGGGAACGTCTTCATCGTAGTTCAGTTCGAGCAGATTCGAGCTAGATCTAAATAAATTAATACTGCTGCTATTACTACTACTACTACTATAACTACTACTACTACTACTACTACTACTACTACTACTACTACTACTACTACTAATAATAATAATAATAATAATAATGATATTGCCGCCGCTATCTCTGCTACTAATGCTGTACCACCACCGCTACTACTACAACCTCCACCACAACCACCACCATCACTACCAGCACCAGCAGCATAAGCAACACCGTCAGTACCACCACCACCACCACCACCACCACCATTACTACTACTACTGTTACTACTGTAACATTTGCATGAAAACAAATAATGCAAAATCATTTTGAAAGATTAAAGAACTGTTTTATTCTTAGATTTTTTAATATTTATTTCACAAGTTCTTTGGATTTAGTAAAAATGTCCGCATTCCATTCTTCTTGCTGTCTTTCACTGAAATTGCTGTAGTCTGCAAGTCTCAAACTAAATATTGCTTCAAGCGTCTCATACAAACCTTCCTGTTTTGAAATACAGTTGGTTGGATAATGCATTGTGTCATATTAAATGTACGTAATTCCTCGCCCACAAGAAAACCTTCCATCTTGTTAATCCATGTTCCAAATGTAGCATTTATTTTACTATTTTTTCTGTATTTTACGAATTAATTGATTCAAAGGTGGTGCATTTGAAGAGAATTATAGTGATGATGGGGTTAAAGTATGCCATATAGTTAAAATGTACGCATTATTAGAGGGCCATAGTAGAACCTACTATTAAACCTTAGAACCCAACACAAGGAACCCAGCACAAAGAACCCAACTACACACAACATTTACCTGTATGTCGGTGCCTGCTCGCGCGCGTGTCTCATATAATTTTTAAAGAGTTTTTTTTTCTCTATAGAATTTAATATATCATTATAGTAAATTTGCTTAATTAGTAGTCTGAAACTCAAGTACCCGGTTCCGTTAATTCGTTTACTAATCACATGTTGAAAAAAAATATTCTCATTTCATTCGAGCAATGTTCATTCCTTTGATAATGTGCAGACAAAAGTTTTTATGTACGTAGATTTTGGGGTGTCAGATAAACTATTTCGTTTCCTTTATATTATTCCATTTACTTGAACCGTTTCCAAGATTTTTGGAAATAGCGCAAACTATATTTTTATCGTTGTGTGGTTTATGTTTATTTGTAAATCTATTCATCCTCTACAAGATTATTGTTTTTGAAATTTAATAAATATCTTAGCTCAGTACAAACATATTACAATGGAATACTTCGGCGTCTACGGCACATATAACTTAACTTATACTTCTTAAGTTTGTGTTCTGAGATTCCAATTGATAGGCATCTCATATGAAATCAACTATTAAGCATTAAGTTGCTTCGATTCTCTGAAGCTAATTAAATTGTCGTGTATATAAACATATTGGCTGTTTGTCTCTCAGGCATCGGCGATATTGATGTAGATACCTCTTATGAGAACCCAATAAGGTACGAGAATTGATTAAGTCTATTCAAAACATTTTTAGTCAGTGGAGAATTTACCCTGTTTATTTAACTACTGCATAACTTCATCGTTTAAGCACACACAAACAAACACATATATATGTATGTATTATATCTATCTATTTTTGTATGTATGTATGTTTTATATCTATTCATGTATGTATGTACACGTGCATCTCTCTCAGTTTATATATATATATATATATATATATATATATATATATAATATATATATATATATATATATATATATATATACTTGTATGTGTACGTCAAATTGTGTGTGTATTTTCATGAGCTTGTCTTGGAACAATAGCAATCGTTCACTGCACTAACACACTTTCTGTAATTTCTTCTAGAGTGGATTTTCTTTACAAACATCGCATAAGATAGAGAATAGTAACTGCCAATAACACCACATGCTTAGTCAGCTTAAATTAACATCCGAATCAATGATAACACTAAGAATTAGATACGGCTTCTTATTGTGTTTCGTCTGTTTAATTCTCTGCAATTCTCTTTATGATACATCAATGAGCAACGTGTAATTTGTATTACATTATATTATATACATGACGTCATTGATTGTTTTATTATTTAATACATAATTTCTGAAAAACCTCTATATGATATTGTGAAATATTGTTTATTCTACTGATGGCCCCTTTATATAGCGCCGTCCGTCAGGATTTGACACAGGATCACTGGTCGGATATTTTGTTGCACTACCTTCCTCGATAAAGGTATTGGTTTTACTTACACTAACATAAAGGCCCTTTCAGTGAATGTGACGAATATGATGTTATGAACAAAAATGTTTAATAATTCGCGATCAAGTTTAAGCACCGGTATTCTTTTATTCTTTTATTTGTTTAGTCGAACACATCGTCCCCAGGACTTATTCTGTGTAAGCCTAGTACTTATTCTATCGATATCTTTTTGCCAAACCGGTAGTTTACAAGGGCGTAAATAGAGTAACATATATTGGCAAACAATGGTGGAGTACAAACACAGACACAGAAATACATACATATATATATTATATATATATATATATATACATACACACACACACGCACACACCATATATATATATATATATATATATATATATATATATATACGCTGGGATTCTTACAGTTTTCGTCTACCAAATACATTCACAAGGCTTTGGTCGGCCCGGGGTTATAGTAGAAAACACTTGCCCAACGTTTCACGCAGTGGGACTGTGCCCGGAATCAAGTGGTTGAGAAGCAATTATCTTAAGATATAATCACACCTGCGCCTGAATTTTAAGAAAAAGAGACATATATATTGAGACTTAAATACATATGTGTGTGTGTGTGTGTGTTTGTGTGCGTGAGTGTGTGTGTATATATTTTTAAAGAGCTTTTATTTATTTCAGTTATTTAACTGCAGATATCCTGGAGCACCGCCTTGAAAGAAAAGGATATCGCCTGCGTCGGCGGGAGTCGAAACCGGATCGAATGCTGGGAATACATTGATGCTAAACGTTACAGTCATAGTTTCCAATAATCTCTATGTGAGTCGATACATACACACACATAGATACATATATAGATATAGATAAATAGATATGTATACGCATATATCCACACATATGTGTATGTATGTATATATGTACGTATATAAATCTCTGTTGATTCACCAGTAGCGATATATTGCAGGAGCTAATACAATGTAGAGTATTCTTTGATACACTATAACTGAAAGGTTCCGATTTCCAGTAGGAAGATTTGCTCGTTTCTGATCAGCAGCTAGTAAACCGAGGCTGGGCTTCTTATCTTAATATACTTTTATCAAAATGGTTTTTTTTTAACTTCTTTTGGGATTACAAGTTTCAGATAGAGAAAAATGATATTAATTCATGGCAAGTTACTGTTGCTGTTTACACTCGGAGTTAGCTTCTCGTCTTTGTTTCATTACTATCTCTCTCTTACACTTCCTGACGCATCTTTCTACTGAAATATCAATAAAACCATATCTCCAAACTATACTTTTAGTACAGTGTCAGCCAAATTGTATTGATTCCAGCCTCATTTAATATTCATTAGGGGGTCTTTGAAGAAGAAAAGTGATTTTGAATTTATTTATTCAGCGAGTTGAATGCTTTTAGGCGAATAAAAGACAAAGGGAAATTAAACGCAACATATCAGAAAAACTGCGCACATTGGGTATCGAATGTCTAAATATCATTTAGCAACTGACAGAAAATTGCACTGAGAGCGGTGTTCCTGTTAGTGATAAGTAATAATAAATTTGTTCTTTCTGAATAATGAATATGAGTGGATTGCTCAGAAATTTAAATGTTTCAAGAAGAAAGAGAACCTATATTATTCGATCCCCTCTCTGGGAGCTTGCTGCCAATCAGCAGCCCCCCCCATACCATTCACTTTATATAGAAACAATTATTTTATTTCATTGTTTTATTATTTATTTTTATTCTATTTTCGTTTGGTGTATATATTTTAATTTCAAGAGAAACGAACGGAAGTTTGGGAAGATATTTTATAAAGAGATAAAATAGCAATTATAGCCGTGCATTACTGTTTTAAAGATACCATGAAATTAAATGACTTTCAGCGCTGTTAATAAAAAGAAAAGAAACAACAAAAATTCAAAAATTAAAACAAACAACTAAACGTTAAGCATAATAAATAAAATTTAAATAGAAAAGCAAAATATTTATTTTTGTTGTTGCTGTTGTTGTTTAATGTAATGAAAGCATTATTGTGGTTTGCGGTTGCCGAGCTTCTTTTGAAGATAAAAATAAACTACATTCGTTTTCACTCAAGCAATGGCGTATAACAAAATACTTGTTAGTCTATTTATATTTGCTTCAATTTTAGTTATGCGCTGAATCAAATCTTTAGCAATCTTTAAGTATCTGTCAGTTCATGCGATGTCCACTTTATGTATACGTTATATTCAAAACTTCAGTCTTAAGAATGCACTACTTCGACACAGTAGCTATTCAGATATCATGTCAACTGATCGACAATCAACGTAGCAAATAAGAAGAAAGCAGAGAAAGGGTGCGGGTGGGGGAAGGTTTAACATCATTATCTTTTGTCTCTCATAAGACATGATATAAAATTCGATCAAATCTCGGGAGGCATTTCAAAGACTAAATTTGTTTTATGAAAATTAATAAAAGTACTTCAGTTATAAATATGCTATCCATATATCCATCCAACCATCTGACCATATATCCACCCACCCATCCAACCATCTATCCAGCAATCTATCCATTCGTTCGTCCGCCCGTCCATCCGTCCGTCCGTCTGTCTGTCTACTATATTTATCGGTCTGCCTGGCCGTCATATCTATCTATCTATCTATCTATCT
>NC_043002.1:60675628-60700628 GCF_006345805.1 Octopus sinensis | reverse complement strand
AACGATTCACATCTGGTTACATTTTGAATATATATAATATATAACATATGCATACATACACATGTGTGGTGTATGTCTGTGCATGTATGGTTAAGAATCTCGATTAGTTTTTAGTTGCCGGTTCAGTAATTGCATGACACATTGGCCAAATTTCTCCTACAATGGCCGACCGATGCCTTTTCAATGAATTTGATCGCTGGAAATTTTTGTGGAAATCCTTCGTATGTACACGTATATTTGTGTACACATATGTACATATATGTACAAACATATGTACACATATGTACAAACATATGTAAAAACATATGTATAAGCATATGTACACATATGTTTGTGTATGTGTACGTGTGTATGGATGTGTGTACATTTTCGTTTGTGTCATGGCTCACACCACAGCTTGACAACCGACGTAGGTTTGGTTACGTCTGTGTAATGTAGCTGTTTGTTCAAAATTACCGAAAGAAAGTAGGAAACTTTTCGAAAAAATCTATAGGTAGATTTATTCCAATGAAACCATCATGGCGATTACACTGCATAATAGCAGTGACTGAAAGTATTAAGAACTGGAAGAATATCAATTCACACACATGGCCACATGTATATGTGTATTATATACTCACTAGCTGAACATGTGCCGTCAGTATCGGCGGCTAATTATAGTCTTTTATATATAGATAAGGTACAAAATAATTATCGTACATACAAACATTCACATACTTACACACCACACACACACACATGCATGCATACATACATATTGTTCATAAAGCATATGAAAACGGAAATAACAAATGACAGAGAGAGGTGAATGAACAACAATCATGCTTGTTTTAGTTAGATGCTCAGGAAAAATGTCAGGCGTTTTTTTGTATCTGATCCGCAATGGAGTGAAACCACGTGATATGCTAGGGGCATCCGCCGGTGTGGTGATGAAATTTGTCAACCGATAATAGAATTTTGATGCAATTCTCGTCCAAGGGAAATGAAATTTTCTGGAAGTTTACAGTTGTTGAAAGCGTCAAAAACAATACACCCAAGATAAGCTCGATGTGCTAATTATTATTTGTTACAAAAGAAGCATCTGTCGGCCATGGCATACACCACACACACACACGCACACTGTACTCTATGACGAAATATATATACACATATATATTCATATACCTATATATGTATATTTACATATATATATATATATATATATATATATATATATATATATATATTATATATTATATATATTATATATATATGTTTACATAGATGCATACATACATATATATATATATATAGTACTAATACATACTAGTACATACTAATACATACACCAACCCTATACATACACACGTCCAGACCCCGCATACGCACTTATACTCTCTCATACACACACACACTTATACATACCAATATGTATTAATACATACTAATACATACTATACATACACCAACCCCATACATACGCACGTCCAGACCAATCCTACGCACTAATACTCTCTCATACACACACACACACACACACACCCCTTATACATACTAATACATACACCAACCCTATCATACACACAACCCCTCCAGACCCCTCCTACGCATATTAGCTGGTCCCTCAACCCTTTATCACCCTATTATCTCCCCTTATTTCGCTTTCGCGTCTCATGTTTGATCTTTGACCTCTGGCCGAATCAGATCGCCATGTTGATTCGTTAGCTACTGCACGCATTTTTTTTCTCCTCCTTCTTCTGCATTTCTTCTCTCTGTGTATCTTCTGTTGAAGAGCGTAGGCTCGAAACGTTAAAGACTTGTTTTATTTATATTTCCTGAGCGCCATACTAATACAATTGTTCGTTTGTTTTCCACCTGCCTTCGTCTTTTGTTTATTTTCATAAGCTTCCCGTTATATATATATATATATATATATACATATATATATATAGATATATATATATATATATATAATATATATATATATATATATATATATAGATATCTATATATATATATATATATATATATATATATATATACGTATATATATTCTATATCCATAGGAGCAGGATTGGCTGTGTTGTAAGTACCTTGCTTACCTCGTTGCGCATGTGCGAATTAGAGTTGTGTTGACACCGAAGATGTAAGACATGTTTTTGAAAGCCGTCTTAAATTGAAGACTTTTGAAACTCAGTCGTAAGGTAAGAATTTTTGGGGTCTTCTGGGGACCTGATGTATGTCGCAAATTATTTTTACAAAGATAGGCACAGGAGTGGCTATGTGGTAAGTAGCTTGCTCACCAACCCATGGTTCCGGGTTCAGTCCCACTGCGTGGCATCTTGGACAGTGTCTTCTGCTATAGCCCCGGGCCGACCAATGCTTGTGAGTGGATTTGTAGACGAAACTGAAAGAAGCCTGTCGTATATATGTATTATATATATATTATAATATATATATATATATATTATATCTGTTGTGTGTGGTGTGTGTGTGTGTGTTTGTGTGTGTGTGTTTGTCCCTCCCCCTAGCATTGCTTGACAACTGATCTGGTGTGTTTACGTCCCCGTCACTTAGCGGTTCGGCAAAAAGAGACCGATAGAATAAGTACTGGGGTCGATTTACTTACCTCCCTCGACTAAAGGCGGTGCTCCAGCACGCCACAGTCACATGACTGAAACAAGTACAAGAAATAAAAAAAAGAAAAAGAAGTCCTCACTAGATGCTAGTCTGCCTGAGGCTGAGTGAAAATATTATTCACGTACTTGTGAAAATTATTGGTTTGGTGGGCGTATCCTGCCAACATTTTTATTTGAAAATAGTGTTGTTCCTAGAAAAAAATTGGAATGGTTTTTAACTGTTTTACAATTGTGTTAAATTTTGGCCTGGAGGACCAAGTTGCCTTTCCTGTGGTTTGAACTGTCGCTCCGTCTTCTTCTATATTTGATTTTTAAAAAAACTTTACCGAACTGTTAATTTTTTCTCTTTCCTTCCTTTTGTTTGGACTTTTTTTCCTCTTCCTTCTTTTTCATTAAGTTTTTTTTATATTTTAGCAACTGTACTTTTGGACTCTTTTTTTAAAAAAAACATGGCAAATAACAATGAAAAGTTGGAGTGGGAAATTACGCCGCCTCAAAAATGGTTAAAAGAACTTGAAAGTAAGACGGTGGCTTTGAAGACCTTATCTAGGACCCTCGACGACATTGCCGTTTTCAGAAAGGATATAATCGATAGGGTGCTAGCAGAATTTAAGCCAGCGATTAAGTTTATCACTCGGGGGGTCAAATACGCAACCGTGTGGTTGCTGTTTGACTCCCCAGAAGCGGCCTGTGAATTTGCAAGTCAGACCCTGGAGGGTAATGAAATTCTGTTTGTTCCCATTTATTCTGGGAAGACTTTGACGCGGGCTTGGGTTTGCGGCTTGCCACCCGGAGTTGCGCCCCGGTGGATAGGAGATACTATCCGCCGGGGTCTGGGTGGCAGTAGCACCAAGCCCCTCAGCGTAAATATTCTGCCTGCGGCTGACTGGGAGGAGTATAAAGCTGTTTTGACCCCATGGACCCAGTCAGCCGAAAGTCTAGTATTTCCAGACTTTTTGAGAATGGCCGGCTCTAAGTATCCGGTGATTCTTGAGCGACGCCCCCACCAAGTGTCATCGGTGCTTGAAGCCTGGCCATATAAAAAAGGACTGCTCTCAAGGGCAAAGCAAAGTCCCGGAGCGGTTGACGGAGACTTCTGTAGAGGACGGAATGAGGCGGCTGATGAGACGGAGGACTCTTCAAAGAAGATCCACAAAAGGAAGAAGGAGAGCAATAACGGGTGTTCACCAAAGGATCCTGAGAATGAGGAAGGGGAGGCGAATCTCCAGGTCACAGAGAAGTTGCACCCTCCCCCAGTCGAGAAGGAAAATAGGAAGAGGAGAAACGTTACATACCCGGCAGTCGGAGACATGACACCGGAGTGTCACGAAGCCCCGTTGGTTGTGCCACCGGAGGGGGAGAGACACCATTGGCGGAAATTGTGCCGCCAACGGTAAAATTGACCGACCCGGACACGATGGACCAGAAACTGTTGGTGGAAAAGATAGTGAAAGAACACTATGAGGGAATAACTTTGGTCTTCACACAGGACCCCGAATGGCCCCCGCAAATAGCTATGGAGGTCAAAACGTTGCGCCTGTTTATGATGCTTGACAGACTAAAAGAAGAATATCGCTCGTGGCCGCGTAACGCCAACTCGGACCCCGCTGTGATTTTAAACGAAGCATGGGTTATGGCGGGGTACACGGACACAAGCGATTATGAGGTGGAAAATTGACAAGAGGTTGAAAAGCCTCAGTGCTATAATGTGTAACAGGCTCAGCGCCTCATTTGTAAATGGACTAGTGTTGATTGTATATTGAATACTTTTTGCATGCTAATATTTGTAATGGACTATTAAGTCAAAAACTGTAAAAACTTTTGTGAGTGGTTCAATACCTCGCTTTGTTTATTGCTAAAAGAAAAGCACAATGTTTTGGAGAAGAAGAAAATCGGCGGGCGTTTTTGCCTTCTCTCATCAATATTATCCTTATTTCATCATTCACCTCATCAATGTATATGTCCAGTCCGCAGCTGCTATGTGTAATAGCCTTATGGCAAATTCTTATGAAATAAAGTAGCTTGCTAACGAACCACGTGGTCCCGAGTTCAATCCTACTGCGTGACACCTTGAGCAAGTGTCTTCTACTATAGCCTCAGGCGGACTGAGGCCTTGTGGGTGGATTTGGAGAAGAAAATGAAACAAACCCGTCATATATATTATATATATGTGTGTGTGTGTGTGTGTGTTTGTATGTATATGGCTGTGTGACTGTGCTCACTTACCATCGCTTGATAACTGATGTTGATGTGTTTACGTCCCTGCAACTTAGCGGTTCGGCATAAAAGACCGATAGAATAAGTACTAGGCTGACAAAGAATAAGTCCTGGGGCTCGATTTGTTCGACTAGAGGCGGTACTCCAGCATGGTTGCAGTTAAATGAGTGAAACAATTAAAAGAATAAACGAATATGTTATATATATATATTGTTGCGCCACGCGTGATGCTATGATTCCCTCATGAATCCCAACACAAACAGGCTGCAATTTGCTTGCCCAGAAAATCGTATGCACCAGACGCTCAGCAAGTCAACTGCCCAGAACAAAAGAAGCTATAGCGAAAAGCCACAAGAGCCACCTACAAAAACAAAAAAACAACATTTGCGTATAGTCAAAGTAAAAAAAAAAGTTTTTTAAATGTCATTTACCATAGAGAGTTATTTATTTCTCTCTTTTTCTTTTAAAGCATTTAACAACACAGACATTTATTTTATTTTATTTTATTTTAAAGCATTTAACAACACCGACTTTTCTTTTTTCTTTCTTTTCCTTTCGAAACATTTAAAAAACATTTAACGACATCAGACACTTCTTTAATTTCGTTCTGCGATGTTCGCATTCCTGGTTGTGTAGTTAGAGCCTGCTGCTTCATGTTTGTTCTCTTCCTCCGCTCTAGCTCCACTGCGTAAAATGTGCCTGTTTCTGGTTAGTCGGCTACTCTCTCTCTCTCTCTCTGACCTTGCAACTCGAGAGTTACCTGTATATATCAGCTGATGCAACCTGAAAGGTAGGTATATTGCAGGTAATACAATGCGTACTTACCTTCGAAACTAGATACTCTGCCGTTGTTTTAAACTCTTCTTGGCCATCGAGGTCACGAGATCGAATACCTACAGTTATAAAAACTGACAAGATAATCGAAATCATGCTGGCATGAATAACTAGAACACTGTTTCAAATCCAGCTAATGGCAAAGGGATATTTCTCAATATCATCCCCTCCCTGCGTTTAATGTTTTGTGTTTTTTATTTTCGTATTTTACATTCGAAACGAAAGAGCGATATTCGCGTCGTGTGATCGTGGAATTATCAGGATATATATTTTTTCTCCATTCGTAACAATATATCTTATATTTGATTGAGAAAATATGAATTCAGTTGCATTGCCAAACGCTTGGCAATCAGAAATTAGAACCACTATGCTGAACCTACCGACAATAGCTATATCTCTAACATGTTTAACATACATGTGAATGCATGCATCTGTGAATTAGTCGTTTGAGCTAAATAACATTAATTTCATTACTGTTCAGTTAACAAAGTTGGAGTCAAGTCTTTTCCATTGAAAAACAAAAGGGATCACTGTGTGGCATTGTTTCAACTGACACTATCACGTCTATGGAAACATCGTTACCATATAACATCGATACTTGGCGGTACAGCATAAGACACCAATAGAATAGGTAGTAGGTTTACAAAGATTACGTCAAGGGTATCGATTTGTTCCATTGAAGTTGGTGCTCCAACATGGCAGCAGTCAAATGAGCGAAACAAATAAAAGAATATAGATAGATATAAGTACATTTAATTTTATATACATATATGTGTGTCAGTGTTTGTATGTGTCGTAAGTAGCATGATTACCACCCATGGGTTTCCGGTTTCAGTCCCACTGCGTGGCATCTTGGACAAGTGTCTTCTGCTATAGCCCCGGGCCGACCAATGCCTTGTGAGTGGATTTGGTAGACGGAAACTGAAAGAAGCCTGTCGTATATATGTATGTATATATATATATATATATATATATATATATATATATATATCTGTGTGTGTGTGTGTGTGGTGTGTGTGTGTGTGTGTGTGTGTGTTTGTCCCCCTAGCATTGCTTGACAACTGATGCTGGTGTGTTTACGTCCCCGTCACTTAGCGGTTCGGCAAAAAGAGACCGATAGAATAAGTACTGGGGTCGATTTACTCGCTCGACTAAAGGCGGTGCTCCAGCACGGCCACAGTCAAATGACTGAAACAAGTAAAAGAAATAAAAAAAGAAAAAGAAGTCCTCACTAGATGCTAGTCTGCCTGAGGCTGAGTGAAAATATTATTCACGTAATTGTGAAAATTATTGGTTTGGTGGGCGTATCCTGCCAACATTTTTATTTGAAAATAGTGTTGTTCCTAGAAAAAAATTGGAATGGTTTTTAACTGTTTTACAATTGTGTTAAATTTTGGCCTGGAGGACCAAGTTGCCTTTCCTGTGGTTTGAACTGTTACATTTAATACATTTAATTTTATATACATATATGTGTGTCAGTGTGTGTGTATGTGTCGTAAGTAGCATGATTACCACCCATATGGTTCCGGGTTCAGTCCCTCTGCATGGCACCTTGGGCAAGTGTCTTCTGCCATAGCCTCAGGCCGACCAAAGCCTAGTGAGTGGATTTGGTAGACGGAAACTGAAAGAAGCCCGTCGTATACTTGTGTATATATGTATGTGTGTATATGTTTGTGTGTCAGAGTTCACCCCCCACCCCACCCCAAGACCACTTGACAACCGATGCTGGTGTGTTTACGTCCCCGTAACTTAGCGGTTCGGAAAAACACTCGGATAGAATAAGTCCAGTGGTCGATTTGCAAAGAATAAGTCCTGGGGTCGATTTTCTCGACTAAAGGCGTTGCTCCAGCATGGCCGCAGTCAAATGACTGAAACATGTAAAATAATGAAAATAAAAGAATATTAAATAGCATTCTCTATTTTACAGTCAGTCTCTCGACTCATATTTGTGTTAGTATTATATATTATGTACAAACATGAATAAATGTCTTTTTCTTTCTCTATGGATTGCCTGTACTCTTGTCCATAAATATATATAATCTTAAACCATTGCGTATGTGAGCAGGAACTTTTTACGTAGCAACTTATAAAAACAGCAACAATTTACAATTGAGATGATTGATCCTTGTTCATAATCTTATATTCTAAAACGAACACGTTCACCAATTCAATCTGACAGATTTACTCTATATAGAACTGGGTAAAATTTTGACAGTAATATCTCGACATTTTTCGAGAAATTTAGGACAAGCGTCTATTTGATTTACCATAAGACATTTCTTTCGAAGTGATTGTCTACGGAAGCACATGCAAGTACTTAGACACGGAATGGCGACTCTTATACATTCGCGTTTTTAAAATAGACAAGTTTTCCTTTGTTTGGAACCTCACCGCCCACAATTCTCAGCATGTAGGCACGCCATTTCACTTCTGCATCTCTCCTCTGTACATGTGTGTGTGTGTGTGTGTGTGTATGTGCGTATGCTTCTATATAAATTTGCATATACATATATATATATATACATATATATATGTATATATATATATATATATATATATATATATATATATATATATATATATATATATATATAAATATATATACATCTATTGATGGTTGTATGTCAAGCTCTGACCAAGACAATTTTACATTAATCTGAAGGGTTTGTCCATAATCTATTTTTCTTTAACAAGAATAGTATTTAACAATGACTTCGAAGTTTCGAGCAGCTAACCCATCAAATAAATGATTTCACTCACATACGCACACATACATAGACACAGAGAGAGACATACATACATACACACACACACAGAGACATACACACACACACACACACATATATATATATATTAAGTATTCCTAAATGATGAAAATATCCATCTATGTATCATATTCAATGTATACACACGTTACTCCATTTACTGCGGTGATTGTACTAATATAACGTATTTTTGTGACTTTCTGTTTGTTTTTAAAGTGATAAATATCAGTAATAAATAATAAAATGTCAATCCAGTGGCAGTCATCGAGAGTGCAAGATGCTTTTCGATTTTGTGGAAACTTCTCAATGGCGCTTAATCGCAGCTAGACATATGGCTGGACGGAATTTCCTTATCTGAGAAAGAATTACTTTGAGACTATTAGAAGTTGACTGAAGAATCGCCATTCGCCCTTTCTTATACTTCTTGGTGAGGTTGTGTTTTACGATACCCCTTATAATCTTTCATACCAGATTGTTTTGCCCGAGCATGAAATATTCAGGTGATACTATGAGGCTTTGCGTAGCCATATCATTGAATTCTCTTGGTCCGTTAGTTGTTCTTCAATACCATACCTTATATCAATGATTTTCTTCGTATTTTTGATTGATAGAGTTAACTCTGTTCCACAAACAATACTATTTGCTCCGATTTACATGGTTAAAACGATTAGAATGTTTTGCAAAGAGCACTATCCTGAACTAGACCACTTTCAATGGATCCACCACAATCACTGAATCTCAATATAATCGAACATTTATGATGCATTCTAGAACAGTAAATGAGCGACCGCTTCCCTCCACCGTCGTCGCAGAAAGTACTAAAGCAGGTATATATATATATATATATATATATATATGTGTGTGTGTGTGTGTGTGTGTGTGTCTTCGTTTGTACCCCCGCCAACATCGCTTGAAAACCGATCCTGGTATGTTTCCGTTCCCGCAACTTAGCGGTTCGCTAAAAAGCCCGATCGAAGTCCAGGGGTCGATTTACAAAGAGTAAGCCATGGGGTCGATTTGCTCGACTAAAGGCGGTGCTCTAGCATGGCCGCAGTCAAATGACTGAAACAAGTAAAAGAATAAAAGAATATTAAATAGCGTTCTCTATTTTAAAGTCACTCTCGAATCATATTTGTGTTAGTACTATGTATTAATTTAGGAATGGCTCAAACATTCCACTAAAAACCGTTCAAAACATGTACGAGTAAATTCTGCAGCGTATTAAAACTACAATTGATTCCAAATGTGGACCAGGTTCGTAGTAATTCACAGCAACTTCCATTTAAGAAGGTGTCATCGTTGCTTTGAATAACCTCATTTTATGCACACATACAAGGGTTGGACAAAATAATGGAAACACATTAAACTTTCAAACCATTTTATTTTAATATCGGGTAGGACCGCCTTTGACAGTAATTACAGCTTGAATTCTACGAGGTATGGACTCGTTCAAAGTTAGAGGTTTTTCCAAAAGCATTGTTGTCCATTCTTCAGCTAAAACAGTCTCCAGTTCCTGTAGTGATGACGGTGGTGGATATCGACTCCTTACTTATTTTTCTAAAATCCACCATAAATGTTCAATAATATTGAGATCTGAGGACTGTGGTGGCCAGATAAGATGTTCAACTTCACTAGAATGTTCCTCGTGCTATTCACTAACAACTTTAGCAGCGTGAATTGATGCATTACAATCCTGAAAGATTGCGTTTCCCTCCGGAAATAGTTCCGCAAGCAGAGGATGAATGTAATCAGATATAACGCTTAAATAGTCTTGACTATTAATACTGCCATGAAGGGAAATCATTCGACCGGCGGATTTCCGAGATATAGGCTCCCACACCGGAATCATCACAGACCGTCCTCCATGTTTAACAGTTGGAAGAAAGCACTATGTGTCAAATGTTTCTTTTGGCTGTATCTACACGTATGCTCGGCCGGTCGTCGGAGATAAGGTAAAGGATGACTCACCCGAGAAAATAAAATTCTTCCACTGCTCTAAGGTCTAATTCTGTAGGTCTTTACTCCACTCTAAATGCTTTGCAACGTTTGTTTTTGAAAGTAGTGATTTTCGGATTGCAGCCCTTCCGTGAAATCCGGCTTTGTGCAGCTCCCGGCGAACAGTCTTTGTGGAAACTGGGATTATCTTGGTATTCATTAAGCTCTGCAATAATTTTAAGAGCTGTACTTTTGTGATCCTTTAAAACAATTCGCGTGAGAGTGCGACGGTCCCTGTCCGAAAGTTTTGGTTTTCTTCCGGAATTTTGTTTCGATGAGGAAATATATTTCGTTGGCTGCGTGAATATTTAAAGCAAAACACACGATCATTTAACTGATATAAAGGAAATAAAGTGTTATTTTATAGGAAATCGATATAGTTTTGCTGCGTTGATAATCATAGACTGGGAGAGAAAAAAACCGCGCCAGATTGAAAGAAATTACATATGAGGTATTATATGAATATTTAGTTCAATCTGTCCTAGTATCTTGGTTTGTCTCCGCAAATATCTGTCCTACAACAATGTGGACACATGTCGCTCAGCTGCCTCAGCATCCTGCAAAGACTTTGGCACCAAAGCGGGTTTCTATAGGGTACAATAAAGATATCCTAGAGGATTAAATTACGCTACAGCTTGACAACAATTAGTTGCTTAATTGGTCGATTACGTGACACGATTGTGGATCAGTCGTGGTATCTGACCGTTTAGGTTCTGAATTACCGCCACAACAGCAAATATGGGATTTTACGTGTCTCGCTAAAGGATAAAATTTTGAGTGATTAACTGCGTTACGTTTGAGGCATTAGTTTCGTTTCGAAAGAGAATAAATATAGTTTATTTTAACGTAGAAAGAACTAGAATTTATGATATTCATTCAACTTTTTTGAATATCTTTCACTGTGTTCCAAAAGAGAAATAGTTCCATATAAGTCATCGAAATGTCAGTCATAGTTCTCTTTTAGCGATATTTGTATTACATTCTCTTCTGCCATGCTCGTCCTCAAATTATCCAAACTATTGACGCCATTTTATCGTAAATACATAAGAATCATTTTACAGATTAATTTCGATGGCATTTAATCCACTCTCCAAACATTATTTCCATGAATATGAATTAATAAATATCGATTTCCTATCAAATAACACTTTATTTCCTTTATATATTCCGCCGTATTCCGTGCTGTCTTTTATAATATTGCACTCATTAGTGAGACAACTTTCACATATAATATTCAGTACTTTCTAGATTGTTCACAAACTGTTAACACGTGATGAATACCATGCTAAATTCAATTATAAGTCCTTTAATATATAATCACTTGAATTGAAGGAGACCACTGATAGTCTGTATCGGCAAGAACCAATATAATATAAGCAAAAATCTGCACGACTGAACTTTTGGCGTCATTGAAACTAACAGACTTAGAGACGCAGTTCAAATCAAGCTGAGATTAATTTACATTTCAAACACTGTTCCATCATTAACACAGTTACCAGCTATTTACGTGGGGCTATTTAATTGTCTACATTTCTTTCTTATAAAACATGTATATTTATATCAATCTCATGCATCAATATTGGTGAGGTAAGATGTGTGTAGAAGGATGTCTAAAGGTAAGACCTCTGATTTGAAACTACTTGATATCAGAACATTACTATTTTTAAATCTCACAGCATGAGATATTCAGAAACAATACTTTGTAGTAAAGATTGTTTTCCAAAATAACATGGCACAATTAGTCCTAATCCAGGACTGCTATGTTACGTAGGCAAACAATCTTTACTACTTGATATTAGGTTCGATACCATGGCACACACCACTGAATTATTATTATCTTCTGCAGAAGATAATAATGTTTCTATCAACAAATGTTCCATTAAGTTAAGCAACTTGGTTGACATTTGTGTTAAAGTAAACATAGATTGGAGTAAAGATTGTTTACCAACATAACATGGCAGTGCTGGTTTAGGATGGATGTTGCTGTAATTTAGCCCTAGGAGGCATCATCTCCAGCTGGCTATACGACACGATCTGTGTCCTTACATTTTCGAACAAAGGAATCTAGCACACCCACTCATCTCAAAACAATATCCGCGTATCGCGATTTGCGCGTTATTTTGAGTTGAGTGAGGTTGCTAGTTCCCCTTGTTCGAAAATATAAGAAAAACAGATTGTGTCGTATAGCCAGCTAGAGACGACGTCTCTTGAGACAGAATTCGTCCTAAAGCAGGACAGCCATGTTATGTTGGCAAAAATCTTTACTCCAAAGTACGGTTGTTGAATATCTCTCATTGTGAGATTTAAAACTGATAATTTTCTAAACATAGATTGTATTGTATAACTTTAAGTCATACATGCGTAGAATATCTTTACAAACGTAAAAGAAGTGATATTCGCAAACGAATCAATTAGATTAATTCATTAGAAGCTACTGAATCGATTTATTGTTTGGATACCAAAATCTGTAATTAATTATTGTGTATTTTAATGTAGAGAATCGAAATTAAATGCTGTGAAAGATTTTAGGGAATTGATTTTTTTTTTGAAGCAATTATACAGGTTGGGCCACAGTTTATGTCTCACTTATACAGCTTAGGCCACAGTGTATGACTCACTTATACAGGTTGGGCCACAGTTCATGACTCACAGAGGTTTGGCCACAGTTCAGGGCTCACTTATAAATGTTGGATCATTTATAAGTTCATGACACACAGAGGCTGGGCTACAGTTCATGACTCGCTGTTCATGACTCACTTATACAGGTTGGCCCACAGTTCATAACTTACCTATATAGGTTGGGCCACTGTTCATGACTCTCTTATACAGGTCGGGCTACAGTTCATGACTGACTTACACAAGTCGGGCCACAGTTCATGACTCACTTATACAGGAGAGCCACAGTTCATGACGTACTTATACAGGTTGGGCCACAGTTCATGACTCACTTATACAGGAGAGCCACAGTTCATGACTTACTTATACAGGTTGGGCTACAGTTCATGACTTACGTAGAAAGGCTGGGCCACATTTCATGACTCCCTTACAGAGGTTGAGCCACAGTTCATGACTCACTTAATAGTCATATTTTTTAATATGTATATTTTATTGTTATTGTATTGTTTAAATATATTATTTTATTTCTTCATATGCGTATTAATACATATTAATATATTAATAAATATAACTAACAAGTGAGTCATAAATTCTGACCCACCATGTATATATCTGCGGAAAGGGGTGTATTTCATACGTCTGGGACCATACAGTGAGCGATGTAAGCACAACTATTACCAACGACAGGCAACCAACACAACTGTTTATGTATTGAGCGGTATAATTCACCAGTTTCAGTAAAGAGAGCGATGTTCTGCTCATATTCATCCTGTTGTTTTCTTATACAGAGTGTTCAAAAATCTCTCCGCAGTGAATTTTTTTCATCCTGCGCATCGCCATGGCGCGACTTCATGAGTTTTTCGGTGAACGGATATTTTCGAAGGGAATTTGGCCACCAAAAATACTTGACTTAACATCGCCCGACTTTTTTTCTGGGGAGCAAGTAAAGGACCAGTGTACAAGAATCGCCCAAAAACCATTAAATACTTACTGCAGAGAGACGTTTTGGACACCCTATGTTACAGGGTCAAAGTTTGGTGAATTGGTATAATTTTAGGGTGTCTGAGAAATTCTTAGCGGTATTTCTTCTGGACCATTATATTCTGAATTCTAATTCTACTAGGGTTGACTTCTACCTTCATGGTTACGGTGACGGATAAAATATATACCCATAAAATACTGAGGTCACTGTTATCGTCTTACCTTGTACTAAAATTAGAAACTGTTCTATTTCAGTGCTAGACTTAAACATCACACACACACACACACACACACACATACGCAGACAGTGTGAGAAATACAATTACAGAATAATTAAACAAATTACCATCAAACATTGTGCCTAAATGCATATGAACAGTGATAGAAAAGTTGGCCTTTCCTGTTACCATTGTTGAACAACACACTCACTAACTACAGTAATTCATCGACAGCGGTATTATGCAACGCACCTGATAAACCACAGAATGTTTGCGCAATCTGTTGCTGAGTAGGACGAGGCATGGCAACTTTCGAGCAGAGTTAACAGCCCTTTGTATTTCGACCGACTTCCTGAGAGCTGAAATTATTGTAGATGCATCTGCCTTACACTACCAAGCGAAAAACAATCTGTTATGTACATTACTTGCATTTTTTAAATATTTTACAGATATTTGTCCTCATCTTGTTTGTTGTTAACACAACGTTTCGGCTGATATATCCTCCAGTCTTAATCAGGTGCATGTAGCGTAGTGGTTAAGAGCGCAGGCTACCAACACCAAGATTCCGAGTTCGATTCCAGGCAGTGACCATAATAATAATAATAATAATAATAATAATAATAATAATAATAATAATAATAATAATTATGATGTGATTTCAAACTTCCTGAAGCACAATATGTCGTTGTGGAATACGAATCTCCAATTATACCACTCTAATGGAGTACTTGCCTCAGAAAATATAAACATCAACTGTGGAATTTTTCAAGGTGACTCACTTTCACCTTTAATATTCTGCATGGCCCTAATACCCCTTACAAGTGAATTAAACAGAACAGGGTATGGGTATAAAATTGCCAATAAAATAATAAGCCATCTATTTTATATGGATGACTTAAAACTTTATGGTAAAGACAATAATGAACTTGAAGGCCTATTGCGCACCGTGAAAGCATTCAGCGATGACATCGGGATGGAGTTTGGACTTGAGAAGTGTGCCAAGGCCACTTTCCAGAAAGGGAAAGTGAAGACCACAAATTCAGTCGTGTTAGATGTTGACACAGTCATAAGAGAGCTTGAGCAAGAACAGACATACAAATATTTAGGGATAAATGAAGGCTCTGGTATTCAGCATGCAAGCATGAAAGAGAAAATCAGGAAGGAATGTTATAGGAGAGTTCGTGCAGTCCTGAAATCTGAACTAAATGCACGTAACAAGGTGTTAGCTATAAATTCCTTAGCAGTTCCAGTTGTTACTTATAGCTACAATGTGTTGAACTGGAATATGAGTGAAGTAAAGAATATAGATAGAAAAATACGCAAGCTGCTGAGTTGTAATAGGATGCACCACCCAAAGGCAGACGTAGATCGCCTTTACCTTCCCAGAGCCCAAGGAGGTCGAGGCCTGATCCAATTTGAACTAGCTTACAAAACAACCACAATGGGACTGGCCAAATATCTCGAAATATCGAATGACTGGATGCTAAAGCTCGTAGAAAATCACGAGAGACGAAAGAAGCTTCATTCTATCATCAAGGAAAGCAAAAAATTTGCTATTGATCTCGTGCAGGATACCCAAACTGAACAACCCGAGGGAAGTACGGCAACTATTGTTGCAAAGAAGGTGAAAATGATGGCAATGAAAAAAGCGCACGAGCAATTGGCTGATAGGTGGGAGGAGAAACCTCTGCACGGCAAATATGTGACCCGCAGCAAAAAAGCTGATGTTGACCAGAAGCGAACCCATCAGTGGCTGCGGAGCTCAGGGCTAAAAGCAGAGAGCGAAGGTTTCATCCTGGCTGCTCAAGACCAAAGCCTATTAACCCGGAACTACCAGGCCAATGTGATGAAAGATGGAGCAGACCCAAAATGCCGATTCTGCAACGACATGATTGAAACAGTGGACCACCTAATCTCTGGATGTAAAGTCTTAGCACCAGTGGAGTATAAATTAAGACATGACAGAGTTGGCCAATATCTCCACTGGCTAATAAGTCGGCATTACAATATCAAAACTGCCGACAAATGGTATAATCACCACACTGAGGCTGTAACTGAAGGAGAAAATGTATCCATTCTGTGGGACTTTCCAGTACATACAGACCGAACCATCAAGGCCAATAAACCAGATATTGTTGTGAAAGACCAAAACAATAAAGTTTGCTTATTGATCGACATGAGCATCCCCTGTGATCATAATATCTCAGCGAAAGAGTTTGACAAGCTCAGAAAATATAAAGACCTACTCATTGAAATTGAGAAAATGTGGCATCTCAAGGCGGTTACAATACCAGTGATCGTAGGAGCACTAGGAATGATCAAGAAGGGAACCGAAAATTATATGAGAATGATCCCTGGCTTACCATCCCTGCAAGAAGTGCAAAAGATTGTCTTAACTGGTACATCACACGTATTGAGAAGAGCATTGTCGATGTGAGAACTGTTGCTGCTCATGTATTTTAATTTAACTTAAAAAAAAAAAAAAAATGAACGAACTACTGAGTTTGGTTTAATGGCCTACCAATATACACTATGAGTTTCTTTGCCGTAGGGGTCGGGAAGACACTCGGCAAGAAATGGAAGAAAATTTGAAAGAAGAAAAAAAAAGTAATAATAATAATAATAATAATAATAATAATAATAATAATAATAATAATAATATAATAATAATAATTGAAGCAGAAAACAAACTATTGCTGGATCATAGATATAGCATGCCCACCCAACAAAGATTTGAGCGACAAGGAAGAAAGAAAAGTCGAGAGATATTACAGGTTAACTTGGGAAGTTAAGCGGTTGTGATCGATGAAAAAGGTAGCATTAGTACCAATAATTGTGGGAGCCCTGCAAACAGTGAGCAAAAATCTCGAGAAGTACGTGGAACAAATAGGAGCTGTAATAGGGCTGGAGCACTTGCAGAAAACAGCACGGCTCGGAACCACTCGGAAAACAATAGGTCTTACGTTAGTTCACTGGTAATGAACAGCTGACACTGTAGTGCATCTGCAGCTTTAGAAGCTGTGCAAAGGCAATAATATAATAATAATAATAATAATAATAATAATAATAATAATGATAATAATAATAATAATGATAATAATAATAATAATAATAATACAATACCAGTGATCGTAGGAGCACTAGGAATGATCAAGAAGGGAACCGAAAATTATATGAGAATGATCCCTGGCTTACCATCCCTGCAAGAAGTGCAAAAGATTGTCTTAACTGGTACATCACACACGTATTGAGAAGAGCATTGTCGATGTGAGAACTGTTGCTGCTCATGTATTTTAATTTAACTTAAAAAAAAAAAAAAAAAATGAACGAACTACTGAGTTTGGTTAATGGCCTACCAATATACACTATGATTTTCTTTGCCCTAGGAGTCGGGAAGACACTCGGCAAGAAATGGAAGAAAATTTGAAAGAAGAAAAAAAAAGTAATAATAATAATAATAATAATAATAATAATAATATCGAAAAATATCTTGGAATGAGTACCAAGGTTCGAAATGTTCCCAGAACACCTGATGAAGGTAGGAGGGTATATCAACCGAAAATGTTGTGTTAACAGCAAACAAGATGAAGACAAATATTCGTCAAATGTAAATAAAGTAAATAATGTACACACTTCTTCATCTCTTAATATAGAACTGGACAACCTATTATCTTCGGAACCAACCTGTGTATATTATTCACTAACCAAAGTATTATTTTCGATTACGAGATGGATTTTATCGATCCCGTGAATATGAGTGTTTAACACGCTTGTTAGCAAACATGAGTACACAGGTTCGATATCACTGCACAACTTTGATAAATTTCATTTTTTATGTACTATGTGAATGAAATTAGATTAACGAAGCCGTATAGAGTCCCACAGGTCAGCATCTAGATATAATTCAAAGGGTGCAGTCTTATCATTTTCCCTTATCTGTTTCTCTCTCTTTCTTTTTTCTCTCTGTCTTGCACATACACACAGGCTCTGCGACGGGCATCTTTCAATTTCCGTCTACCAAATGCAATCACAAGGGCTTGATTTGCCCGAGGCTATAGTTGAAAGCACTGGCCCACGGTGCCATATAGTGGGACTGAACCTGAAACCATGTGTTTGGGGAGTAAGCTTCTTACCACACCAGCACGCATGCACCTGTTTGTTTATATCTTTACTTGTTAATTTATGCGAAATTCGCTCATTAAACTGCAGCCATGGCTGGACATCGTATTTTTATCTCATTTTTTACTCTTATACCTGCTCTTTTTTGTCTTATTTGCCGCACCCTATGTTGCAGAGATATAAACAAACCAATATCGGTTGTCAAGTGGCGGTGGGGTCAAATATAGGACAAACGCAAAGACACGCCCGCACGCACACACACACACACACACACATATATGTTACGTTAATATGTGTTTTTTGTTCAGCTATAGTAAATACAATATTACATTGCTCTAAAGGGTGACTATATACTTTTGTTGACTACAAATTTATTATTCTTAAGCAAGAAGTTTAGTGACAGTAAGTTCGAAGTTTCGATGAAATTTCGAAGTCATTCTCAGTAATATAAATAACCGCAGGCATACACACACATACAGACGCACATTTAAATATATTCTTTTATTCTTTTATTTGATTCAGTTAATTGACAGTGGCCATGCTGGAACAAATCGACCTATTCTTTGTAAGCCTAGTACTTATTCTATCGGTCTCTTTGACTAACCGCTACGTTACTGAGACGTAAACACACCAGCATCGGTTGTCAAGCGATGTTGGGGAGGGAACAAACACATACACACACATGCACACACACATATATATATATATAATATATATATACGTATATATATATATATATATATATATATATAATATATATATATATATATATATATATATATATATATATATAGACTGACTTCTTTCAGTTTCCGTCAACCAAATCCACTCACAAGTCTTTGGCCTGCCTGAGTCGTAGTGTCATACTAATTGTCTTTTTTTAATAATTTTAATATATATTTAAAATAATATAAATTAATTAATCTTATGTATTGGCTTAAGTTTTTCATTGTATGTTTTGCCTAATAGTGGTTTTATCTCTAATTTAATATAATATAATATTTTACTATAAAATTGGATTCAATCCTAAATCTGATTTTTCCCTGTAAGTTTAGATTTATTCCCTAATATTTTATTATACTCTTTTTTACTCTTTTTCTCTTTTTACTTGCTGGAGCATCGCCTTTAGTCGAGCAAATCGACCCCGGGACTTATTCTTTGTAAGCCCAGTACTTATTCTATCGGTCTCTTTTGCCGAACCGCTAAGTGACGGGGACGTAAACACACCAGCATCGGTTGTCAAGCAATGCTAGGGGAACAAACACAGACACACAAACATATTCACACACACTTATATATATACATATATACGACAGGCTTCTTTCAGTTTCCGTCTACCAAATCCACTCACAAGGCATTGGTCGGCCCGGGGCTATAACAGAAGACATTTGCCCAAGATGCCACGCAGTGGGACTGAACCCGGAAGCATGTGGTTGGTTAGCAAGCTACTTACCAAACAGCCACTCCTGCGCGTATTATATATATATATATATATATATATATATATATATATTATATATATTATATAATATATATAATATATATATATATATTATATATATATATATATTATATATATATTATATATATATTTGTGTGTGTGTGTTTGTGCGCGCGTGTTTGTATTTGGGTTCATTTTTAAATGTGTGAAATATTTTATTTGTCTTCTTAATTTTTTCCCTTCTGCTCTCTCAGTCTGCCATTCTTATAAATTGCATACACATACTGAGTTTAACTGAAAGGGGCTGCAAGTTTAGTCAAATACTAAATGCTGAATATTTAATTCATACACAATAGAAAAATAAAACAAAACAAAACTGATCGGCAATATCTGTTACGAACTTGACTTTGACATATTTCGGTTCAGTAACCCTCTGCAGGATTGCAATATCTTATCTTTAAAAGTAAAATTCAATTCTCATTTTGTAAATTTTAAATTAAGTGTAAACATTGACTAAATTGTGTGAAATATTGTGTATAACTAACAAATTTATTTTAAGGAAAGCCTAGTCACCTTCCATACCAAAATTACTGCAGGCAATACCATTAAAGCCCCAATATATTTATAACTCATAACCTCCATTAACTAATACACATTTGACAATGTTATTTTATATCAGTTAAGATGCTAGCAATCTTTAGATATTTTTTTCTTTTCTTTCTCTCTTGATTAGGCTTTGAGCTATTCATCATTGGCAGAAATTTAATAAAATTAAGAGAAATACAGAGAATTATAAAACGAGTCGTTCATGGCAAATATGTAGTGTAGGTTTGTAATAACATTATTTTGTACAATGCTGTTTTCGATTTTTCTACCATAAAAGGAAAATAGGACTGTATGCGTTTAATTCATATATATTTGTATATACATATAGCGATATGAATAAATATATTTGAATATCGAACTGACAAAGCAAACCGCGTAAAATATAACTTAAAATGCGTCATAATCCGGTATGAAATTAAGTTATTTATATATTACAAAATCGTAAATGCAAACTTCGTATTTGTAATTAGTTTTCAAATTTCTTGGTGTGAACACGTGCGTCGAAACAAATCTTGTATTTTGGGAGAATCAGCCAAGACTCGAAGCACATAGAGAGGAAATAAGACCTGCAGTTGATGATCTCGCGAATGGTGGTGAATGTGCTTTAACTAACAACAACTGGTTAACTGTTTAACCAACAGATTCAAGAAATGGTTGATTCACTGAATCAACTAACCAACTGACTAACAATACATAAGTGAAATTAAACCAGTGCCTTAGTTTTCATTATTATTGGCGTAATGACCTTCCCATGATAAAAACTAAAGGAATAACATTATCAATAAGATACGATAGGCATATAGACCACTGAATAAATTACGTCAAACTGACCGATGTATAAACTTGACTGTAACACTGAAAGTTGTAAACTTAGAGACTCTAGCTGTTACACTGGATAATATTCTTTCTTATGTAAACTTTAGGCTTACTACATGGTGTTGTATGAAAAACTTTTACCCAAGACCATAAAACAAAGTTGGATAGGAAACTACGGGAGGAGAATACAAACATATCTTTCAAAATTCCACTAAAAAATTGAAGATTAATAATGGAAACCATAAAGATATCGTAATACAATACCAAAATTATACATTCATAAATATATATTAAAAAATTACTAATACAGATCAAAATCTAAGTATATGTATATGTATATATGCATATATATACATTTATATGTATGTGTGTGTGAATTTATTTGTGTGTGTATATGTTTGTCCCTCAGCCATTGCTTGACAGCCGATGGTGGTGGGTTCATGTCCCTGGATTTTAGCAGCCTGGCAAACGCCACCAATAGGATAAGTACTAGGCATACAAAGAATAAGTCCTTGGGAAAATGTCTTCAGCTAAACCCATTTAAGGTGGTGCCTCGCCATGGCCGCAGTCAAAAGACTGCAACAAGTAAAAGAATATGTATATATATAATTTTTAAAATAAAGGGTAAAATCAATAATAATTTTACTAGGTAGCAAGTACAAGGTGTCCGCTTTATACCTTACTACATTTAAAGTGGTAAAAAGGACTTTAGCGTCTATTTGTTACGCTGCGTGGTGAAACATCAAGCCGACCCTTGTTATAATTATGTATATAATTATAATATATATATATATATATATATATATATATAATAGAAATATATACATATAGTACATGCATGTTTCTATATATGTATATATATATGCTGAGAGAGAGAGAGAAAGAGAAAAAAAGAGAGAGGGAGAGAGAGAGAGAGAGAGAGAGAGAGAGAGTGTGTATTTGAAGGATAAATTATGCTGGCTGATATATTATCTCACAAATTGGTGTAGATGCTGGCAATACAGAAGATTCCAATTACGTAGTACTCAATCTCTAAAGAAATTCTGGTACGCTGGTACTTGTACGATTCCCTCGTTGGGCAGTTCCGTATTCCTATTCAGAACTGCAAATATTCTGTAGAGCATATAATTGACAGCGAAGACATGAACGAGAGAGCGAGAAAGAGACCGAGTAAGCATATAAATACGTATAAGGCAAGTGAATACATCTGTATATTTTCAATCGTTTATGATTTATAATCGTTATAGTGTTGGGGGCAACGATGAATAATTTCAGGGCAGATTCATTTACCAAAAGGGAGAGGGCGCTCGGCAGAGTCCTAACACCTCCCCACACATTTCTTCACAAGAGAAAAGTAATCAATTTCAGACTTGTTTATGTGTACCTGTATATATATATATATATATATATATATAATATATATATATATATATATATATATATATATATATATATATATGTATGTATATGTATATGTATATGTATATGTATATATGCGTGTGTGTGTATCTGTGTGTATTATTTATTGGAAACGTGACCCATGCTCTGATCCATGGGTAAACTAAATGAATTTAACAGCAGAGTTTTGAAAGTTCAACGCCCATTGCATAACTTACGAAATGCAAAGTGACCTTTAACCAGCCTGTTAAGTACATTTGATGTAATTGAGTAAATGTCTTTGTAGCAGAGTAGAAACGATTTTCATTTCAAGCTTTAGTATCCCCAGGCCCTTCAGAAACAATAAAATTTATATCATGTGCGTAAATATATCTATCTATCAATGTATATACATAAGCAGACATATATGATATACGTAAATATCATATATATACAAAGATAAATACACGCATACATATGTGTGTATATATATATATATATATAGATCTGTATCTATCTATCTATATATAAATATACATGCACATATATATGCGTTGGTATACATACATACGTACATACTTATATGTGTGTGTGTGATGCATGTGTTGTTTCAATCTGTATGTGTCTATGAATTAGTTATGTTGCATCCTATATTATCATGAAACATCTCATTCGATTCCACACGGCTATACAGCTCTAGAGCTTTACATTATTCACCTTTGAGCTACTCCAATGAGACACAGCTAATAAATTGTAGTCATTTAAAGAGGAAACCCTATTTACGTTTAGCTCTTAGTCAATATTTAGATTCTCGATGGTGTAAAATCCATGATATACTACTGCATGTAGATATTTACACAATATCTCTTTGGTCGTATTTCAAAAGACATGAAATCTTTACAAATTCCCTGAAGATATTCATGTAAATTGTAAATACGATACAACAGTCAAGATTAGTGCAACCAAATGCGTGTTTCTTCTACATGGTATAATTTTCAGACATCTACATATTATGAACTTTGGTACCATTTATTTTGCACGAAAGAAATAAAATCACAATAACTGTATATGAGAGAATCTTGTATCCCTGTATCTTAGGAAATAAACTCAAATATAAGGAAATCAATTGGTTTGAACCAAATGCTTTACCGATTTTCAAACAGCTGTTTTTCTTCATGCGAATAAACTCAGCTTCTCGACCCATGTTAATCGTTAGTACAGAATTTAATGTAAACACATAAAGACTTACTTATACATCACTGCAGTTGTGTCACAAACAAGGGTGTTCTTTCCATGTAATCTGACACCATACAATGTCATATATATCAAATGTGATGCGCAGAGCATTTCCCTGACGTTCATACACCATATACAGCACACCACCTTTTTAATCGACCACAACTGCTTAACCTCCCACACTAACCTGTTATATATATAGATACTTTTCTTCGTTATGGCACACCTTGTCAGCTGGGGATGCTATATCTATGATCCAGCATCGTTTGCTTTCTTTCTCAATTAACACTATGTCTGGTTTCTTATTCTCTATCTCATGATCACATTGAATCACAAAATACCATAGGATCTTTGCATTATCATTTTCGATGATGCCTTCGGGTTTATGTCCATGCCACGCTTTTGTTCAGTCAAGTCCATAGTTATTGCAAAGTGTCCAATGGACAATTCTTGCTATGTTGCCTCATATTCTTTCTGGGCGTGTGGCGCACATTGACTGGTAATATGTCATACGGGTTCGCCAATTTGTCCACAAATTCTGCACTTATCAATTTCTGTTGTGTTGTCGATGCTGTATTTGATGTAATTGGTTCTTAATGCTAGCTCTTGGGGAGTACAAATTAGAGCCTTCGTTTACGGTTTTAAATCACTTTTAGTTATCCGTATCTATCTTTTTTCTCTGTCTATATTATCTTCAACATGATAGGCTTTCAGTATTCTTTTTTAGGTCATTCTTGCTGAGACATCTCCATGATGATTTCTGGTTTTTAATTTGTTAGTTTCACGATGGGACTGACCGTGAAATTCCATGTGGTGTAGGGTTTCTGCTTTCTCGTTGGCTATTCGTGATCAGAATTCATAAGCACTCTCAAGTTCAATTTTGCTAAATCCTTCTGCATTAGCAACATACAGTAGCAAGTCTTGTTTCTTGTTTACCAAACATTCTGCCATGTTTCTTCTTTCACTTTTGATATAATCCCATACGCTACTCAGCCCACGCCCACCTTTACACCTTTCCGTGTAAAACTTGTGTATATTCGCCTTAGGGTGAAGGGCACCATGTATTGTCATTGGCATTCGGTTAGTGCGATCGAGTTGGTTAACCTTCACATGTGTTCATATCAAGGTGGGTGACCTGTAGCGGATTACAGCAACGGTCCA
>NC_043002.1:60643128-60665628 GCF_006345805.1 Octopus sinensis | reverse complement strand
GCTTTAATTGATAAATATAAAAGAAAAAGAAAACAAAACAAGAGACATAAACATGAAAAAAAACCATTGTTTTCTTGCATCGCTAACAATCGCTTTCATATTCATTTCATAGCTTGTAAAAGAGTATGAGGCGCTTCGGCGCAGCTTTTCGGCGCCGCTTATTTTGCACGCTGAGTAAACGCCGACTTATTTGCTATCAGATGTTTTAATGTTTCTCTCTCTCCGGCTCCTCCTTGTTCCCTCTGTCCCTTTATATCTGTTTCAACATATTTCATTTCGCGTGTATGAACTGGCGTATGGTAAGCATCTTCAATTAATAAATTGCAATCCCCCTCTCTCTCCCTCTCTCTCTCTCTCTCTCTCTCTCTCGCACACACATACACATACTCTTTCACTCACTCTCTCTCTCTCTCTCACTTTCACTCATTCCATTTGTATGTGCATAAATCTGAACGCGTGTCCATGTGTGCGTTTGCCTCCAGAGCAGAAATTTACGGACACAAAAGAAGGATGAATGTTCCAGATGCTATGCCAAATTGTCAGCGTACAAACATCTGTGCCTAATCGTTGCGTAGACGACAGACGATGTCTTTCCTTTATTCCATTCCTAAAGAATACCACGTCTTTTAATAATATAACTATTAGATTTTCATCTTCATTATCATAAATTAGCAGGACCTGGTGGAAATTCCACGTTGTAAGTCAACGTATTTAAAAACGCTATGTCAATATACAAAACACAAGAAGGGATTTCCACAAACGTTTGTTGAAATCTCATCATTTAATGAAAACTGTACATACATATACATACATATATTCATACATACATTCGTACGTACATACATATCGACCTAACTACGATCTTACCTACCTACCTACCTATCTATCTCACTCTCTATCTATTTATCTATCTATCTATCTATCTATCTATCTATCTATCTATCTATCTATCTATCTATCTATCTATCTATCTATTTATCTATTTATATCTGTCTCTCTGTCTATCGTTCTATCTATCTTTCTGTCTTTCAATTTATAGATCTATATGTCTGTCTGTCTGTCTGTCTATCTATCTGTCTATCTATTTATCTATCTATCTATCTATCTGTCTGTCTGTCTATCTATCTATCTATCTATCTATCTATCTGTCTGTCTGTCTGTCTGTCTGTCTGTCTGTCTGTCTGTCTGTCTGTCTGTCTGTCTGTCTATCTATCTATCTATCTATCTATCAATCTATTTATCTGCTGTCAGTTTGTCTATCTATCTATCTGTCTCTCTGTATATCTGTCTGTCTGTCTATCTATCTATCTATCAATCTATTTATCTGCTGTCAGTTTATCTATCTATCTGTCTCTCTGTATATCTGTCTGTCTGTCTATCTATCTATCTATCCATCTATTTATCTGCTGTCTATCTGTCTGTCTGTCTCATTAACAATCACATCTACTGTTTCTTCAGTATGTACCTTCAATATGTACAGAGTTATGCACCTGTCTACTCCCAGATTTATAAGATTTCAATGACCATACTGATAAGCATTTAAACCTGCGAGCCCTTAACACGACTATTCAATATGTCATTGGCGACGGGTGTTATACCTGCAGACTGGAGAACAGCGATAATCTGCCCAATTTTCAAGAAAGGGAGCCGCGAAGACCCGCTTAACTACCGACCGGTTTCCCTTACATCAATAATCAGCAAGATGTTCGAAACCATCCTTAAGAAATATGATGCTCCACCTCCTAAACACAGCCTCGATCACTGATTCCCAACACGGCTTCGTGCCGAAGAGATCATGCTTGACCAACTTACTAGTAATGGAAGAATTGGTGACGCGCATCCTCGATGATAGTGATGCTGTTGACATCGTTTTATTGGACTTTGCCAAAGCTTTTGACTCGGTAAACCACCGCCTACTACTTGTCAAGCTTCAAGCATATAGTTTCCATCCGGATATTGTACGATGGGTTGGTGCCTTCCTCTCAGATCGCTCCTTCCAAGTTCAAGTTAATGGTTCGCGGTCCGACGTCTCCAGTGCGAGCAGTGGCGTGCCTCAAGGTCCAGTGCTTGGGCCCTTGTTGTTCTTAGTCTTCATAAATGACTTGCCCGACGACCTCACGCAACACACCCTTCTATTTGCCGACGATATCAAACTGGTCGCTCCTCGCGGTAGTATAGAGGATCTTCGTCGATGCCTCCACCAAATTTGGAAGTGGTCTAACGATTGGGACCTGTGTCTGAACGTGTCAAAGTGCTGTCATCTGCCTGTCGGCTCTACTCCTGCATCTCAACTTGATTTTGAGCCGGGTTGACTGCTGCTGGAGAGGACCGATCAGGTAAAGGACCTGGGTATCTTGGTGGATTCCTCCTTTTCGCCTTCGGCCCAGTGCGTCCATGCTGCCAACAAAGCGCGCGGAATTCTGTTTTTGATTCGACGGTCATTCGGAATGCTCACAGCAGCCATATTCCTGCCACTCTATGTCACGCTGGTGAGACCCATATTGGAGTATGGGATTCAAGCCTCTTCTCCTTATCTCCTCAAAGACATACAGCACCCCGAAAGAGTCCAGAGGCTGGCTACCCGCATGGTTCATGGTCTCAAAAATTTGTCCTACGAAGAAAGGCTGAGGACGCTCGACCTTTATTCTCTTGAAAAACGCCGCCGCCGTAGTGATCTCATTCTCGCCCACAACATCATAAGCGGGAAGTGTAACCTCTCGAAAGAGCTGTTCTTCACTCCTGCTCCAGAGCGTCGGCTGCGGGGTCATTCCGAAAAGCTCTACCTGCGACGATTTCATCTCAATCGAAGGAGAGGAGCTTTCTCCGTCCGGGTTGCGGATCCGTGGAACAAGCTGCCAGACGAGATGGTGAAGATGCCGACGACCGCTTTGTTCAAAGCCTCCCTGGACCTCAAGTGGCCTGAACTCTTTACATGAACACCACCCTGTACTTAACTCCATGTCCCCCTACATGGCCTTGCTATTTGCTTTTGAGCCAAATTAACTAACTAACTAACTAACTAACTAACTAATAACATAAAGAGGAAAAACCCCCAGAATTATGGCAGTATACCAATCTGGCCTTGCTGTGGAACACCCAATTCTATAGACCTTCATGTCATCGTTTCATTATCTTATACGCTTCGAATGTCCCTCCAATTTGATCACACAAATGCTCAATAATAATCACCTTCTCTGTCTGTCTGTCTGTACCTCTCTCTGTCTCTGTCTCTGTCTCTCTCTGTCTCTCTCTGTCTGTCTCTCTCTCTGTTTCTCTCTCTCTCTCTCTCTCTCTCTCTCTCTCTCCTTCCGTCGATGTTTTCTATTTTTTCAATAATTCCACTATTTTTGCGTTTCTGCCTTTGTCACCCTTTCACTCCTTCTTTTTCTCCCTCCCTCCCTCCCTCTCTCTCTCTATTTACATGAATCCTATATTCTAGTTATTACCTCCCTTGGAAAATACACGGTCAAAACAGACAAACCGTAGGAACAAGCGAGTGGATGCATGGTAAGTAGCTTCCTTACCAACCACATGGTTCCGGGTTCAATCTCACTGCGTGGCACCTTGGGCAAGTGTCTTCTACTAGAGTCTCCGGCTGACCAAAGCCTTGTGAGTGGATTTGGCAGATGGAAACCGAAAAAAAAGTCCGTCGTATATATGTACACACACACACACACACACACACATATATATATATATATATAATATATATATATATATATATATATATATATATATATTATATATATATATACATATATATATATAGGTGTCTGTGTTTGTCCTCCCAACATCACTTGACAACCGATGCTGGTGTGTTTACCTCCCCGTAACCTAGCGGTTCGGCAAAAGAGACCGGTAGAACAAGTACTAGGCTTGCAAACAATAATTCCTGGTGTCGATTTGCTCGACTAAAGGCGGTGCTCCAGCATGGCCGCAGTCAAATGACTGAAAGAAGTAAAAGAGTAATAGAGTAAAGAATAACACATCATCACTGGTTCTAAATTGAAAATAATAAGCCATAAATACGCATGTTATATTACTTGATATTTAGCTATTCATATGGCGACTTACATAAATGGTAATACAAGATGCATCTTTGAGAACTCATGAAGTGAAACGAGGTTAAATGGGCCAGTATTGACACAGCTGACCTATGATGATCAAAAACGCATTGAAGTTGTCTTCGTCAAAACTATATAGAAGTAGAGATTTATTTAAAAGATAAAGTGTTTAAAATGAAAAGATAAGTTATTGTCTGTTTTGACTCTGCTGTGCGTGCATGTCATGAAATACTATCTGTTTTTCAGACATCTACATATACCAGCTGCCAATGTGCTGATTCTTGGGGCCAAGAGTTAGCTTCTAGTGAGGAGACGTGCGGCGAGGTTCATGCATTCTCACTGCCATAGGATCCTCCTGCACTAATAGATCGCGTGTGTTGTGAGCACCCATAGCTTTATGTGCGGAGATTTTCACTGATATCGAATATCAACGCCAATCAGATATTCACGTTATTAGATAGTGAAACGCGCCCAGCTTACAGCTGAGCATTTTCTGCTAGTATACCTTTTTCCCATCTCACTATTACATTTAAGCATAAAACAATCAAATTTCTAATGCAGCGAAGTCCAATTGATTATGCACGTTCTAGAAAAAGAATATTGATGTATATTTTATCACTTTTCGAAGGTTTGAAACGCAAAGAAATATTACTAAATACCCGAAACTTTTCAGTCCTCTGCGATACCATTTCTACTACTCATTATTCTCTATATGTACAACTTAATGATTTCTTAAATTCATTAAATGCACTAACGATTTCTTAAATTCATTAGATGTAGTAACGATTCCTTAAACCACAGATTTGGACAGATGTAATAAAATTGATTGGATAGAATGCAATATAACAGTGGTAGTTAATCTATAAAATCCCATGGGAATAAACATAAAGGCACTTCGAAATTGTGTTAAACGGTAATGTGAATTAAATAGCGAAATACATTTGGTCTGGTGGTCTTCCGTTATTCCATTACTATATTCTATCTTATATTGATTTCTAACATTAGTAAATGACATATATTTTGGGGGAGAGAAGACTCAATTGTACCAGTCCCTATATCTCTTACATAATTTATTTTAGCTACCGTGGGTGTATAAAATAGTGAAGTCGCTTTCGGTCAGATTTGAAGTTAGAACATAAAACAACCAGCTTGAATGTTGAAATGACTATTCTTTCCGCTACGCTATCAATTCTGCTAATCCACCATTCTTCTGTTTGGTTTTAAGTGGTTTTTATCATTAGCCTCCAAATGTATCGTAATACATTATCAACCTATACCAAGTATTTGATAGGCATTAATATTATTAAAAACCAGAAAATGCCAAGTCATCGCCAACAGGATTTGAACTTCTCATTTTGAGGTAAGAACTTAATACTACAAGGTGTATTGTTCGGTATTGATGGTTCTTTTCTTATTCTTTTCTACAATAGGAACAACGAGTGAAATTTCGGGCTTTGAAATATGATCCAGCACGCTACCGATTCTACCAGTTCGCCACTTTTTGATTCTTTTAAAATATTTTCTTTCTAATGTCAGACGGACATTAGCTGACAGAACTCTGAGCTGACAGATTTGTTAGTGCGCCAGACAAAATCCTTAGCGACATTTCATCCGTCTGTACGTCCCTCACTACGCTGAATGTCCACTGAGGTCGACTTTGCATTTCATCCTTTCGAGGCCGATACGATAAGTACCAGTTAAGCACTGGTTTCGATGTAATTGATTTATACCCACTCCCCATAAACTTATTGGTCCTGTTCCAAAATTTGACACCAATATTTTCTTTTAATATAAGGCGGCAGACTGGCAGAATATTCACCGCACCGTAAAAAGTTCTTAACGGAATTTCGTGCATTTTTACGTTCTGAGTTTACGTTACAACGTGGACGACTTTGTCTTACGTCTTTCGGGAACGATAAAATAAGTTGCAGTTGAGCACCCTAACCCTTTCCCCGAACTTGCTGGACTTGTACCAAAATTTAAAACCAATTTTACAAATTGTAATAACCTGATATCGCTACAAGACCATAACTTTATAACGATCGGTCATAATCGACTGAATGAGTTCCATCACGTGCATGATGTGTAGGGAACAACACCCGGATGTTAACTGTCTAAACCGAGTATGACCATTTGGATAATACGGAAACTAGGACTGGAACTAAACAATTGAATGCATTTAGGCTTTTGTCGTACAATTTATGTTACTCTTTCTTCTGAACATCCTCTTTAAAGGATCTGATAAAGACAGAGCTAAGATTTCGACTGAAAATCACGTGTTGAATATTGGAAACATTGGTAATGTTGTTGTAATATTGCCCTAAAGCAGCGAATAAACTGTGACACGAAATGAAAGAGTGAATGGCTCTTAAAGAACATGTTCGTTTTAATATAATGTTGTTTTCTGTGCGTCTGTTGACAGATTGATGAAAAAATATGAAAGACATTTCACTAACTTTGAAATTCATCGTCGTTGTCGTTCGCCAAATTTGAAAATATCAGAGACGTCCAGACACACACAAAAAAGAAACAAACGAAAAACAAAAAAGACAAATAAATATCACTCGTTCTTCAATATTTGTTACTTAAGATTCAGTTTCACTTGAATAACAAATATCACTTTTATTTTTTATTTTTATTTTTTTTTAATGTTTTTTATCTTTTATTTTTTGCCAAACGAATTTTCCTTATTTTTAAGATATTTTAACTTTTACCGAATTTTCCAATTCCTTTCGTATGTTTTTATCCGAAATGTTTTGCAATTTCTGTCAAGAAATAAACAAACGTCTCCAGAAAATATCACATGCAGTATTTTGGATTTCATCATTCTATAAAAGTACGATTTTGTTCTTCAGGTTGAATTTCTTTAATGGCGCTTCCTAAAGGCTAATGAGCCGGTGTAGTGGTATACTTAAAAGTTAATATGCCGGTTGAGCTGCCGTCTACCAAATTCACTCATAAGGCTTTGGTCGGCCCGTGGCTATACTAGAAGACACTTGCCAAATTTGCCACGCAGCCGGCCTGATCCCGCAACCATGTAGTTGGTAAGTAAGCTATTTGCCATCCACACGCCCACTCCTATATATATGTGTGTGTGTGTGTCATATATATATATGTGTGTGTGTGTGTGTATCATATATATATACATATATATGGACTCGAGCCATTTAGTTACGTACGGACAGAGAACAATATTCAGACTTTATTTACGTTATTTACATTTGACGGATATACCCTCCATCCTTCATCAGGTGTTTTGGAGACATTTTAAACCTGGTTCCTCATTCCTAAAGTATTTTCCGATTTTATTATTCAGGTCACTGCCTGGAATCGAACTCGGAATCTTGGGGTTAGTAGCCCGCGCTCTTAACCACTAAGCCATATGCCCGCAGGCATATGGCGTAGTGGTTAAGACTTGTTAGGTGTTTAAAGGCATTGGATTCAAATTGATTACGAAAATATACTTTGAGAAAGCAAAGTAAGAAGTATCTTGTGATTATGATGGATATATGAATAGATAAATATAATTGACTCGCATAGTCGCGGGAGTGACTGTGTGTTAAGAAGCTTGCCTCCCAACCACATGCTTCCAGTTTCAGTCCCACTGCGTGACACCTTCGACAAGTGTCTTCTAGTATAGCCTCAGGACGACCAAAATCTTGTGTGTGGACTTGGTAGACGGAAACTGAAAGAAGCCGTCATATATATATATATATATATATATATATGTGTGTGTGTGTGTGTGTGTGTGTGTGTGTGTGTGTGTGCGTGTGTGTGTGCGTATGTGTGTGTGTGTGTTTGTGTGTGTGAGTGTTTATGTGTTTATGTGTCTGTGTTTGCCCCCCCCCCCATCATTTGATAAGCGATGCTGGTGTGTTTATTTCCCCGTAACTCATCATTTCCGGAAAAGTGATAGTATATTGTTAACTTAATGTGACAGAAAGGAAAGAATGCTACTCTTATTTAGCCCTAAGAAATACAGTTTCCTGTTGGACTTGAGACATTTCTTATGTCGAACAGGAAACGGTGTTTCCAAATGCTAAATAACAGTAGCATTCTTCCCTTTTATGGGACTGTCATATTAAGTTGACAACATACTACTACTTTGTCTTGCTGCTACTGCATAAATCTCTCTTAGAGATTTAGAAATGTATTATTTCTAGGTTCTGGAAAAGAGACCGATAGAATAAGTACTAGGCTTATTAAGAATATTGCTGAAAAATGTTTTTTCATCATAATGGACACAATGCTTTGCGGTGTTTTTACCGGGTTTACGTTCTTAATTGAAATGGCGCGTCAACTTTGTATTTTATTCTTTCAAGATCGATAAAATTATATTAGTCCATACTGAGGTCGATGCAACCGACTTACCACTACCTTCGAAATTACTGGCATTGTGCCAAAATGTTGAAATATTTATTTGTAAGACATGGCTTAAAATTAACTCGAGTTAGTTCGGTCGATATTTCACGAGCTAAACATGCACTTGACTATATCACTGCTTGTGGTAAGTGATCAGTGTTCATATTCAGTTTTGGAGTCAACGCCCAACCATGTCTGGTAGACACGAGTAGATTCTATTCTCAGACTTAAATTTCTCACATGATCTGGTAACAGCTAGCTACATCTCCATGAACTTACACAAAATATTACAATGTTCTCATACCAATGGACTGAGCTCAAGAGAGACGAATAAAAACAAACAAACTAATAAATAAATGAATAAAACTTCGACTTTCAGTTTTGTCGTTTGTGAAATGGTTACATTCATGGATAAAAGAAGTGAAAAACGGCGAGAGTGAGTGAAAGAGGAAGAGCGAGAGCGAGGCATCGACATAGAAAAAGAGAAGTTTGTAAAATCATAAATAGAAAAAGCCATGAAGCAAAGCGGACAAAAAATATAGTTTTCCGTTGCTGGAAAAAAACGCTATGGATGGTTTGGCATGTTTATATGTGAATGGTTTTATGACATTCTTTCTCAACGAAGGCAACTGCATTGGTTTTCTGATATTATAAAGAAAAATATTCAAACGAACATATCTAAAGCTATGAAAGTGAAATGATAATAGAGTTTGATATCAACATATAGACATACATGAATACGTACATACGTACATGCATACATACATACATACATACATACATACATACATACATACATACAAACAAACATACATATATATATATGTATGTGTTTGTGTGTGCATGTGTGTAGACACACACGCACATCTATCTATATCTATATATTTGTTTATATTTGTATATGTGTCTATATATATATATTTATATATATATATATACATTCTATATATATATATATATGTGTGTGTGTATGTGTGTGTGTGTGTGCGTGTATATATATATTCTATATACATATATATATATATATATATATATATATATATATACACACACATACAATATATATATGTATGTATATTATTGTACATGTCTTATAAATATATACTTGTATGTTCAGCTTTGCATCGAAGTATCGTTGTATATGCAAATCTATATGTATATATGTATACACACACAAACACATACATACATATATATGTATATATATATATATATATTATATATATATATATATATATATATATATTATATATATATATATATTCAGAGACATGTATGTATACGTGTGTCTACTTGTGTGTGCGTGAATGCTGTGATCCAAAGATTCTATACAGGGGAGGAATGAGTACTCCACACGTGGTTAAATTTGTGTGTGTGTGTGATTTTATTGCTCACATGCTCAGATCTAATCCTGTTTCTGCCTTTGCCTGTCGTGTTCATATACTTACTGAACTTGGCGAAAGAGGATCGCGATTGGATTAACACAGTAGAATATTCACTCTCACACAAACACTTCCATTCTCATATGCACCGTTGCACACAAACATAAAGGCACACAAACACACACACACACACACACACACACACACACACACACACACACACACACACACACACACACACACACACAAATATTTAAAGAGAAAGAAATGTGGATAAAATGCTAAAATGTTTCTTGTCGAATAAAATAGTTTAAATAAAGGATAATGAAAACAATATGACTAACATAATTCTCTTTCGATAATGTTGATTTCAAATTTAGGTACCACGGCAACAGTTTAGGGGGAAGAGGAAATCGGTTACATCGATCCCAGTACTCAACTGGTAATAATCTAGCCCGAAAAGATGTGCAGGAAGATTGAGCTTCAGATGAATTTGAACACAGAACGTAAAATGGCGCTAAGCATTTTGCTTGTCGTGTTAAGACTTCTGGCATGTCGTCGCTTTATTTTCTTGATGTTATTTTTATTTGATGTTATTTTACTTTTTTACTTCACGGTTTATTATCTCCGACGATTTGGGCTATTCTGTCCATAATTGTTTCTACTGGTCAAAAAAAAAAAATAAACATCTACTTAAACTCACTCCACGATGGTCCTGGGATATCGTCCAGTTTATGATAAAATCTCAAGGGCTGCGGCTTGCATAATTTTTAGTACTGAGACAGTGAGGACGGCAATGATGGAAAAGGAAGAAATTGGATGTGTTACTTCTTACGTAAAACTTTCTTCTGCAAGGCCTTGTTATCCGAGCTTCATTCAAACATAGACCTATATTGGGCGCGAGGTGTATTGACGTATTGAATGTTACGAAACTGCATAGCATTTGAACGGCACTGTCGGAGAGTAAAACAAGTTTCAAAATCATCAAACTGAGTCTCAGAGATCCTGAGTCTGCTAAGACATACATATCAAAGCACCATTATGTGAAGTCGTTGAACAAGTGTTCTTCTTGAGATACCGAGATTCGAAACCACGCTCATTGCTACTGCCTACTTTCAACTAAGTTATGTATCTAAGACGTGAAGTGAACTAATATTGGAGGAGGTCATTTACCCAGGCCCTGGTTTTCGGGACCTTTATTTGGATCCAACAGAACCCTTTTCTTCATAAATTTTTGAAATTTCCCACGCTGTTTAAGAAACGTTTAAAGAAGCAGTGAAACACTTGGGTTCTCACTAGATTTCACCTTGTCGGATTTTGATACGGTTTCCTTATCAGTGTTCTCACCTCAGATAAACATTTTGTAACTTGTTTTTGTTGCTGCTGCTGTTGCCACTGGTCTTGGCGTATTGCTTGCTGCTGATGTGATTGATATTGTAGTTTGCGACCTTGCTGCTAATTTCGTTCATTTTCTCAGTGTTGCAGTTTTTGATCTGTCAATTATTATTGATGTGCTTGCTTCAGTTTCTGTATCTGATATAGTTGTGGTTTGTATTGTTGCTAACAATTCTCGTTGCTGTTTCTTTTTGTGAGTTCGTTATTGCTCTTCTGGTCACCTCGACTATTTTGCCGTAACTAATGGGACATTTTCTATCCGGTGCTTCACAAATTTTTGCTTTCAAAATTTGAATATATTTATTTCTTGCCCACAAAGGACTAAACATAGATGGGTCAAACAAGAACATTCAAAAGGATTAAGTTGATTACATCAACCCGATTGCGTAACTGGTACTTATTTAATCGACCCCGAAAGGATGACAGGCAAAGTCGATCTCGGTGGAATTTGAACTCAGAACCTTAACGGCAGAGGAAATACCTATTTCTTTACTACCCACAAGGGGCTAAACACAGAGAGGATAAACAAGGACAGACAAACGGATTAAGTCGATTATATCGACCCCAGTGAGTAACTGGTACTTATTTAATCGACCCCGAAAAGATGAAAGGCAAAGTCGATCTCGGCGGAATTTGAAATCAGAACGTAGCGGCAGACGGAATACCGCTGAGCATTTTGCCTGGTGTGCTAACGATTCTGCTAGCTCGCCGCCATTGAAAAATGGAAATATTGAAACATATATGTTTTCCTCCGTCTTATTGCCTTCTGAAGCCCGCATCGTTTTGATGCCTGTGCGTTTCTCATCTTTTCGGTGCTGATGTAATAAAGAACCTATAATATATTATAAAAGAACCTATTGGACTCAGTGTTATTGCCGACACTTTCCTTGAAAATTAATTGATTACTATGTAGATAAATAAGAAAAGAAACATTAGCATGAATCTGACAGAATCATTTGAGTATTGGAAGAAATACCTGTTGTAAATTCCACCCTTGTGGTCAATTTTGCTTTTCATGAATCCGGGACCCTTTTATGCTCGATAAAATAAGGTAACAAGCAACTAGAGGGGCAGATGGTATCGACTGAACCACATTCACTGAAAATTCTTAGGGTTGTGTCTAAAAGAGAAACCGGGGACATATCAAGTGAGAGGTGTCTATACCGAAGAGGTTTATGGTGCTTATCGTTAACAATACCTTGGATTGGAGAACGAACGTGTGGGGAGGGCTCTTGAGCATGTAACCATTAGGATGATGGATCCGTTTTTTTCTTTGATTGGCTCAAGTTGGAGGCTCTATTCTCTAAAGTCTGAGTCAACTATGTATTTACGTATTCGATATTCTCTTTATACGTTACATATTGAGGATACGTGTGGCTTAGTAGTTGGGGTAATCGACTCACGATCTTATAATACTGAGTTCGATTCCTGTTAGTGCGTTGTTTTCTTGAGCAATACACTTTATTTAACCATGTTCCAGTTCACTCAGGTTACAATAATGAATGTGACAAAGGCCGGCCTTGTCACATTGATTGGATGCTACATCTTATTTTCCGCATCCCTAATTTTTATGTAAACCAACAATCGAATTGTAACGTATGGTTGGTTTCCTCTCTTGATCTTTGACACAATTGTCCTCCTCCCCATCATCATCATCGTGATCCGCTCCCTTTTCATTATTATTATTATTATTATTATTATTATTATTATTATATTATTATTATTATTATTATTATTGAGTGAGAGAGAAGTACAAGCCATGAAACTGACATTGCGTAACAAATATACGAAGCCCGTCTTGATTACCCGTCCGATAAGGGTACACAGTCGCATGCATCACAACATGTGCGAGACATGGTGTTCTCATATCAAGATATGACCGTACAGGTGGGGCCTGGTAAGAATTTTCTTCAATGTAAATAGCCCATTCCGAACAAATGATCCTTGAATAAGATTTGTTTAAGGATATAGAACGTAACACCCATGTATCTAGAGGTTAATTATTCAAACCCCAAAGAATCCCTCTCAAGACACGGCTATGATGCTCCCCGACTACTTCTGCTCGTGATCAGTGGTGCACATATCGTCAGCCACTAAGGGACATACTCAACTGGTTAAGGTCAAATAATTGGCAAGTAAATCTGTGGTATGGAGCAGAATATTTGCTGTAGCCCATCTTCTATACCAAGACAAAACAATGTACAGGATAGCACTTCCAGTAAGTTGAGATCAGAAGCCATGAGAGCCACTGCCTGGTACTGCATCAGGGTATAAGCAAATCTGTGGTATTGAGCAGAATATTTGCTGTAGTCCGCCTTTTAAACCAAGACAAAACAATGTACATGACAACAATTAAGATGAGAAGCCATTGCCTGGTACTGCATCAGGGCAATTTATTATTATTATTATTATTATTATTATTATTATTATTATTACACCACTTCACCTGCACAACCAGCGTCCTCCTCATTCTCCTCCTCCCCCTCATTCTCCACCTCTCTTTCTTTCTTCTCCTCCTCCTCCTCCTCTTCTCCCTCCTCATTATCATTATTATATATAATAACGTCATATATCTTCACCGGTGTTATACCAATGCACACGATTATTTCCGAGTGCAACTTCCTCAATGTCATCGCGAACATCGTCACTGTTATTTGAATCATCAACACCACAAGCCCCCCCACCCAACCCGCCGCCACCCCCACCACCACCATCACCATCATCATCATCATTATCATCATAATCACCACTATCATCGTTCTAGTCGACGATGTCCTTCACACCACCCTCATCTTCACGATGGTCGTCGTCCTCCTCCTCCTCTTCATCATCATCATACTCTTCTTAATCGCCGTCGTTGTTATCATCAGAGTTGTCGCCATTTTCAACATCATCATCATCATCATTATCATCATAATCATCATCATCATCGTCGTGGTCGTCGTCGTCGTCGTCGTCTTCATCGTCATCACACCGCCGGCGATCGGTAATATTGTTGTTGATAGAACACGCTCAAAGAACTGCGAATAAATCCCTCAGTTCCAGTATCTGTAGATATATGGTGTTTCTGATCAGTTTATGGTTCGTAGAACTCAGGATATAACCGCAAATCAAAACTGATTTCTGTCAAAGAAACGTGTCCACCAGAATTTCAAATGGGCCAAAACGTTTGAAATATACATCAAAATACCAGTGCCTCTGTCGATAATTTGATTTAGTCATGTGTATATACGTACGTTTGTGTATAATGCGCGCGCGCAAACACTAACACACACGCACACACACCTACATCCATATATATATATGCATATATATATATATATATATATATAATATATATATATATATATATATATATATATATATATATATACACAACGGACACAGATGCATATATATATATATATATATATATATATACATACATACGTACGTACATATATACACATATATATATAACCAGTTATTTATACACACACGCATATAAGAAATCTATATCTGCATTTACATATATATATATATATATAATATGTGTGTGTGTGTGTGTGTGTGTGTGTGTGTACTTAAGGACTCCTAAGTGTGAATATGTGTGTGTATGTATACATATACATACATAAAAGACACACACACACACATATATATATACACATATGTGTATATATGTATATTTGCATTGTGTATTGCGCATAAGCAGACACATTGATATACAGACTTGCACACGGATTGACGCTGGCGTACAGAGACACGATCACGCATTTATATGGATATTACTTTGCTGAGTTGACTTTCTCTTGGTAACCCAAGATTCCTTGCTGACCTACATTCTACATATCTATACCACCTAACATGCGTATAGAATCTAATATACGTTGTTCTCTCTGTCGTTTGTCGGTAATATGCCTGTGCAGCTCTCTGCCTGTATGCGTATAAATATGTATCAAATGTGAACTCTGTATTACTGAAAAATTAAATATTATACAATAAACAGACAACTTTCTCTGCCTGCATACACAAGCAAGATTTACACTCAAATATTTCAAAGAAGACCCGCTATAAACGACGGTAAGCCTACCAGGACAACCTCTCTCCTAAACGTGAACATACATAGCACAAAATTATCACACGGGAAAGAATTGTTATTTCTTTATTGCCCACAATGGGGCTAAAAACAGAGTGGACAAACAAGGACAGACAAGCGGACTAAGTCGATTACATCGACCCCAGTATGTAACTGGTACTTATTTAATCGACCCCGAAAGGATGAACGGCAAAGTCGACCTCGGCGGAATTTGAACTCAGAACGTAGTAGCAGACGAAATACTGCTAAGCATTTCGCCCGGCGTGCTAACGTTTCTGCCAGCTCGCCGCCTTCACACACAGGAAAGAATTGTGTCCGAATGACGAACTACCTCAACATACAAAAACAGCATACCTAGAACAAAAACAAATAATGCAAAACAATGCAAAAACAAACAATTTAGCCAAAAGACAAATCCAAGTGACGCAAACATCCAGAGGATGCCACTCAAAAGCAATGCCCGTTGGTTCATTGATTCATTGCTTTATTTACGTGAATTTACAAGAAATCCGAAGAACGAATCGAGACTGCCGAAATGGAGGCAAACACCTTTCTCTATGTGATCGGTTTGAGAAATTGCTAAGACACTAGGATATTTTCCTACTTTTCTAAACATGATGTTTATTTGCATACCCGTCAATCCTGGTAGTCTAACGGGAAATATAGAAAAGACTCTTTGCAGTTTATCGTACTTCGATTCGAAAAAATTCCACAACCTTCCGTCTCAAAAAAAACACTATTGTCCCTGAAATTTGTTTTTTTATATTTACTATGGATTGCTTTCAGTTAACTTTCTACCAATACCTCGATTCCTGGATCTTATATCTATCTATCTATCTATCTATCTATCTATCTATCTATCTATCTATCTATCTATCTATCTATCTATCTATCTATCTATCTATCTATCTATCTATCTATCTATCTATCTATCTATCTATATATCTATCTATCTATCTATCTATCTATCTATCTATCTATGTATCTATCTATCTATCTATCTGTCCGTCCGTCTGTCTGTCTGTCTGTCTGTCTGTCTGTCTGTCTGTCTGTCTATCTATCTATCTATCTATCTATCTATCATCTATCTTTCTGTCTATCTATCTACACACACATATACACATAGATATATATGAAAATATATGTATCACACCCGCATACATATATATATATATATATTTGTACACACACACACATAAACACACACACACACGCACACACACACCACACACACAGATATATTACCATTTCAAAGAGTTAGCTTCGATTCCAACTGATTTAAACTCAGAAACCTAGTCAGTTCAGACATTTATTATCGACTTGTAAAACAGTCGTATACATAGATATATATAAGAATTATACGTATATGTATGTGTATGTATACATGTGTGTGCGTGTGTGTATGTTTGTGTGGAATTTGAATGAAAGTGCGCTCAGCACTGTAATAAATAACATGGGGTAATGTTTTCTTAATGGTTTTTACAACCATGGAAAAATCTTTATTCTGTAAATTATCTCCCCTTCTGATGCACATCTGGTTTAATTGCTTTTTGGTAATAACGATATTTCCTGCACCGTGCACTCCGTAATTTGGAACGATAATTTGCATATTTCGTCGTCATAAACACGTAGGCAATTTCAGATATGTATATACATATGGACAGATAGATACATCGATCGATCGACAGACAGACAGACAGACAGACAGTCAGACAGATAGACAGACAGACAGACAGACAGACAGACATACAGACAGACAGACAGACAGACAGACGACAGACAGACAGACAGACAGACAGACAGACAGACAGACAGACAGATACGTATACATTCTTACATCATTTTCGTAGTCATAGACTTATTAATAGCATTATGTGCTTACGAAAGAAATGCATACATATACGCATTACGTTTAGATAAGTTCAAGAAATTGTTTCGACGATCAAAAGGAAGAAAAAGAAAATGATACGTGTCTTATAGTCTTTGATACACAATTTTGTCTGCCCTCTTAATATATGTACGTCGTGAGATGCAATGAAAGATAGAGAGACGCAGACATAACACTTCCTATACACATACAAAAAAGGCACATCCACACACACATATATGATACTTATATGTGTACCTCCGCCTGTATATATATATACACTTTTATATATATGTACATCTACCTCTCTCTGTATATAATATATAGATACATACACACGCGCACACCGACCCACACACACATATATATATAAGAAAAAAAGATGTATATGTATGTATATATCTCTCCGTTTATGTATATACATACATACATATGTATATATATATATATATATATATATATATATATGTATTCATAATATATGTAGACATGCACACACATATACATGTATATATCTATATATATATATATATATATATATATATATGCACATATACATATAAACATATATATATATATATATATATATAATATATATATATATATATATATATATATATATATATATACCTATGAATATATATATATATAATAATATATATATATATATATTATATATCTGTTCGTGTAACTGTGTGTTTGTGAATGTGTTGGTATCTATGCATATATACTTAAGAATTGCAGATCCACTTCCTAAATAGGAACATGTATACCAAATATATTTTTCTCAGTAGAATTCTAGACGTATAGTCAATTTGTTTGTTCTTATAATTGTTTTTGTTTTTTGTTTCGTCTTTGCTGATGTAGATGTCTCATACATACGTCATTGAGGTTATCCATCTTGTTTTGTAAATCAGAATTTTTATGAGGAATGATAGTTTAATTCATATTTGTCTAGACTATATGAATCAGACTAGTTGAAACAAAACAAAGACAACACAAAGAAAAAACAAAACAAAAAAAACATTGAAACATAACGTGATTATTTCTCTATAGGTGACTTGCTGCAATGAAGGTATCCATAAAACAAGACTGAGTCGGCAGTCACTGTTGATGTGATAACTAACACATAAGGTAACAAGGAAATACCAACAATTAAGACCCCACGTAGTAGTTTCTAATGTTATATATAACAAGTTATATCCCTTCGAATTACACATCTTTCTCTTGATCATGGTAGTCTGTAACGGCTTATGTAGACTTAATTGAATAACAAAGAGGAGGTGGTTAAGTCTTTACTCAGCCACATATGATCTAAAGTTACACAACAGCAACAATGAAATGAACGCTAATAAAGGTGCCGGCTCTAGGTTCGCCGGTTTACATGATAATTCAAGCTCTCATAAGTCATGTGCAATGCATCCTTAATATATTGAAAGACTGGATGGTCACGCTTAGTGTGTATGTGGCTTTAAATCTGCTTGATCACTTCTGACTTGGCGTTAGTCGATGAGGATAAACACAGCAGCGAAACAACATACAATCCAATCATAAATATCCTACATGATCGCTCGAGTCACAATATCCCCCTGAAATCTCTCACAGGCTTTAATAATTATTTCCAATGCTTACCACAAAGGCAGCCATTTTGGGGGAGAGAATGTGCTCAACTGGTACTTAATTTCCGAAAGGATGAAAGGCAAAGTCGACCTCTGTGGAAATTGAACTCAGAACGTAGCGACGGGCGAACTACCGCTAAGCATTTTGGACCAGAGGGCTAACGATACTGCCAGCTTGCCGCCTTGTCACACACTTTAATAATGATGGACTTATATATAGGGAACCAAGTGTAATGTATAATACTTTTACTATACGTACACCGCCTGAAATTTTAGGTGGGGATAGCCGAGCCAATTATATCGACCTCAGTGCTCAAATGGTAATTTTCTCGAGTATAAAGAATAAAAGGTTAGTGAAAATTCGGCGAAATTTTAACTCAGAATATAAAGAATTTGTGGAAATACCACTAATCATTTTTACCTGCATGCTAACGATTGAATAATGTATAGTGTATAATGAAAAAGGATTTCCCAGGTCATAAGTGGACCAGCTATTTTTTTTTTTATTATCCTCGACTCAACTCATTAAGCAAGTAACACGAAAACATTTGCTTTTTATTTTCACATCTCTTTTCTATTATATCACATGATAGTGTGTCACATTCTAAGTCTAGGATCAACTTGGTACTATGGTACATTTCTGCTAGATGGTCTATTTGACTGTCGTAGATGAAAAGTCATTCCGTGATTTCTTATTGCACAGCCCTTATAAACGGTTATTTATAGCGATCAAATGTTGATGCTATACATAAATTCACTTCCTCAATCAAATTTATATTGCGAATACAGGGACACAGTGTGCCACACATCAGGTGTGAAAGTGATCGTAGAAGTACCCAAAATTAAGTGTTCTAATGAAGAACCGAACGCACCGCAAGGTGTAGAAATGAACACACTAATCATTAAGACTGCTAGATATAACAGCTAAATTAGCTTCAAACTCTGCTGCTAGGGCCTTGGAAATCCATCATAAAACGAAAAAAAAAAAACAATTCAGCAAAATTTAACAGGTGAATAACACTCAAATTTTAGTTCATTTTTTGACATGAAGTGATATGCTTATCGCTGAAATGTCTTTGCTCGTGGGTTTCAACAAATCAGGTCTATTTCAGAACGAAAATTATCTGACACGTCTGCTATTCCGATGTAAGGTTATGTGAAGAATGAAGTAGAATACCATAGAAGAGTAATGATTATATTTCGGAAAGAAGAACGTAAGAAATAACAGGTTTTTCAATAATACAAATTGATGACAACTAAGCAAGATTGAAAGTATATCGAAGTTTTCAGTAAATATTTCATGCAACAAGGTCCGCCACTTTTATATTACAAAACCACAAAACTTAATTTTTACAAAAAGAAACCACCTCGCTGCTTACCAATTAAACTTTCCAGCAACTTTCAATATTTTGTGAACCTTAAACCACAACAGTAACAAAACTCCTGTACCAACAATCTGTGATCTGAATATGACGTAATTGAACTACATGCACCTGATTATAGAATTTCTCACGCTAAAACGAATTCTGAACAATAACACAACTTCGATTTGAAATAATGAAAGCTTCTTTAATATCTTTCCATCAGCCTCAACCCACAAACTTTCTTGCCTTCCATCAATTTCTATCACCTCATCTATACCACTCGGTCGCAGACGTATATGCACCAAATCTAATAAAAAAAAATTCTCATAGGTCCACCTACGTCAGTAAAAAGACTTCCCAGTGATTATCTGAAATCAAACCTGATCCAAATGTGCCACTATTTACTGAAGGCCACAACACCGAAAAGTCGAATTTTCTGCCTTGTATCTTAAATCAAGAAAAACGCAAGTTACCATGAAGGTGATATTCTTATAACCCCTGGACAGTTACAAAAACGACGTTTCGGATATTAGTGTTCTTTAGCTGTAAAGTAAAAGGAGAAAAAGATGGTGGAGACACGAGTAGAAAATAGAAAGACAGAGAAAAATATTTAGGGGCCGAGTGTGTGAATCCGATTTTATGGGGTGAAGTTACGAAGATAGGAAGAGGCGGGGTGATTTAATCGTGCGAGTAACTGTGTGAGGGAATTGGTATAGAGAAAGATGTGTGATTCAGGTGGTTAGTTGTGGGGTGAGAAGAGTTGAGTGGGATGTGAATAGAGTAAAGTTAAGAGGAAGCATTTGAAAAAAGGAGAAACAGTGAAGAAAACGGTGTAAGATATGAGAAAAAATTAATAATACCACAGAAGAAGATTAGGTGAAATACTAATACATCGAAAAATCAAATAGATTAGGTGAAAAGATCGAAGAAAAAATACTGGGTGCAAAAGAGTACGTAAAAAGCCAAAGACAATAGGAGCAGAATGACTCAAGGGAAAAGAATATTGTAAAACTGAGGGATGATTGTACAGAGGGTATAAAAATAGGTTTTGTGCAAAAGATGTCCAGCAAACAGTTATTCTTTTACCTTTTATAGTTGACTTTTTCTTGTCATTAGACTGCGGCCATGCTGGGTCACCGTCTTGATTGATTTTATTCGAGCGAATCTTCTCCGTGACTTCATTTTCTTTCTAAAGCCTGGACCTTATTTTACCGGTCCCGTTTGCTGTACCGCAAAGATACGTGGACATAAGAACACCAGCAATGGTCATGTTCGGAGCCAAACACAAACTATATATATAGAGAGAGATACGACGGGCGTCTTTCAGTTTCCGTTCACTACATCAACTCACTAGGATTTTGTCGCCCGTAGTTACAAAAGAAAACAAATACCGAAGGTGCCAGAACCGTTTGGTTGGGGATGAACCCAGAACCGTTTGGTTGGGGATGAAGCTTCTTACCACACACATCCACACGGGAAATATGTACAAGTTAAGAGAAATTGGAATGTCAGTACGCTGCAGCTTAAGCATAGAATGCGAAAAGGACTATTGAACGTGAGGGAATATGTGAAGTAGGAAGGAATATATGAGAAGGTAGACAGAAGTGGAACAGAATTATTTAAGAATATTTACAGCACAAAGAACATTGCCTAAGAAATTTCAGTTATAGCCAAATTGAGAATTTGTAAAATGGAGAGTTGATAGTAAAAAGCGAATGTAAAGGATTGTCTTAAACATGGTGTGCGTAAAACGTGTTGAGAGAAAAGATACTTTACACTGACTGACAGGAAACATTGACGAAACGCAGAGAAGATGTTAGGCTCCTGCTAAATTTGGAAAATGAAATAAAGGTGATCCGATGTTGAAAGAGACCGGAACGGCTTAATGATCGCTTGGTGAGGTTTCAGAGCAGAAATTCAGTGCTTGGAACAGGGATGACGTGTACAAGGTGGCAAGAACTCATGGTGCCATGTTTCGGTACATATTCATAGCGAAAGAGAGATACAGATATACAGATATAATCGAATATTATGTATGTATTTATATGTGGACCATTTCCATATGTTTCTGTGTCTCATAAATTTGGGTGTACATTACAGTCGCTGTTATTATAGTTTCCTGACATAGAAGTTATAATTTTGAAAATGCTAATATAAGCTATATTTTCATATCAATCGCTAAGTAGATTCTCATTTATATGTCACACACAGATCTGAGACGACGTGTGTCTTTTTTCAGCAATTCGAAGAGATATTAATAAATTCATAATAGCTTATAATAGCTTAAACCTACAAAAGTCAAAGATAATAAAAAAAATACTGTTCTTTACATGAATTCTCATAAAGATTACACATATACAAACACACAT
>NC_043002.1:60598128-60640628 GCF_006345805.1 Octopus sinensis | reverse complement strand
ATAGATAGATAGATAATAATATCTTGGAAGAGATGCCGGGCGTTCAATCATAGAATAATATATATATTATATATATATATATATATATATATATATATATATATATATATATATATATATATATAAATATACCCAAAATGGAACAAGAACGCAACAGACGACAATAAAACATCCGGACAGATAAACAATACATAGACGAACATGAAAAAGAAGGACGAGTCATTCGCCACCTTCTCTCGTCAGTGAAGTTGTCGACTTATCCTTACAGGTTCGGATGGTTAGACTTGAGACATTGTCCAAGTCTGGCTAGCCCCCAAAATCTAATATATATATATATATATATATATATATATATATATATATATATATATATATATATATATATAGATGTCCTACTAGCCATAGATGAAGCGGACACAAACTCAACTGCTGGTCCAGATGGTTTCCCAGCAATCCTCCTCAAAGCGTGTAAGCATGCTCTGGCAAATCCCTCAAGATTCTCTTCCAGAGTTTTCTTACGAATGGCAAACTGCCAAGCAAGCTGAAGGAGGGAATAATATGCCCAATACATAAAGGGGGAAGTAGAGCAGATGCCAAAAACTTTAGGCCTATCTCTCTGACTTCACACATTAGCAAAGTCATGGAACGGATAGTCAGAAAGAAACTAATCGCATTCCTTGAGGAAAATAACTTGCTGAGTGATACCCTGCATGGTTTTCGACCAGGTAGGAGGTGCCTGACCCAGCTCTTACAACATTATGACTGGGTGTTGAGGCAGTTACTCAACAAATCAAATGTGGACCTAATCTACCTTGATTTTGCAAAAGCTTTTGACAAGGTGGATCATGGTATGATATGCCACAAACCACGTGACCTCGGCATAGCTGGAAAACTTGGAGTGTGGTTACATGACTTCCTGAAAGATAGGAGTCAGGCAGTAGTGGTTAATGGAGCCACCTCTATGAACACACACATAGTGAGCGGTGTTCCACAGGGCACTGTCTTGGGACCACTGCTTTTTATAGTGGCCCTCTCAGATATGCCCTCAAATGCCCGGATAGCCACTCTGGCAAGCTATGCAGACGATACGTAAGTCTCGCAGAAAATACAGAACCCCAGTGATGTTGCACACCTGCAGCAGGAGTTGGACTCAATCTACAGATGGGCTGAGGATAATAATATGCTACTGGGAAAGGTTGAAACAGCTAAGACTCTACTCCCTGGAGAGAAGACGGAAAAGGTATGCAGTAATATATGTCTGGAAGATCCTGGAAGGAATTGTGCCAAATTTTGGCATTGTAAGCTACACCAGTGCTAGAACGGGACGACACTGCATAGTGCCAAAGATCCCAGCAATGCCATCACGCTTCAGGACCAGCTTCTGCAACTGCCTGGGTTTCAAGGGCCCACAGCTTTTTAATATTCTCCAAAAGAGTCTGAGGAACTTGCAGAAAGTAGATGTAGCGGTTTTTAAATCAAAGCTGGACATCTTCCTGTCGAGAGTCCCAGATGAACCTACCTCACGGCAAGAGGTGCAAATGAGAGTAGCTATGTCAAACTCCATTCTTCACCAAGTGCCACATATTAGAGGAGGTTCTTCGTAATTACAGTGTAGCACAAAACGGCGGTGCATCAGCATGGCCGCAGCTCTAAGCTGAAACAAGCAAGAAAAAATATATATATATATATATATATATATATATATATATATATATATATATATATATATATATATTCACAACAAAGTGAAGTCGTAAGGTACCGCACGAGTGGAATTATATATGAAAGAAGGTTTGAAAAAAAGCCCTTTTAAAAGATGTTTATTCACTTGACCGGTTTCACTATTTTAGAAAATTATTGTCAAAAGTAACATGTAAGAGCTTTGTTGTGTTAAGTACTGGTTGTCACAAAATATTACAATACATATGTACATTCTTTGATAATAAGAAAATGTTAAAAACAATTTACAGGAAAGATCTTGAGCAAAATATCAAGAAGTTCATAACAAATATTAGGATTTCATTAAAAATCATGTTTGTTTGGAAGTATCTATATATATATATATACACAAAAAATTAAAAGTTTCAAAAGGTCATATTTGGGTGGAGAAATATTTAGAAGGAAATATTTAGAGTATTCAGAAGGAGAAATATTTAGGAGTTTACAAAGAATTTGAGATGGACTGATCTGTTTCACCATTTTATCGTAAAAGGCTATTTTCGATTTTAAGTGACTGTGTGGAAGGTTAGTTTGGGTGGGGTGGGGTTAAGAAGAGCCTGTTTAGCATGGTGCAGAGTCCTATTGTCGCCCTCAGTTGTCACATGTTGCGCATCGTAAAAACATTGAAAATTTGCTGTATCAAATTGTAAAATAAGAGGAAATAAATTTTGAGGATAAATAAATCTCATTATCTCGTCATAATTACTGCTAATTTATATATATAAGTGACTGTGAAGTAAGAAGCTTGCCTCCCAACCACATGATTCTGGGTTTAGTCTCACTGCATGGCACCTTGGGAGAGTGTCTTCTAATATCGCTTCGAACCGACCAAAGCCTTGTGAGTGCATTTAGTAGATGGAAACTGGAAGAAACCCGTTGTATATACATATGTGTATTTGTGTCTGTGTTTGTCTTCCTGCCATTGCTTGACAACCGATGTTGGTGTGTTTACGTCCCCGTAGGTAGCGGTTCGGCAAAAGAGATCGAGAAAATAAGTAGTAGACTTACAAAGAATGAGTCCTGGGATCTATTTGTTCGACTAAATGCTGTGCTTGAGCTGGTCGCAGTCAAAATGACAACATTAAGTAAAAAGAATAAAAGGATATATATACCAGGGTGCTAAAAATATGTCTGGCCTTAAGGGCATCGCGAAACGGTGGATGTATTACATGTTCACTTTATAGGGTAGGTAGGACAAATATTTATGAGAAAAAAAAATGCAAAATGTCATAATGGTATACAATATATCTTTCTCTGTTTTACAAATTTAACGCATGATGACAGCTGCTACAATGAATTTTGGCGAAACTGAAATACAGGCTGTCATTATGTGCCTCATTTTGCAAGACAAAGGGGGGCGAAAACGCGAGGTGAGATGAAGGAAGTCTTGAAGGATGGCTTCCTATTTAAATCCAAAGTGAAAATTTGGATGTCATAAATTTGGACTAGTCATTTAAGGTCAAAGATGAACCCCGGTCTAGAAGTAGAGGACAAAGCTGACTCTGTGCACACCGCGATTTTTGAGGAACGCTAGATTTCAGTTAAAGTCATTGCTGAGACTCTCGCGAAAGATTTGACCACATCATCCACAACATTCTAGACATGAGAAAGCTTTCCGCAAAATGGGTACCGAAATGCCTGATCTCAGATCAGGAGCACATCGGTGCGGCGACATCAAAGACGATTTTGGATCGGTTTGCAGCGGGAGAGGTTAATTTTATTGCTCGTTTGTCACCATGAATGAAACTTGGCTTTATCATTATGACCTCAAGACCAAGCACCAATCAATGCAGTGGCTGCACAACGGTTCACCTCCGATGTTTCGGACCCAGAAATCAATTGGAAAGATTCTATTTTCAATGCTTTGGGACCAAGACGGGAATACGTTAAATAAAATCATAATTAACTGATCCTCTTGTATTTTCTATTCCCTAATGCCTAGAACTTTCAGCACACCATCCTATATATATATATATATGTGTGTGTGTGTATACACATATACTCACACATACACACACATATATGTGTGTGTATACATATATATTTGCTTTTACTTTCTTTTACTCGTTTACATATATATATATGAGAACTTGAAGTGTGTTTAGATCCTATAAAAAAGAAAAAAAATGGTTAAGTCGACGGAATGGGAAATTATGAGACACCACAGAGATAAAGCTAGCAATATGGCTGCGACAAAGAATTACACAGATCATTAGTTTTTAATTAATAATTTGTGACAAAAGCACTTATCTGTAGCTATAAACCGTAAGTAGGTTTCCTTCGATCGTCACAACGTACTGCATTAAATGTCAAGTACTTCAGATGACTTATAGTATTTTGGTTAATTGGCTCCTTGTAAAGTTTCTGTTTAGCACAAATTCTTGCATTGTTTCCTTAATGTGTCAGATCTTCGACAGAATTCTTATGAATTTCACTTCAAAATTTTCCAGAACATAGCAGAAATATCAGCGATAACAATAAAAGCCCCAAAAAAACATAAATGAATAGCAAAATGCCATCTACTAGATTGGATCTTTTGAATAAGCTTGTTAGCACCTTAGAGAATTTCCTTTTTCTTTTTATCTAATAATGTAACTAAAGATATATTTAAATTGTTATATAATATATTTTCTAGAATCAATATTTTATAACATTATTACAACATCGCTTTCTACCGAGAATATTCTTAGCACACTGTAAAAATATTGTATGTAAAATATTCTAACATTATTTATCGTTGCTTCTATGATCATGGACACAGACAAAAGTAAACGGAACCAATACTAGCAAACTGAGCAAATAATCCATTAGATGACCTTGTTTCGGGCCCGTTATAGTGTATCAACCACTTAAGTTATTATGGCTTGTAAGATTTGTTAAGTTTTAAACAGAAGTCTATCTTGCGAATTTTGGTTTCTCTCCAAGCCATCGGTCTACTAAAACTCATTCAACGTTACCCATTTAATCATTATATCAGTGATTTTACGGATCTCACATAATAAATGAGACAACGTAAATTATCAAGTTTACCAAATACTTTCTCTTTTACTCTTTTTCTTGTTTCAGTCATTTGACTGCGGCCATGCTGGGGCACCGCCTTTAGTCGTGGAAATCGACCCCGGGACTTATTCTTTGTAAGCCCAGTACTTATTTTATCGGTCTCTTTTGCCGAACCGCTACATAACGAGGATGTAAACACACCAGCATCGGTTGTCAAGCAATGCTAGAGGGACAAACACAGACACACAAACATATACAAACACACATATATATATATACATATATACGACAGGCTTCTTTCAGTTTCCGTCTACCAAATCCGCTCACAAGGCTTTCGTCGGCCCAGAAGACACTTGCCCAAGATTCCACGCAGTGGGAATGAACCTGGAATCATGTGGTTGGTTAGCAAGCTACTTACCACACAGCCACTCCTGCGCCTATATTTCCCTTTTAAAAATAAAACCTATGGTCGACAAGCTGACACATTTGTTAGCACGCCCGGCAAAATGCTCCGTAGCATTTCGCCCGTCTTTATGCTCTGGGTACAAATTCCGCCGGGATCAGCTTTGCTTTTGATCCGTTTGGGGTTCATAAAAAATAATAACCAGCTGAGTACTGCCGTTGATGTAAACGACTTACCCCCGTGACCAAACTGCTGGCCTCGTGCCAAAATATCAAAGGAAAAGTCACAGAAAGAACTCTTTAATCTTAATTGTTTACCTCATGTATTTATGCATATAGTTTGTAGATCACCTGAAGATGCTGTGTCAAACTAGTGTTTATACACTCTGGGATATTTAGCTCACCACACCGTAACGCAACACCGATGAAACTAATCATAGAACAATCGAAGATGTAAGATTTATTCCTTGTTTCCTTCAAAATATATTTCCCATTTTCGTATGTTTTTAGGTATCCAATCTTTCCATATGACACTTCTCTTTTTACATATATTCTTGAAAATCTGTAACGCTGAATAACGGATTCGTGGTATTTAGCTGATAATAGACTTTTGAAGGAGAAATTCCGAATAAATTTATGCAGATCTGAATTCTTCCGGTCATTCATTCTCCATTTTCTAAAATGATCTTATTTTCGCCAAAACGAATGAAAGGTTAATGCATCTGGCTGAAAGATAATTTTACACGAGCGGTAAGCATTTCGCTGTTTCCCTAGACACAAGACATTATTCAATGCAGATCTGTTCACGTAATAGCAGTGAATAAGTCTTTAGTATTGTTTCATTCTGTGCTTTCTTGGCGCAAAGTGAATTATTTATAAGCTTTTCTCATGGTCGGACTCCTTTCTCTCGGCGATAAAACTCCAGTATCTATTCTTGATAGAGTGAGGAAGTAACACAGGACATATACAATGTATTATTCTTCTAAAAATACAACAGCATGCCAACAATGCTTTCAAGTATATAATCAATAAACTCGCAATGAAAATACATTCAACTCTGTCACATGTAAAAAGAATACATAACAAAGTCCTTAATATGAGAATTGCAGAGATTTGAGGAATGTGTAACCAAATCTTAGTCACTATTGTTCTCAGGTCTACTTTGACACCATGTAGTAGTATCTTAGAATGTTACAGAATTGTCCTCGAAAGAAGGTCACTCACAAATACCCCAATGACCGAAAGAGCTGAAATGGCAGACGAGATCCTTCAACGTTATTGTTATCCAACTAAAAGAAGGTGATCCCATATAAATCCAGGACACTGATAACTACTGGTATCGTGACACTGGCTGCACCAGACCAATATAACGTTAAAGGGCGAGAGAGTGGGACGGGTTCTGTACAGGCCATACCTACGATAATAATGATCCCTTGCTTCTTGTATTGAGTGTTTCGAAAAGGCTAAGGGAATAAACCCATACGAAAACCACGAAGGAAGGAACTCTAAGATACATGCCTAGGGTCATGTATAACAATATCTGGCACATCCTGGATGCTGGGAACGTATTGACTTGTCTTTCTATTGTGGCTTAAATATGAGTGTGGTGTTGGTTAATATATTTTCTGAGAGATATTTGCTTCTGGAGACAGCCCAGGCACAACAGAGGTGGTTAAGTTACCATTGACCAAAGCCAAAAAATTTCCAACCACAAATCTAAGGATCTACAGATATGACCGATGCATGATAACGTGTGTATAAAGTGTTTTTCTAGGCATTCTTTCGACACAATTCACATTCGATAATGTAGTCCTTCTTGGTCAACGTATGATAGAAAACACCATGAACGATACAATTGTGGGATACTTTCAGTCATAGCTCATCATATTTCTGCTCAAGCATAACCCACCTGGAGTTAAGCAATAACAAAAAGAACAAAACGAGAAACAATATCCTAAATCAGAGGTTCTCAAGCTTTTAGGGCCACCGCCCCACTCATGGCCATATAATACCCTCAGCACCCCACCTCTATTTTTATGTTTAAATAAATATTTTATATTTTACTAATTTATATAAACTATGAATCGTTTGATATTTAATATAATATTACATAATTTGTATACAAACTATAATAATATTATAATAAATTCATAGCGTCCCCTAATTCACTGCCTTCCTTCCAACGCCTCCTTTTTCTCTACCGATTCCTCAGCCACCAGCGACCAACTGGAACGTCTCAGCGCCCACTTGGGTGGGTAGCGCTTACTTTGAGAACCTGTGACCGAAATGGTCAGCAACTATACGAAAGCTCATGAGCAAAACTCTTCATTTTATGTTGTTCCCGTCTGTTCAGCTGCAAATGAGTAAGACCTCTAACACACTCACGTCTGATTCATGGAGTTTATTGCGGTTTTGGTCCCTTATAGGTCAAGCAGAAGGAAGAACCGGGCTATGACCTTCAGGATTCGTGACAGATATATCTAGAGGTAGATGGTGATAGTAATAACTTGCCTGGAGCTAAACAATAACAAGAAAAGCATCTATATGCTAAATAATATGCCTGTATAGGCAGACGTAAACTCGTAAAGAATATCTTCTTGCGCAAACAACGTTTCTACGCGGCCATTTCTCTTTTACTATAAATAGCACACTTCCTATCCAGAGAAAAATACGCCACCCTTTCCTTCACTTACCGTAACTTGCCTATAAAATAGCTGAGTTGAGTGTTCATCTTAAATATACCTGAAGCTATTGGAAGCAATTCAACTTTATTTAAATACGATCATAATTCCTCTTCTACTTCATCATTGTCGAATGCATATATATATATATTTTTATAATTTTTCCTGGTTTAAATTTGTCAATTTTTCATGTTTTTTTTTCTTTAATTTTTCTTTTGGTATTTTGTTTCACCCTGGTGTCAGCTAATTCCAAATCAAATAATTTTCAAAAATGAAGTAAACTAAATTAAAATAAATTAAAAATATAACAAAAACAAACAGGAAGACTGGAATATTTCACTATTTCTATACATATATGCTTTCTGTTTTTGTCCTCTTTTTATATTACTTTATCATAGAAATTGAATAGTTGGATATGTAAAGAAACGTGTCGGTACGCGTCAGTGTATAAATATATGCGTGTGTGAGCATGTTAATGCTTGTGTGTGTGAGAGAGAGAGAGAGAGTGTGTGTGTATGTGTGAGAGAGACTATAGGATTTAAAATTAACATCATATTATGGTACGTTTGTGTGTTTGGTTCTATAGTGTGAAATCTGAAAATGTCAATATAGAAAATATCGATTCAAGCCAAGACGAGAAAACAAGAAGCCGTTGAAGAGTAAAGTATTTCGAAACGGCCATTAAAAGAATAAAACAGAAAGAAAGAAACGCAGAAGGAAAGAAAGAAATGAAGATAGAGTAGAACGATGGAATAAAAAGTAACATAAAAAAATAAACTGCAAGAAAGATGAAAGTTCTTCAAACATATCCAAAGAAAACAAAGCAATAACAAATAATAATTAAGAAACACAAAAGCTAAAAGAGAAGGAAAATATGAAGGAAAGAATAAAGAATTTAGAGAAGGAAATGGAGATTAAAGAAGTAAGAACGAATAAATTCAGAGCAAAAATGGATAAAAAAAAGCGTAACGAAATTATGTAATAAGGTAAATATATGAGTGATTACACATAAAATAGAGGAAGGTAATGGAAAGGGAAGAAGGAGACGGAACAATGGCTAGATGAGAATGAATAAAGATGTGATGGAAAGAAAACTGGTAAAAGATAAGGGAGACAATGTTAAAGTAACTGAAACAGAAGATAAAGATAAAGTAAAAATAAAAAGGTGTATGGAATTTGGATACAAGAATGGGTAGGAGCAACAGAAAATTGTGTTCGAGAAGAGGGTCAGAAGATAAAGAGTGAATGAAACGAGAGGTTGCCTAAGAAATTTTAAATACATAGAAAGAAAATAGTGGAGTAAATATAGAAATAGAAAGACAATGAAAGTGAGAGTGAGAAGTTGGGCAAAATTTGAGCTGTGATAGCATCTAGGTGAGAGAAAATGAGCCAGAGGATAACATAAGAGTTTAGTAAGAAAGCTGGAGGGAAACATAGTGAAGTTAGTACAAGCATTGGAGGATTAAATAACCAATAAGGAAGAGCTGAAGCGTGATAGAGAAAGAGGGGGAACGGAATATTTATATATATATATATATAGTACAAAGTAAGATAGGGGTTATGAGGGTAACCCAGTATGGGATATCAGTTATCCAATATACTGCTGGTGAAGTACCCAAATACTAAATACATAAATGCTTATAATTGCAATGCAATTAATTCATTTATTGTATTGGATGGGTGAAGGTGAAATACTTTACCGCAAATTCATAATACAAATAAGAAAATGGTAAGTTTATATATATATATAATATATATATATATATATATATATATATATATATATATATATATACAGATAGATAGATCGATAGATGACTTTCTTTATTAGCCACACAGGGCCGAACACAGAAGGCACAACATTCAATGTAGAGCCTTTCTGTTCGAAAGAGAAAAGAAGAAAATAGAAAAAGGAGGAAAAAATTCCGATCAAAATGGGTCGTAAAAAAATTGGGGGATTGTGTATGATAGAACAGCAAAAAAATGTAAAAACAGATTAGGTTTATCCGTGGAAAGAAAAGTCCACGAAAAGGCCACGGTAACGTCAGGCAGGGAGGAAAAAAACCTTTGAGAGCAAAGAGCTCTCTCTCTCTTTAGGATTTACAGGATCATGCCCAAAGTTGTTTCGTCATTTGCCCGTATCATCTTTGCTACATTCACCCACCGGTTATTGAATCTTTCATGAGACAAATCTTGCCTCTGTATTCTCACCTTCCTTTTCAAATAGTACTGGAAAAAGTTGATGAGCGATTGACCAGAGAGGAGAGTGTTTGTCTCTAAACCTTTCGCTCATGTCCACCAAACACATGTTTTCACCATGGCCACCAGTACGATGAAAACCGCCTTGCCTTCCTGGTTAACGGAAAGTGGCAGTGCAATTTTCACGATTGACTCGGGCGACAACCAAATTCGTCCCACACGTGACAGCAGCCGTTCGGCATAAGCCCACAGGTCCGAAATGGTTAGATAGACAGTCAGACATACAGATAGATAGAGAGAGAGAGAGTGAGAGAGATAGTCAAAGAGACAGGCAGACAGCCAGATAGATAGATAGATAGATAGATAGATAGATAGATAGATAGATAGATAGATAGATAGATAGATAGATAGATAGACACATGGATAGACAGACAGTCCGACAGACAGATAGACAGATAGAGAGAGAGAGAGAGAGAGAGAGAGAGATGAATGTAAATCGGCAGAGAGTTATACATACTTAATTTGTCAGTAAGATAGACAGAGAGGGAAATAGAAAGAGAGAGAGATATAAAGATAGAGAAAGAAAGAAAGAAAGAAAAAAAAGGAAAGAAAGAAAGAAAGGAAGGGAGAAAGAAAGCGAACAAGAACGAGAGGCAGAGAGATCTAGATTTAGAGAGAAAGTGAAGGAGAGTGGAAGGGAGGGAGAGAGGAAGCGAGAGAGGAAGAGATACAGGAAGATTCAGAGATGGAGAATTGTGAGAGTGGAAGTATGTGATGTATTAGCAATCTACTTAAAAACGTGATTGCCATTCTATGCAATTGTGTGTCATCTCGGACAACTTGTCCCTGGAATGTGGTGTATGGAAATTGTATGAAAAATAAGCGGAAATCCATGAACAACCTCTTCCGGTGTTCTTGTGGCTGTAAGTCTGTGCTGTATGATGTTCTTTTTTGTTTGATATATCGTTGTATCTCATGTATAATGTCTGTTGCAGAAGCTCTTATACATGTGCGTGGCATGAAAATGCTTATATAATAAAGAGGAAATAAAGAAAAAAAAATAGTTAAATTGATATTAGCAACGAATGAGAAGTCACCAGAAGAGTGAGATATGTAATTTTACATCCTCTTTTACATTTTTAAGGGTATATACTGTTTCCATATTGCTAGGGACATCGTGTATCTTATTCTTAAAGCGACTGACATGCTTAATAGAGAGTGGCGTTATAAAAATATCTTGTTCCAGCCTCTGAACATTTTTGATAAAACTTTGAATTAGAAGAGACTAGCGAAGAGATTATGTGTTGTTATTGGGTCACTTATTTGGTTTTGGATTAAGGCTGACACTAAGTTGTTCATATCTCCCCGAGGATCATATGCAGCAGTTGTCAGCTCTCGGAATTTATTCATCATTTAACGGTTGTTCTATTTACCCTCTACTCAAGACGATTGTAGATTAGTTGCGCAGTCAACAAAAACTAACGCAGTTATTCAAAAGATGCACCTGAATTATCAACACAATTTTAACATTTTATCGGTACTTTATTTATGTCGACAGCGAAAGATTCTGGAGTGCAAGAGGTGATGAAATCACAAAAGACTGTTTTTGCATCTTCTTCAGATTTGAAGTTTTTTCTTTCCAAAAAGCTGTCTAATGCCTTGAAAACGTGACAGTCAGATGGTGCAAGGTCTGGTGAATATGATGGATGATATTCTACTTCCAAGTGCAGCTTCTGCAGCTTAGGTAGCGTTCTTTGCGCAACATGTGGTCGAGTTTCACTTGCAAGATAATTGGCCTGTCTCTATTGACCAATCTCAGTTATTTAAATGGAAGTTCACTCATCATTTCATTCAATTGGCTGATGTAAACATCCACTGTAATTGACTTACCAGGTCTCATGAAGCTGTAGTAGATGACACCAGCGCTGGACCACCAGACACACACCATTAACTTATTTTTAGTGAATATTCTTTGTTTGGATTGCATGTTGGCACTTCGCTTCTATCCAACCTACCGCCTAGAACCCTCTATCCATATGATATATGATATATGATATATATATATATATATATATATATATATATATAATATATATATATATATATATATAATATATATATATAGGGAGAGAGATAGTCTTATTTTAATTGAAGTGTCATTCAGTTCCCGTTTTCTTACGTTGAATTATTTCAAATAGACCTCGAAATAAGTTACTGTATTTTCTTTCTGAAAATGTAGTCCATTTCCATAAGTAAATTACCCTTCTAATACTTCCCACTTCTTCTTCTTCTTCTTCTTCTTCTTCTTCTTATTATTATTATTATTATTATTAATAATAATAATGATAATAATAATAATAATATCATATACACCAATATATTTTTTGCATGTACCTGACGCCTCTGTCATGCATAAGAGAAAGAAAATGTCGAAAGAGCTCTAGTAATTTCTGGAAGAGATTTGAAACCACCAGCTATGTATTGTATCACTACTTCCCAGCACCAATGTCTACTGGCTCATCGAAGCAACAATGATCTGAATGAGAAAATTAACATACTTAAATTTCACACGTGTGTCCAGCTAAAAAGAGAGGAAATGAGAAAGAAAGAGAGGGAGATGACAGCATGAAAGTCTTTTTGGAGTGGCTGACTATTTAAATTCCTTTCTACCATTGAACTGAAAATGACTCTTGGCTATTAAAGGCCCAACCTAACACACACACACACAAACATACAAACATACACACAAACACCACACCACGCACACACACACGCATTTGTTTTAGGTCTTCTACTCATTTGTATTCGACCGTACACCAGATAACATGATCAGTCTTGCTCCGAAATTTAAATTTTGAATTTGTTTTAATCATAAAATTACATCTCAGCTAAAAAAACAACTTCTGGCTTTCGAATACAACCATTTCTTTCTCTTTCTATATTTTTTGCTAAGTTACAATTTTTCTGTTTTGGTCAGAATTTTTCCAGTTTCCTTTTTTTTTTTTTTCGTTTATTAAGTAATGGACGAAAACATCAAAAAGAAACATTAAATTCATACAGCCGAAAAAAATCTAAAAAATATTTATTCTATTTTTCCCTTTTCGTTAATACGAACGAGAGCATAGTATGAGAGAGATTTGGCTGTTATTTGTAGCAAATTGAACAACCACACAAAGTTGATCAATTGGCTCATTGTTGATGTGTATAAGTATACAAAATCTAAAACACCCTCCTCACACACACGCATATATGAATTTATATGTGTGTGTATGGGTGCGATAATAAGTGTCGCGTGGTGGAAATAAACGCAACTTGCTCTTTCTAAATATTTTGTTAAGTTAGAATTTCTCTGTTTTGGTCAGGATTTTTCCAATTTTTTTTTTCTGTATAAAGTAATTGACGTAAACATTAAAAAAAATTTAATTTATTGTGTCGGAAAAATCAAAAGTATCAATTCTATTTTTTCCCATTACTTTTTACTTTCCTACAGTATAATAAATTACCGTATCCGATATACTGTGTCCTTGCATATTGGGAGAGGATTTCAGAAATATTTTCATCTTTTAGATAAAAACTGTCTAATACATTCGTATATGTTTTTTAAATGAACACTCTGAATCATTTTGGAGATTGTTTGTTTTAATAGCAATTTTTAAAATATGGATAATCGCATGAAGGATGCAGCAAGAGTGCGTCCACGTAGAAGGAGAGAAGAGTTGTGCGAGGAACATCCGGAGGAATAAAGGAATCAAAATCCTGTGAGGATGAGACAGAGAAGACATGGGATAAACCAAGAAGAGAGGGAGCGTATCCTAGGGCATAGCAGGGAAGGAAATCAGCAAAGGATAGAACAAATGAGTCAAAACCAAAGAGAAGTGTATTTTCAAAATGAGAGAGAGATAGAGATCAACAGAATCGAGAACAACATATGAGTCATGAGCAAAGGCAGCTGTCCTTAGAAAATATGAGAAATTGAGTTGAAGAAAGAAGGGAACATATGGAAGAAGCTGAGAGGCAGAATTATCTTCAAGACATGAGAGTTCAGAAAAGAAGGAAAAATATGGAAGAAGATGAAACACAGAATTATCTTATGACAGACAGAGCTCAAATACGAAGACGGAATATAATAAAAGAACAGCAAAATTCTCAATTTAGGATTGGTGAGATGAACGTAGTACGCCCGAACAGTCATGTACGCGGATTTCCGCAGGAAGCATTTAATTGCTGCTATAATGGTAAGGTTTTCTTGCTTGATCTACGAGAATATTCTGACCAGTTAAAAAAACTTTGGAAGAATACCAACATTGAAGGGATGAACTTTAAACAGAACATCAGAAAATATAACTCAAAGTATTCATTTGTCTCATTTGGAGCCAATGTTACACCACCCTCTGGCGACAGGCTCTGGAAACAAACCCTTGCTTATCTACTATCTACGCCCATTAGAGCTGCACAAAAAAACATCTCTCCTCCGACACGGTTTGCTTCCTGCGCTCGCGAATCTTTATCAACCAAGAGGAGGCGGAAGCTTCAGTGAAGAAGTTATTCTCCTCGAAGGACAATAACTAACAGCATGGGATCAAAGAACTGGCAGTAAGGTATCTGCAGACGATGCAACAAGATGTTCTCTACTTTGAATGTGAGACTGCTTTGATTGTGACTTGCTAAATAAAGTAAATAATTCACTAAAATATTGCAAAACTTTTCACTCAACATTATATAGATGTATCTAAGTATGAATAATTATTAATACATCTAAATAAGTAACAAAGATGTACAGGTGTCTAGTAAGGTGTTTGACAAGTGTTCATCTTCGTTACTTTATTTCTTACTGATATTCCGTTTACCTAACTTGGAATCTGCTCTTCGGAACGACTATAGAGAGCCCCTTTATATATATATATATATATAATATATATATATATATATATATATTATATTATATTATATTAGAGACAAAACCACTATTATGCAAATCAAACAAAGAAAGACTTAAGCCAATACATAAAATAATTTATATAAATTCAAATTTAACAATTATAAATAACCACTACGATCGTTTCGTGTCAGCACATCTTTGAGACATTCTTCAGGTGGTTTCAAAACCTAAAATATAATCAATATTTTTAAGATATAAATACTCTATATAATCTAAATAAAACTTTACTTACAATAAACTCTATTATTAAATATGATTATATCGAAATCGACTATAATGTTAAATATTAACTTTAATTTATAAGGTAGAAAATCCATATTCTAATATCCATTTTAGTCTATATCTACTTATATAGATATTTGAAATGACTAATATATATAAATTAAACTGTACATGTAGAGATAAATCTAAATGTAAATTAAATAATAAATGTGATATTAATGATGTAGTGTATAAATATATAGTTACATTACATGATAAGAATTTTAAGAATAATAATAACTCAAAAGCGATATATATAGGGTCTACTTCCTCTAAAATAAAATTAAGAATCGCACAACATTTGAATTCTTTTAAAAATAAAAACTTAATCAACTCCACTGGACTTAGCAAGTACATTTGGAGACTTAAATCCCAAAATATTAATTATAATTTATCTTTGATAAATAGATAGGTTTCGACTTAAGATGGTTTAGGTCATGTCTAATATAATAGCATAATTTATATTAGATGATATTCCCATTCATAATTTTTGTTTATAGTACTTATAGTATTTTTAATACAATATTACTAAGTAAGGAATATTCCTATAAGTATGTGGCTGAGTATCTGTGGCTACTGGATGTTGTTTCTCCTCTGTGTTAGTGTATTGCAGTGTGCATACGTTTATGTATGAGTGATTGTATGTGTGTGTGTGCGAGTATGCATAATTAATGTGTAGAAATATAGGGCTGCATTTAAAACATATCCGTGTCTATATGTATTTGTGTATGTATAGATATATATGTGTGTGTGTGTGTTTGTTTACGTATTTATATATGTTTATTACATACATATAGTATATAGTATTTAATACTATTTTGCTAAGAATGAAATATTGCTATAAGTATGTGGTTGAGTATCTGCGGCTACTAGATGTTATTTCTCCTGTGTGTTAGTGTCTTGCTGAGAGTATATGTTTATGAATGAGTGATTGTATGTGTGGGTGTGTGAGTATGCATAAGTAATGTGTAGAAGTATAGGGCTGCATTATAAATATATCTGTGTCTATATGTATATGTGTATGTATAGATATATATATGTGTGTGTGGGTTTGTGTACGTATTTAGATATGTTTATATACATACATGTATATATGTGCATGAGCATGTGTATATATATTTTTTGTTTTTTGAAATTAGCTATTTCATCTTTAAATATGAGAAATTAAATATATTAGGTCTTCATTATATACAATCGTTTATAGAGTTTATTTTAGATCTTGATTATAATATTTATATATATTTTCATTGATAATTTATATATATTAGTCATTTCAAATATCTATATAAGTAGATATAGACTAAAATGGATATTAGAATATGGATTTTCTACCTTATAAATTAAAGTTAATATTTAACATTATAGTCGATTTCGATATAATCATATTTAATAATAGAGTTTATTTTAAGTAAATTTTTATTTAGATTATATAGAGTATTTATATCTTAAAAATATTGATTATATTTTAGGTTTTGAAACCACCTCAAAGAATGTCTCAAAGATGTGCTGACACGAAACGATCGTAGTGGTTATTTATAATTGTTAAATTTGAATTTATATAAATTATTTTATGTATTGGCTTAAGTCTTTCTTTGTTTGATTTGCATATTAGTGGTTTTGTCTCTAATATAATATAATATAATATTTTACTATAAAATTGGATTCAATCCTAAATCTGATTTTTCCCTGTAAATTTGGATTTATCCCCTAATATTTATTATATATATATATATATATATATATATATATTATATATATATATATATATATTAACATATTTAAAAACCACATGTCTGAATTACCAAAAGCGGATATCTTCACTTTCCTGGGTTGCGTGTTCTGCACACAAGGCAGGAATATTAGGTACAAGCACCCTTACACAGGGTCTTAAATTTCCATATTCAAGTCATAGTGTTGAATTGTGCGGACTATACCGAAATAGGAAGGTGCCTCAATTTAAGAAACTACTTCAACTGAATCATAGATATATATGTATATCTATGTATATACATAGCACTGTGTTTGCTTACGTTCCCTTGCTTGACAATCGGTGGTTCTTCGTGTCACCGTAAATTCGCATTTCGTGCAAAGGGAGTGAGAGAATCAATCAGGTTCATACATTAAAACACGTAAGTGCTGGTGCGATTTATTCGAGCAAACCTTGGAAATCTCTGTCTCATTATGTCTGAAGTTTAATGACTAAAACAAAAATGAAATAAATGAATGAAGACTAACGTGTATCATACCCAGAAGGCGAAAGAGTTATTTTCATGGCATTTGAACCAACAATGATTTGGTAACGTCAACATAGCAAACGTCATTTCAGAATTTTAGCATAAAATAAATAAAACAGTTTAATGATATGTAGCTCAATAAAAATAAAATAAAATGTAGAAACGCAGACCTACTTAAGGAGAGAGAGTGAGAGTGACTGAGACTTGGCAAATTTGTGTTTAAATGACATACACGTATGTGTGTGTGTGTATATGTGTGTGTGTGTGTGTGTGTGTGTATGTGAGCAGAAATAAGGAAAGATAGAAAGGAAGAAAGAATAAAAGGACTACATAAAAAATAAATACCTCAAAGAAACAAAACTTTGTGTTGGGAGATATAATTAAAGAAGATAAAGTGATAGTAAAAGATAAAGAGAGTTTATGCGTGAGAGAGTTTGAATGACGGACGATGACGCCGGTTAAAGAAGGCAAGCAGACGACACAAAAATAAAATGTTTGTTGAGTTAGATTGAGAGAACTTCAGTCATTTTAAGCAGACACTAAAAGTAAACAAAATCTTAAGATGACGATTTTTTTCTTCTTTTAAATTCAATGTAATATTAAAATATATGAATAATAAAACATTGAAAAAAAAAATACGTACCGAAAATTGGAATATTAATAATAAAAATAAATATAAAAATAAAAGAATGCGCAAATTTGTTATAGTGTCATATTTCTGAATAAATGAATATACTAAAACGACTTTCATTTTATAGAGCGCACAGGAGCACAGGCACACGCACACAAACACACACACATATACATATTCCTATACACACCCATACACACTCACAGAAGAAAGCTTATATTGTATGTATACGTTACATAATCCTGCATGTCAATATATTTCTATAAGCAGTTATACGCATACACAGCTACACGCAAGAGACGCGCGAGCGCATCTGAATATATATATATATATATATATATATATATATATATATATATATATATATATATATGTATGTGTGTGTGTGTGTGTGTGTGTGTATTTCAACTAACCTAAACTTCATATATATACGTGTGTATATATATATATATTATATATATATATATATGTATATATATGTACATATACCTAAATATATATATATGTATACATGCATATATGATTCATAAATACATATTAATACATATATATATATATATATATGCATATATAGATGTGTGTATAAATCTAAATGTATATATATATATATATATATATATATATATATATAATATATATATAGGGGAGAGAGAGACAGAGTGAGACGTAGGGAGAGCATGAAAGAGAAGGTGAGGAGTGTAGGGGCTATAAAGACGTGTACAAACGTACACGTCTTTATATGCTGAAACATGTGCATCTACATGCATACGCAATCATATACACATATATACACACATTCATCTGAATAGAGTCAAATTAATGAGCCAAATAGAATGAAAATGAAATTAACATTTTATAAAAATATGTAAATAAATAAATAAACAGCGATTAAAATGAAAAGAAAATGGCGTACAGCAAATAAAATGCAAAAAAAAAATAATAATATCAAAATATAAAATTACAAGTGGGTAAAAAATTAAAAACACATAAAGAGCAAACAAACGATAAGAAGTAAGACGGTTAGCTTCAAATGACAACAAACATTAAAAACACTTTATTATAACTACCATTATTAGTTGTAGAAAAGGCGGAAAGCCAGCAGGTCGTTAGTACGTCGGATATATGCTTAACAGCATGTATTCCGGTTTTGTGTTCTTAGTTCAAATCCTACCAAGGTCAAATTTACGTTTCATTGTTTCTGGTTTGATGATATAAATTACCAGCCGAAAACTGCGGTCGATGTATCAACTAACCTGCTGCCCGCGATATTGCTAGCTTCGTAGCAAAACTTACAACAATCATTTGTAATAAGATTCGTGTGTTTGTGTGTCGGACAAAATATACTGCTTCTAGATATTTATGTTCTGAGATCATATCTCATTGATGTCAAATTTCACCTTCATCCATTTCGGAGCCAATAAAATTAAGTAGCAATCGAGGACTGGCGTTGATATATCGACTAACGCCCTGTCCGTAAAATTGCAGGCATTGTAACTGAATTGTATACCAATACTAGCGAAATAAATATCAGAGATGCTTTCCTCCACTCAGAAACTTCAGATGTTTCTGGGATGTTTTGTAATCATTTCTATATTCACTGCAATGCTGAAAACCCTTTCGATTCGTCAGCAAGTATGTCAGGGTCACAAGCGTTTTCTGTGCTAACCTGTACCTATCACCTAAGCGGAGCAGTGAGGAGTGAGATAGTCTTCAGAGCCACTGTTGCTGTCTATTATCAACCACTGCCATCTCGAGCTAGCCTCAGCTGCCGTGCCTACTTCCTTACTTGTTTTCTTCGCTTGTATGGATTCCTTTATCAGTATTACCAAAGACAGTGTGATGATACAATTGCCAGTGTGTCGGATAAATGTTTTCTGGTATTTCTTCCCATTCGCCTTGTTCTGAATTGAACTCTTGCCGGGCGCAACAGTTACTTTTCAATACTGAAAAAATAAAGCACCAGTCACGTGTGTGTGTGTGTGCGTGTGTGCGTGCGCGCGCGCGCGTGTGCTTGTGTGTGTGTAATTGTGAGCGTGTCTTAGGATTTTATATTTGTCACCTAAGGAAACTTGACAACTGGTGTTGTTTGTTTAATTTCCCATAACTTAGTGGCTTGACAAATGAAACCGATATAATAACTATCGTATTTAAATAAAAACATGAGTTACGGGGCTATTTGTTCCACTACACGCTTCACGTGCTGCCCAAGAATGGCCGCCCTCGAGTTACAGAACCTCTAAAATATAAGCGGTTTCTGAGCTTTACTTACGGCAAAAATAAAATCAAATAAAAACGATGGCGTTTGATACTGCTCGAGAAAATTCCATGGCAAGAAAAAAAACTTTCACTCCGTCAGTTACGATCACAAGGGTTCCAGTTAATCCGATTAACGGAACAGCCTACTTGTGAAATTAACGTACAAGTGGTTGAGCATCCAACAACCATGCGTAACATAAATGTATAGGGCAGGTCAAAGAGGACGGAGGTTTTTGAAATGGCTGTTATTCAAGCCCAGAGGGAGGGATATATGTCCGACAGGTACACCATGGTGTCGAAGCACTTCTTGTGTATTTTCAGGTGAGGCCATGGCGCTGTGGATGATAGAGCTTCGCGTGTTTGTCTACGACTGTTACGTGAAGAATAACGAATCTATTACAGCATTTCAGCGTGAGTTTGGCGCCACTTCAACATTCATCGAAATCAGGCTGTTCCCACCGGTAGCACAAACTTAGGTTGCGTGGATGTACTTCGTACACGAGGTATATTAATGAAGAGGAGACCGGTGTGGGCGTCACGAATGGTAAGGACACGGGAAAATGTCGAACACGTCAGACAAGCTTTTAGAAATGCATCAGTGAAATCGGACATTAAATGATGGATGTTGTTTTCCACGTTTGATTCTGACAAGTGCTAATTCAGTACAAACACATTGATGTCAGTAAAATTAGTGGGCAGCAAAAATCAGTGATTTAGGGAATTTTTCAAAACAGTCCGTCCTCTCTGCTCGACCCTATAGTTCTCAGGGATTTTGAGCGTGACACAGAATGTGATAACGATAGCTCTTTTAAATAAAAGGGCCGTTAATTTTTGCCAGCTGAATTCAGTGGAGAAAGCGAAATATAATACCTTGTTCCAAACAACAACGCGCCGCCGGAATCGGACTCTCAACCTGAAGACCGTGAGCCAAATATCCTTACCACTATGCCACGCGCCTTCACTGCATGACAAAATAGACTTATGTAAACAGATGTTGCTGCTGTTGTTGTTGTTAAACATATATTTTAAGGTAAGTTTTTATGGACGTTGAATTATCGTACTTTTTTTTTTAATTCTAATTTTTGATTGTTTGTATAAACATTAATATTTTGTAGATTTTTTTATTTTTATTTCTGATAATTTCTGAATATGATTTCTTGCTGAGACGTTTGCCCTGATAAGAGAACAAATAGCCATTTTATTCTTCACTGTTTTGCGGTAGAATAAAAATGGAAATGTTTAAAATTTGACATTGTTGTCCATCATCTGTATTGGTTAAGCTTTCCAACATGTTCAATAAAAGTCGCTGTTGATAATATCGTACAAAATGAAAATAGTCTGCTTTCGCTACTTTGAAAACCATTGAGATTTCTTGGACACAAATTTTACTTTAATACTTCTAAACCATGTCAGCAGATCATAATAATAATAATAATAACAGTAGTAGTAGTAGTATTAGTAGTAGTAGTAGTAGTAGTAACAACAATAATAACAATAACAACTGCCCTGATGCAGTACCAGGCAGTAGCTCTCGTGGCTTCTGATCTTAACCGAATGAAAGTGCTATCTGGTACATTGTTTAGTCGTGGTATAAAAGATGGGCTACAGCAAATATTCTGCTCAATACCACAGATTTGCTTGTCAGTTGTTTGACCTTAACCAGTTGACCGTGTCCCTTAGTGGCTGATGATATGTGCATCTCTGATGGACGAGCAGAAGTAGTGGGGGAGCACCATAGCCGTGTGTTGAAAGGAATTCTTAGAGGTTTGGATAATTCACCTTTGGAAACGAGGGTGTTTCATTCAACATCATTAAACAATCCTTATTCAGGGACCTTTTAAGCAGGATGAGCTACTTGACCAGAAAAAAATTCTAACTGGGCCATACCTGCAAGGTCATGCGATGTTTATCGTGATATGTCACACACATATGGTTGTGATGCATGTGCCTGGTGTACCCTTATCTGACAGGTAATCATGATGTGTATACTGGGCTTCATACATTTTAACCTAGTGTCACTTTGATGGCATGCACTGTTCTCTCACTCAATAATGATAGTAATGATAATAATAATAATAATGATGATGATGATGATGATAATAATAATAATAATAATAATAATAATAATATAATAATAATAATAATAATAATAATAATAATAATGAACAAAAAGAATATAATCGAAAGACCTATGGTTGCAAAGATTAGTTTCTCGACAATAAGATGATATTGAAAGATTGCCAGAAACGGCCCATGAACCTGTTAGCGTGGATAGACTATAAAAAAGCTTTAGAAAGTCTGCCACATAACTAGATGGAGAAATGTCTGGAAATTTATAAAATAACATCTACTTTGCGAAACGTCTTAAGTGTATATATGAAATCATGGACAACTACATTGATTTTGAATAGTGAGAAGGAATCTTTGAATGCTGTTAATGTAAGAATTTCACGTGGCATTTTCAGAGTGATTCTCTATCATCACTCCTCTTTTGTCTAGTCTTAATACCTCTTTCCGAATTGCTCGATGAAGCACAATGTGGTTATAAAATTTTTGACAAAACAAAAAATCATCTCTTTCACATGGACGATTTAAAATGATCTGCAGCTACAGAACTTACTAGATGTGACGACCTGAGGATGGAATTTGACCTAGATAAATGCGCAAAAGCTACGTTTATCAAACGGAAAAGGACAGAAACGTCCAACATTAAACCTGACCAAGAGAATGTTATAAAGGAACTAGAAACAGACGAACATTATAAATACTTTGGGGTATATGAATTTGATGGAATCAAATATTCAATGATGAAGAAAACGAATGTTATCGTAAGATAAGGTCAGTACCCAAGACAGCTAAACGCAAGAAATATGATCGAAGCGATTAATACTTTAGCCAAACCGGTCGTGACTTACAGTTTCAATATTCTTTATTGGTCAATTATTGAAATATGTAAGCTTGATCGAAAAATTCGAAAATTTTGACAGTGAATGCACCACCTTAAGGCAGATATGGAATGAATTTTACTGCCAAGAAAAGAGGGTGGCTGCGGACTTTTACAACTGGAATTAACAATGAAGATTGCCATAATTGGTCTAAACACTTACCTCAAAAACTCTGATGACTGGATACTAAAATTTGTCATAAAGCATGAAAAAAGAAAACATCATGCTCAATAATAAAACAGGCAAAGGACTATCTAAGTGAATTCCAAATACAACTCCCAGAATTAGACAACTGGAATCAAGCACAGACAAAGCTAAGCGCATGAAAGACCTTGCTAAATTGCTGCCTTAGATATTCTTACTCATAAATGGCAAATAATTCTGAGTGGCAAATACCCAAAGAGAGCTGATAATGTTGGTATTGACAAAACCCATGCCTATCAATGGTTAATTTCTTCTGGGTTAAAATCAGAGACAGAAGGTTTTATCATTGCAGCTCAAAATCAATGCCTACAAGAACCTACCGGATCAAACACTTAAAGAACAGCAGTAGCCCAACATGTCGTGTATGTAAACAACAAAATGAAAACATTAATCATGTTGTCTCCATGTGCAGTCTTCTTGCAGAATTCTCAACAGGCATGATAGTACAGCACAGTATATTCAATGGCTAATTTGCAAAGATTTGGACTTGTTCTATGTTTAAAAATGTTGGGAACATAAATCATCGTACGTGCTTGAAAATGACCACATCTCACACCTTTGGAACATCAACGTTGAAACTGACAGAAAACACATATGCTTTATATTGAAGGATTTTAGACCTACATACTGCTTCTTCGTCGATATAACTAAACCAATCGACATAAATGTATATGTCAAGACCTACCAAAACTTGAGCAAATATAAAGATCTTGAAATAGAAATTAATACTATGTTGGTTTATTCGGATCTAATGCTGTGTTCGCATGATAATAACAACAATACGAAACCTTTCATGTTGACAGGATATACGTGAAGGAATAAAGAAAGAAAGAAAGAAAGAAAGAAAGAAAGAAAGAAAGAAAGAAAGAAAGAAAGAAAGGAGAGAGCTCGGTAGTTTTGTAGGATGTGTGAGAGCAGAAGTGGTTTGGTTAATAAAGACTGCTTCGGAATCATTGCTGCATGAAGTGAAAAAGTCAAATTGGATGAAAATTGATGATTGCAACGAAGAGTGTGTATAGAATGAAGAGAAGCCAATCGAAACCGAAAGAAGATGGATAGAAAAGCGAATATACGAGCAATTTTACATGGACGCAGCAACCGAAACCGATTTCAGAAGTGTTGGTTATAAATGCGGGAAAGTGTTCTTAAGCCAGAAACAAAAGCTTTAATTTGGGCAGTCTAGGAGCAAGCTCTGTGGATAAATGATAATGATATTAATTAAAATATTAGCAACTCACCTGCAACAGAAAAACGTGTGACATATCACCAGCCTCTTCACGAATCTGACACAGAAAGGGCAGAGGCGACGCCATGATAACGAGGCGAAAATAGTTCGGTGTTAGTTATGCAGAAAATACGGTTTTCAAGGAGCAAGCCAATGGCATGAGCACAAAACAATGGAAAATGACCATGCAATGATTTTATCGGACTCTATGGTACAATGCTACCAAAAATTGAAGATTCCAAACTGGATATTATGGTAATTAGCGAAGTCACCAATGTGTGTTTGATCCTAGATGTGTCTCGCTCAGCTTTGCATAAATTACGTGACAAAGAATTGAAGGCGAATCAGATATATGAACTACTATATATAAATATTTGTGGGCAATGGAAAGGTTGAAGTGGTCCCAGTTGTTGTCGGCACGAATCAGAGCGTGGCATTTACAGAAAACAACAGTCCTGGAAACTGCAAAAATGCTTAGAAAAGTTCTTGACAATTGAAAGAGCCACATCCGTCCACTGGTTGCAGATAGCTGGCACTAGAAGTACACTACCAGCAACCAATGCTGTATGACATGCACTGGTGGAGTTCGATCTTAACTGATTGGAATTGTTATCATGTACATTTGTTTTGTCTTGGTATAAATGATTGGCTACAGCAAATATTCTACTAAATACCACAGATTTGCATGTCAGTTGCTTGACTTTAACCAGTTGAGCATGTTCCTTGATGGGTGACGATATGTACATCTCTGATCAGGAGCAGAATTAGTGGGCGAGCATCATAGCCATGTGTTGAGTGGAATTTTGTGGGGTTTGAATAATTCACCTTTGGAAACATGGGTAATTTGTTCCTCATCCTTAAAGAAACTTTATTGAGACCTTTTGAACGGGATAGGTTACTCAACCTGGAAAAATTCTAACTGGGACTCACCTGCATATAAGATCCACCTTGATATAAGATCACAATGTCGCACACATATGCCTGTGCCTGGTGCACACTTATCAGACGAGTAGTCATGGTGGGTATATCAGGCTTTGTATATTTCTACCTGAGTCCCATTTTGATGACATGCACTGATCTCTCACTCAGTAATAACAACAACAACAACAACGACGACGACAAGAACAACGACGACAACAACAACAACAATAATAATGATAATAATAATAATAATAATAATAATAATAATAATAATAATAATAATAATAATAAAAATGATGATGATGATAAAAATACTTTCTCCTATAGGCACAAGGCTTGAAATTTGGGGAAGAGAGAAATCTATTACATCGAAAGCCATGCATAACTGGTACTTATTTCACCGATCCAGAAAGGATGAAAGCCAAAGTGAACCTCGGCAGCATTTGCCGTACTTCCGTCACCGTAACTTAGAGTTTCGGCAAAGAACCGACGAAATGAGTACCAGGCTTACGAAAAAATGTACTGTGGTCCAATCATTCGACTAAAAATTTCAGAAGGCCGCTATCTAATGACAGTAACAAGTAAAAGACTTGCAGTAATATTTGTGAATGTGTATTAGAACCGCTGTCAGAAGATCGAAGCTTCAACCCCCGAACCGAGCAGTCGAGCAAAGCACTTCATTTAACGTCACCCCACTTCACTCAACTGTAAATGAGAGACATCTTGCGAGGGTTCTGGTAGCTCGTCCAGGCAGATTTGTGCAATCTTAATCCCATGTACGCCATGGAAACTGGCCGTATAAATACTAGGCCACGAAATAATGAAACCGATTGACGAAAGATTGACATAAAATTGTGTCTAATTGCTGTCTAAAAATTCGAAGGGTTTAGGAGGAGGATGAATCGAGCTGTGAGGTTTGATTTTCTATTGATTATTAAATTTGTATATTGTACGAAGAAGAAAAAGAGACAGAAAGATGGCAGAATGAAGAGGACAGACAGAAATCAGACAGGCAGGTGCAAAGTGAGTGTGTGTGTGTGAGAGAGAGAGAGAGAGACAGAGAGATAGAGCATAAGAGAAACATACAGTGTTACATGGCCTTAGATTCTTAATAACAATACTGATTCGATATTTCATTTGGAATAATATTCTAGAAAATGCTACGAATATCACATGTTCCCAATTATCACGTTTCTTAAAGTTTCACCAATATGGACCCAGTTGTACAGTGAGTCCGAAGGTTATACCATGTGAAGACCTTGATTAACATTTAATTCTCGCTTTGTACAGCGCTATTTCAGTTATTCGCTTATGCTCTTAGATAGTTTAATATATGTCACGATTCTCTCATTTACTTAATTCCCCAAATCATTGTCCATGTTTGCCAAATCAAAATAAAAGCTACATTACCGATAAATGTCAAGAGCAATAAGACCTTATTTCTAATACCAATATACAGCTGTGTATATTAGGATATTGTTTTTCTATCCTTTAATAAACGATGGAAATTGGGGGGAAATTGGCATATTTTATTGAAAATCTATGTGGTTGGTGTGAAGGCGTGTAGTTTAGTGGTTAATGTATTGGAGTCACAATATCAACATTGTCGTTTCCATTCTCCTCTTGCCCCAATCCCAATCCCTTCATTTCATCTAGCTCCAGTCCACTCAGCTGTAAATGAATACACTTTGCGACGGACTAGAATGGTTTTATGTCTGTCACTTTAAGCGACGGAAACCGGTTAACCATCCCTACGAGCACTAGGACTCGAGGCAAGGATTGATGATATTGCGTCGATACTCTGATCGTTGTACTTCACTAGTACTTTAGGTTATTTACTCCAGAAGTACGAAAAAATGTGAAGCTGATCTCAGAGGAAACTCAAAGATAGAAAAAATATAACCATCACATCAACCCAGTTTGTATTTTCATTTATCTGATGCTCAACCGACAGGGGCTCTCTGGGAATGTTGCTTGTGTTTTAAATCCTCTCAGCTCTGCTAATTGGTCTTGACAAAAACAGTTCTTAAAAAGGTTTCTTGAGACCTACAGCTTACAAGGCCGATTTGTCAGTTCCCATGGCGTATAAATGATGAAGATGGCCGCAATTCACTTGAACGAGACGCCCGTCTGTTGCGGGGGAACGAAAGAGTTACATACATATAAATAATGAAACCTATTAACGAAATTTGCATTATTTTCTTTTTTCTAATTGCTGTTTTAAAATGCCAGGCACCAAATACAGAATATTTTAGACAATTAAAAAGATTATTTTAGAAATGAGGCTAGTACATTTTCCTTTCTGGGTGATTATGAACTGGGACATATCAAAGCTTGTAACATTTATTTCGTTGTTGATCAGATCAAATAGCGATAAATATGCAATTACTTTATACTATAAAAATGTCAGTTTAAATTACTAGAATAAGTTTCACAGAAGAAAACCATGACTGGAGACTTTCCAGTTACAAGTATGTCACCTTTGTTTTTTTGTTTCTACAGAGAACATGCAAAGTTATGTCTCTTTTAAAGAATTTTGTGTGTGGTTTGTGAATAATTCGACTGATAATTCTAGTCAGTCGAACAGTCACGTTCGCGATACGAATTTCACTTATATGTAACTAGATAACTATCGTCACCGTCGTTGTTGCTGCAGTTGCTGTTGCTGCAGTTGCTATTGCTGCTGTTGCTGTTGCTGTTGAGCGAACGGTCTTCGTCTCAGAGCTCGCAAGATGGGAGAAGTCCGAAACGTGGTCCTTTGCTATTCGTAAGACCCGCAGAAGAGAAAGCAGGTCAACCCCCGACACCGAGAGCATCGTCGGATGGATGAATGCGCATGCATGCTCAACAGTTGCGTAGGAAGTCGTGGACAAGAAACAGGAGGGAAAAGGGGGAGAGAAAGTTGGGGCGAAAGAGTACAACGTGGGTCTCCTCCACCCCCTGCCGGAGCATCGTGGAGCTTTAGGTGTTTTTCGCTCCTCAATAAACACACACAACGCCCGGTCTGGGAATCGAAACCACGATCCTCCGACCGCGAGTCCGCTGCCCTAACCACTGGGCCATTGCGCCTCCACTGCTGTTGCTGCTGCTGTTGTTGTTGTTGTCGTTCTTCTTCTTCTAATCAGGACTCACACCATTAGTCACAAAGAATAATCTCCAATTCGAGTCTACTCTAAGCTACTAAGAATGCGTGTGACAACTTGAAGATCCACCCACCACACGCGATAGATTGGTGGTTGCACTGGCGCAAAAGCTACATTGTTATCCTCATTCTGTAAACGGTGGCTTTTAACGGGTGGAGAGCTGAGATACAGAGGATTCGCAATCAAGACTAGGGTCTGAAAGTTTAATACACCATAGTGAGTTACACCATGGTTCCTCTGCTTTGTAGCAGAATTAGGAAGAAAGAGTGAGAGAAAGTTGTGAGCGGGGTTTAAATCCTACCGCCGGAGCATCGTGGAGCTTAGGTGTTTTTGCTCAATAAACACTCAAGATGCCCGGTCTGGGAATCGAAAACGTGTTCTTACGACCGCGAGTCCGCTGCCTTAACCACTGGCCCATTGCGCCTCCACTGTAGTTGTATAGCAGGAGCTTAACAGTAATCCTGTGAACCTATGACTAAGAGCGTTCTAATCGTTGTCTTCCAGTTCTTACTGTAGTAATAACGTTGTCCATCCTATCCCATCCGATTATATCTGGTAGGAAGTTCTACCCGAATCAATGTAACTTCCACGCCAGATGTCCTGATCTTCCATAGATATCCTCATATCCACTTTCATCTACAAGCAGCTTATTGGTATATCTTCTTGATCCGCTGACACATATATGATCATGCGTGTGTTTCCAGCGAAGACAATCGCTGGATATTTCAGGCTTGCTTCAAAATTGTCTTACATAGCATGTTCTTTTGCAGCACATTACAGAGATTATGGTAGGAAGATTACCATATAGTCGCTGGTTTGTATGGTGCTGCAACCAAAAACCATTGAGAATTGCACGTGACATGCCCATGTGTAACTGCCATTATATAACGCAGCTTTATATTTCTAAAGAGTAAGGTAGCGAATTAGCTGAACCGTGTCGAACGAAATTCCGTGCGTTTTTAAGTTATGAGATGAAATTACAAAATGATCGACTTTGTCTTTCATCATTTCAGGGTTGATAAAATAAGTACCAGTTGAGCACTGGTATTGATATAATCGACCTGGACCGCCTCACAAAATTACTGGCCTTGTGCCAAAATTTTAAAGTTATTTCTCTAAAGATTAAAATATAAACGCAAGAGATTTGGTGTTTATTTCTAGGTGTTCCGCATACTATGTAAAATCTATTATGTTAGTTAAATATGTTAATCCCCAGGGTCTATTGTAAAGCAGAGGAGTTTACAAAATTGCAAGTGGTTTGAATTATCGATGGAAAGAACGTCCAAACATCTTTGGTGTGAATGTTGACCATGGAGATGGTGAAGTTGTTGGTTATAAAACTGGAATGGTTATGGAGCTGATTGTTAATGATGGAACGGATTTTGATAAGAATTGTAAAACAATGGTGAAGATGATTAGCAGAAGCAGGATTAGGGGGAGGATTATGGTAATGATGGCTAGCAATGAGTTCCATGGTAATGTTAAACCAAAATAGATCTCTAATGACGATTAAGACGACGACGACGACGACGACGATGATGATTAAGATGATGTGGTTGAGGAATGGTGTAGATTACCAAGATAATGATGATGATGGCGAAGAGGAAGGGGATGCTGATCCAGATGCTGATGATAATGACAGTGAGGATGAGGATATTGATGATAACGATGATGATGATGATCAAACTGAATGATGCAATGATGAAACTAAAAATTGTTAGAATATAAGTAGATGGTGGAATGAATGATGATGAAGGAGATGATGATGAGGATGATGATGATGATAAAATTATGACATCTATAATGATTTTTTTATTACAATTGTAATGATGATGATTACTACCATCATCATGGAGACGATAAAAAGTGTTATTATTATTATTGTTATTGTTGTTGCTGTTATTATTATTATTATTATTATTATTATTGTTATTATTATTATTATTATTATTATTATTAGTAGTAGTAGTAGTAGTAGTAGTAGTAGTAGTAGTAGTAGTAGTAGTAGTAGTAGTAGTAGTAAAACGAATACATTGAAAGAGAAATCAATGAATTTAAACGAGAAGATAAAAATCTTTGCTCCAAATCGTGAGATTATTTCTATGGTCGCTTTATTTTTATTAATTCATTTTGCAGACTCCAAATTGCAAAATGAAACATGCAGAGACAGTAAGACTTTATCGAAAAAAAACCTCATCATCAAATGAATTATTTTTTACAAAATATATAATAAAACACCATATCTATTATGCAGTGATACGATCCTTCATTTAAGTAACACTGACGATTTTGGTTCGTGTTCTGAACATATATTAATTGAAATGGAAAACAAACGGCCGTGAATACAAGCGGTTAAAATGTGTTTTTTTTTCCTAAAAGTATATGGATTAACATTAATAGGGTGCAAGGTTCGGGGTCTCTCCATATGCAGGGCTCGGGTGCAAAGCTCAAGGTACAAGCGTCAGGGTCCGAGTCTCAGGGAGTCTCTCCAGGTTGAGCCCTTATTTTTCCACACTGAGACGTCACATCTCCGGTACTATGAATAAGTGATTAGAAAGTCACGGGAAAGAATCGCAAGACGGATATTTAATGATTTTCTATTTTTCTAATGAAGTATAATGATTTTTCCAAAGTTGTACAGCCATATATGAAATACAGCTAACAGAATATATTTCAATCACGATACAACCAGTTTGTTTAACATACTTTTTCAACTGTAAAATGTTGAGTAATTATCTCTTAAATGCTCACACATCCCTAGACAAAAGTTTGAAAGAAGTCGTTTCGTATTTGAGCTGGTTATATTTTTTCTTTTGCTTCTTTAATCGTTGAAGTGCCAGCATTGCCGAAGATATATTCACGTCTTCGCGTCTAGCAAAATAGCTATTGCCAGCTGGCTCCTGCCGGGAAATAAACGAGGGTTAGGGCATAGTGACGGTTACAAGATACATGGTTTCTTCAGAAATAAGTCGAGTAAACAAGGTATTTAGCTACATACAAAGTATGAGCTACATCAGAATAACGAGATTCCAAGACTGAACAGCGGTAGATGCTATGCAACTTGCTTGTCCTGAAATTCATACACTGTTGGAATAATGAGAAGAAATGGCACAAGGAGAAAATATGTCAAACGTTAGCAGTACCTTCTCAGTGAGTATGTTTGGTAATGATCTGCATCTCTTTCCTTTTGATGAAGATAGAGGACTCCACCTCGAGCTACATCTAAGTCGGTTTCATTTCTCCACAGCTGTGACGAGAAATTATGAAACCTGATAATGTATTTCCAACCGAATGTTCATCTTTAAAATACAGTTTTGCTACAGTTTTGTCATTGTTTTATATACGAACTCGTATCGTTTAAACACGAGGAAGAATTAGTAAAAGATTCATTTTTTGATATATATATATATATATATATATATATATATATATATATATATTAAGCGTGTCATTAAGAAAGTGTTATATGGTTGTATCTCCATGAGTGCTGTATATTTACAGACTTCCATCTATGTATCTTGAACGTAGGATTTGTATGTAACAATTATATACACCATGTTCCGTGAGTGTGTAAACGAATTTTTTTCATCGTATTTTTATAAATAAATTTTCCGTTAGTTTCCATAGAACCGTCACATACATAATCATTACACTCTATCTGATCTCGAAACTTGCAGTAGTTCTCCGACAACAAGTAGGCAGAGAACGCAGCAGATTTTACATTTTCATATTCACCTTTACATTATCATGTCATGGTATATAACATTTTTATACTTTATATGCTCTCATTACATATGGATTATGTAATTTATGCATTATTATAATAAGATTATTGAATTTTAAAAGGCTATCAATATTTTATTAGGTATCAACTCTTCATTTTATATCGACACTTTTTCACTTGCAGTCTCTTTCATTACTGTATTAACGTCAGCTATTTTCTTTTTACTAATTCTCAGAGGATATTTGCAGTCCAGTACTCTCGTATCGTGCTAATGCTACAACATTGTTAGACCAAAATAAAAAGAAAAATTAAATATTAACATGTATTTTCAATAACTATCGTAATTTCGGAATCGTACAAAGAAAAAATATGGAAATTTACAGTGATGCTGCTTCATATCTGTATATTTGACCAATGTAGAAACACATTTCAAATATCCTAGCTCAGATTACGTAGATATAAACATCGGCTTCGCTCACACATATCTATATGTATTGTAGTATGAATATTATTCACTTGTGAAGTTAGCAAAATATGCCTGTGTTTACATTTCACTTTGTTACTACTTATATCCTTTAAAATATGTTACATGGCCAACACATGCCGGTGAGCAAATAAGATTACCTTATGTAATAATATATAAAAGTATAAAGATAATTTCTATCACCCGGGAAATAAGTGTTTTCTATTGACTAATGGTTCTTGCAATCGTTTCCCAAATTTAAATCTACATGTGATAAATTTTGTAAATTTTTCCTGACCAAGGAAAATGTCTAGAATGATCTCCCATACATATGCAATATTGCTGTTCTGCAAAAACCATGTTCACACAAATATACATATTTTAGCTTGTATACAACAGCAATTTGCTTCCAGAGTAGCTGAACATAAAATTCCATATAAAGCATTGCAGTGATACGCTGTGTATCAACTAGTTTACAAAACCGATTCAACTATTTCTCTTAGTGTATGATAAATTCTGTTGGAATATCTCCATTTACATTCTATTTTAATGATATACATTTAAGCTGCGAATCATTTGATATATTTCTCCACTACCTTCGTAAATCTGACATAAAATCTTGCCAGTATCATTATATAAATTCTATATTTAATAATTTCCCTCTTACACTATACACATTTATTGAATTTCTGAACAATTGCAATGTCTCTCATACAATTTTGGACATGTATAATGCTTAGATGAATGCTAATGCATATCAATAAACTCTGTTTTCAGTTTTAACAGCAGCTCCGTTAATGCAGTCATTTCTTTCCATCAAATTGTCACGTAGTTTCCATTCTTAGCAAAAGAACATGTAACACGGTCAAACAAAGATGGATTGGGGGATATTAACAGAACAATTGCTCTCTTTCTATTAATTAATTAATATTTATATACAGTTTCCCATCAATATTACCTTTATTACTTTACGGTATTTTTTTAAAATCCATTTTACACCAAAAATACTTTCAAAGTCAACGTAATCTCGGAACATTAACTTAATTCATTGTGTGTTTCATTTAATAACACCATATTTCTACTTGTAAATTGTAAAGATCACTGAAGAAAGAACTGAGAATGTAGCGGGTTTCGATTGTCAGTTACCATTAGGTTGCCTCTTTTAAGCCAGTAAAACTATTGTGTAAAGAAGATAAGTATCATTATTCCATCTTCCATTCAATGAACTCGATTTTCTATTTATTGCCAACTCAAAAGGCAAACATCAAACTAAACAACAATATGGCTTTAACATAAACACCTAAAATGATTTTGTTATTAGCGAGCTAACAAAGGCGCTTTTGTGTGATCCATCGACGTGCTACAAAGATAATCCAAATCACACTTTCTGTGTTATTTAACAAAAGAGGGGGTGCTTAGATAAGGTAGTTAAGCATACACTAGAAAGCGGGAATGTTTACTATTGAAATACCTTTGATCAAAAGAAAGCTGGATCAGCGATCAACTAAGGGGCAACAGCAACAATTTTGGAGAACATTTACGTTTGATTTCTTCATTAATTCAGGAAATTAAGAAATATGATATTTTTACTGAGATCGCATTAATGAAAGCTAACGTTCTGACTGTAATGTTTCACATACAAATAAACAAAATATGACATACTCTTCATCTCTCTAGGTTGTAATACAGCAATCCATTTGTACACTTCCATATTGAGTTACTCATCACTGATCTTGGATAACATCTTATGCTCAATTGTGAACCACGTTATGCTTATCACGAATTGATCTGTGATAACACGGATCAGCAATCAATGAATGATTGCACTTGTTATGATATTTTTACTGTTATTTTTGTTATTTACCGATCATATGTTATCAAATTTTACTCAAGATATTTTTCTAACATACCATTATGTTTTTTTTAAAAACTGAGGTCTTAGTTGGGTAATTTAGGTGTGTGTGTGGGGGAGGAGGGGGGCAACACACGGTCTCACAAGGAAACGTCTTTTTCCCATATGTTCCATTATTCGTTTAGCACTGAGTCATTTAACACGGTGTTTAACTTTCGAACCAAACACCCGTAATAAAAATAGATAGATGTACTGCATTTGACATATGTATATGTATATATATACTTACTATATACACACGTAGTCGGTAGTAGCTCCTTTGGCAGCTTTGCTGTCATAACTATGTATCTCATGAAAACATTTGATTATTTTCTAATTCCCACCTGTGACAATACGAACATGAATCGATAAGTTGTCTTCATGAAAATATTTTACCACAAACATCACATATGTAAGGTTTCTCCTCTGACGCCAAAATGTTTCAAACAACAGAGGTTTCACAGACAATGTTGACTCTCAGCGTTTTACGTTTTAGATACTCTTGCTACGAAAATAAATCTTTTCCCTTTATATATTCTGAAATAAAATTTTATCCAGAAATGCTGAGATATTTGTCTCAAACCCAAATTCACCATTGTGTGACTCACCACAAACAATATGGTTGGCGTTTACAGCTATACTTTGATATAAAAACGAAATGAAATTGTCAAAAATTAAACTCAAAATCTTTTTAGCTCTAATTACGGAAAAATGCGAAACTATAAAACGAAATTGCATGGAATTATGAAGTCAATAATTAGTTACTTGATGGCTATAAAATGACGAAGGGAGATCCCTAAAAATGTTGTATCAAGAGAACGAAATTATTAAAGGACAAACAATACACAGGGCAAAATTATTGTACGACCAAGCATTTGCGCCAAGAAGCGCAATTTTCGAAAAGAAAAATAAGACAGATAAGGCTCACTGACTTTCCACGCAATATAATCCTATAGCTCACAATGTGTTTTCTGCGTCGGTACATATATCAACGAGTGGATTACTTGACTGAACGCTAGATGAGGTCCGGACTAATGATGTTGTAACTCCAAATTTACTAAACCACAACCCAGCAATTTCATCCTCAGATGTAATTATGAATTCCATTTGTTAAAAAGCAAAGAAAACAACATAGTCTGTTGTGTCTGGGGAGGGTCATTCTCTTTAATGCCTTATAATTTAACACACTCACCGGTAAATTTTCCACTCATTTCTTTCTTTATTTTTCTAGCATTTTCGTTGTGTTTTGCAACATTTTCAATAGCTGACTCTGTCCGTTATTCACGCTCCGTTCTTTTTTTGTGCGCATGTCTGTGGATCAGTGTGTGGGCGTACACACATGCATGTATGTATACCTGCATGCGTGTATGCATGTCTGTGTATGTGTGCATATGTATATATGTATGTATGTGCGTACATTTGTATGTATATATTCTGCATGTTCATGTGTTTGCGTGTCCGTGTGTATGTGTTTTTCATGTATGTGTGTCTGTGTTTGCATATTTGTGTCATTGTGTACCTCTGTCTCTTTGTGTGTGCATGTCTGAATGTGTGTGAGGGGGTTGCAACTATGTACTGTGTTTGTATGTATGTATGGATGTATATCGTCATATATGTGAACTTGTGTCTCCATATGAGTCCTTCTGTAAAGTGAAGTGTGCGTGTATATATGGTCATGTGTTTCAGTCTTCATTTGTGTATATGTGCTTGTCTTTTCATATACCCTATATATCTATCCGTCTGTATGTCTATCTGTTTACTTTCATACTCATATGCTTACCTACAGGTGCATATGCATATACATATATACATACACCCGCACACACATAAATACAGCTATCTACATAATAGCCCACTAACTATTCTACTCTACCTGTATAAACTGTGTGTATGGGGGTATTATATCTACTATATATATTTCCTATTGGCCATTGGGGAATTTTCATTTATGAGGACGTACTACTGTATTTGTCTGAGTGTTGGCTCCTTTTGGTGCTTGGAGAAGATGCGGATGTCTAATTGACCCAGGTTGCCTCCATGCTGCTCCTTGCCATGTAGGTAGATTATATCTTGATATTGTCCCAAACGTTCATTTATGCTCCTAGATGTCTCCCCTATGTATGTCACGTTCAAGTCTTTACAAGCACCTTCTATGCCTTTTATGCTGTAAACTACATTTCTAATTCTACAGTTAATTCCAGGGCTAATCCTACATACCGTGCAGTTATCATTGGTGCATACAGTATCTTCAATGGAGTATGTCCTACATAGTTGTGATCTGAGAGAGTTCCGTGGCTTTTCAACAATCAGCACCATGACGCAATTCTGCCAGAAATTTGGAAACGTCATGTCCTGCTTGGAATTCGCGACGGAAGCTCGAATACGAACAAATGGTGAACACGCAGAACAGCTGGTAGTTTGCCGTGTCGCCAAAACTTTCTACCGAGATTATAAAAATCCAACAATCAGTCAACATCACGATATTTGGAGTGATCACTTGTTTTGACGTCGTTATGTCTCCATTCATCTTACCACACGGTCTCAGACTCGACATGGAGGCCTACATCAAGTGCCTGGAGCAGGTAGTGCTGCTCCGTGTCAAGAAGGTGGCTGATAGAAAACTCTATGTCTGGCCACAGGTCTCTGGACCATGCCACGCAAGGAAGAGAACCAAGTCTTAGCTATCAGATAATTTCTGCGATCAAATCACCCCTAGCATCTGGCCACTTAACTCCCCAGACTGCAAGCCCCTTGATTATAATGTGTGGAACAAAGTTGAGCGGGGGAAACCAACAAAACTCCTTGTAACACCAAAGAAGAACTGAAGGCAATGATTATGGCAGCATTCACCAACTTAAACATGGAGACTGTCTAGAAGAGTTGAAGGAGATTCCGAAGTCATCGGGGTTGAAGCCAATGGCGATTTTATTATATACATTTACTCTTTAGCATTTCAAGATATTTTTATGTAATTTTGGTAAATACATCTGAGATGTGAATGCTATTTCCATTTTTGCATATTTCAGATGGCAATATATTCACCGCACCCTGACTGCAATCATGCTGGAGCACAGCCTTTAGTCGAGGAAATCGACCATAGGACTTATACTTTGTAAGCCTAGTACTTATTCTATGGGTGTCTTTTGCCGAACCGCTAAGTTACGGGGACGTACACACACCGGCATCGGTTGTCAAGCGATATTGGGGGGGACAGACACACAAACACACACATCTGACACATACACACACACACATACGAGGGGCGTTCAATAAGTAATGCCCCTGGCCCACTTCCCATAGCAGAAGAGCAACGAAACTTGGCACAGTTATTAGTCTTTTTCTACATTGGAACCACCCAGAGTTACGCATTTCTCCCATCGTTTGATGCAGCTCTGAAGACCATTTGTGTAGAAGACCCCATCTTGGTCCTCCAACCACGACGTGACTTCAGAAATCAAGGCTGCACCATCTGGGAAAGGCTTTCCTTGCAAAAACAACTTCAGGGAAGAGGTGAAAATCAGAGGGTGCAAGGTCAGGAGAGTAGGGGGAATGGGGGATGAGTTCATAGCCGCACGCCTGTGCTTCTGATCTGGCGACACACGAGTTGTGGATCGAAGCGTTGTCCTGCAGGAGGAGGATGCCTTTGCTGATCTTGCCCCGCCTCTTGATTTTGATAGCTTCTCTTAATTTCCTCAAAAGTGAAGCATAATAGACTCCTGTAACTGTGACACCATTTACCAGGAAATCTGTCATCACTACTCCGTCCTGATCCCAGAAGACTGTGAGCCTGACCTTGTCAGCGGAGGGCTGCACCCTTGCCTTCTTTGGAGGAGGTGAGTCACGGTGCTTCCACTGCATTGACTGGGCTTTGGACTCTGGATCATAGTGATGGACCCAGGTTTCATCCTGTGTAATCAGTCTTTTGAAAAATTTGACTCATCTTCTTGGCACATCTCCAAATTCATCCTCGAGCAATCGACGCGTTCTTGCTTCTGGAAAGGTGTGAGCAACCTGGGAATCCATGTGGCAGACACCTTTTTCATATGCAAATGGTCATGAATGATAGTTTCCACAGACCCGGTACTAATCTTGACCTCATGGGCTATTTGGCGAATAGTTATGCGTCGATCTTCCAAAATGGCAGCCTCAACTTGACGTACAGATGCCTCATCAATGGCAGAAGGGGGCGACCATATCTGGGAGCTCTTTCCACAGAGTTCCGACCATGTTTGAATTCACGATGCCAGCGTTTTACAAGGGCATATGATGGGGCATCATCACCATAAGTTACTTTCATTTCATCAAAGTCTCCTGTGGTGTGCGTCCTTTCAAATACAAAAACCGAATCACTGCTCGACACTCAACAGACTCCATTTCACACTTGACTCAGTTCAAACACCTGTAAATCAGAAATCACAATTAATTCAGAGCTGTAATTTGCCACTTAATTTATAGAGATATAAATAATTGCACATGCAAAATTTCAAACAACTGAAAGTGGCTCAGGGGCATTACTTATTGAACGCCCCTCGTATATATATATATATATATTATATATATATATATATATATAACATATACATATATACGACGGGCTTCTTTCAGTTTCCGTGTACCAAATTAACTCACAAGGCTTTGGTCGGCTCGAGGCTATAGTAGAAGACACTTGCCCAAGTTGCCATGCAATGGGACTGAACCCGGAAACCTGTGGTTGGTAAGGAAGCTACTTACCACACAGCCACTCCTGCGCCTGTATATATGTATATATATATACATATATATCGCGGAGATGTACTCGCATAGCGAGTGACTTGATCTGAGATCGTGTGCTGGAACGAAAACAATTGCAGCGTAGAAGGTGTTTATAAGCCATTTAAGATACAGACAAAAACCGTTAGATTCACTTCAACATTTAAATTCAATTTGTCAAAATATTCTCGTCGCTTTGAGACCGCGACTTGTTCACTGAAAAACCTCGTGCTGCATCATATATATATATATATAATTTGACACTGAATTATTGGAAGTCCACCTGAAGATTGTCGATCAAGACAAGAAACGATTGTAGTGGCGGTTTTTTTGACTATTTATTAAAATTTATGTATTGATTAAGTCTTTCCTTGTTTGTTTTGCAAAATAGTGGTTTTGTCTCGAATAATATTTTATATATATATATATATATAAAGTTATAGCTTTTGCAAAGTTTACACTAGATTCAGTGATATGCAGTGTGGGTGGAAAGTAACTCGGCATTAGAAATTACTTATAGAATTTTTAGTATTACTGAAATCCTGACGAAAACATTTTTCTATAAACAACAGTATTGGGGATTTCTAGTTTTGTAATTGTCTTATCTCTTATTTCTTATTTTCCAGATCGCCGGCAGTTTGCTTGTTTAGAAGCGAGCTAAGATAGCAGCACGCTATGAAGTGTGGAATTCCATTGTTTTAGATCAGTGGTGGTGGCGTACATGGAACGGTAAGCATGCGACACTACATCCGGAGACAATAAAAAGTTGTCATGCAAAGCTGATAATCTCGAGCTCTGTGAACGATGCAAGAAGTGGCCGTCCAACCACATCCCGATTAGCAGAGAACGTGGCAACAGTAAAGGAAATGTTTAATCGCAGCCCGCAAATATCGACACGTCAAGCAGCTCGTGAACGTGAACTAACGAGACGCACAATATGTACAGTGTTGCTTAAAGAATTGAATTTTCGGCCGTGGAAACCCTATTACTTGCAGGAGCTAAAATCTGAAGACTGTGACCACGGAAATCCAGAAATTCAAGAAGTCCAGATCTCACTGCATGTGATTTTTACATGTGGTATTACAGAAAAGAAGAGGGGTACAGGACAAAACTTCACACGCTCGACAACTTGGAGACACGGATCCAGGAGGTTCTCAATGACATCCCAGACGAAGGCGGTGAGCTTGCAGAAACGTTAGAACGCCGGGCGAAATGCTTAGGGGGATTTCTGAGTTCAAATTCTCCCGAGTTCGACTTTGCCTTTCATCATTTTCTGGTCGATAAATTAAGTACCAGTTGCATGCTGGGGTAGATGTAAACCACTAGCTCCTCCCACCAAAAGTCCGGACTTTGTGCCTAGAGTAGAAACTAAACAGTAGCACGCCGGGCAAAAAGCTTAGCGGTGTTTCGTCTGCCTTTACGTTTTGAGTTCAAATTCCACAGAGGTCGACTTTGTCTTTCATCCTTTTAGATGTACCAGTTGCGTACTTGGGTTGATGTAATCGACTGCCCCCCCCCCCAAGAATTCGGGCCTTGTACCTTGTGTAGAGCCCTGGCTGTTTGAGGAAACTGGTTACGTTGAAATATGATTTACTTATATGATTTACATTTTCCCATATAATAAAGAACACATCTCATTTGTTTCAATAAATTTATAAAAGGGATATGGATTTTATTAACAATTTTTCATCTCTATTTACTTTTCACCCACCCTCTATATGTCCACCTGTCTACATTTTCTGTGATTCTCCACCGTACATTGATCTCGTTATTAAAACACTAATTTACCTATATAACAAACAACTGTATATTATACTCGTAATAATTAGGGAAGCATATTTAACCGTGACACGCTTCCAAGTGAGGGTGGGGCCTGGCTTACACACTTTGAGACAAAGCTGGGCCCTACATCTAGACACATTTTCAATGCGTTATTGACTTGCCTTCAGACCGTGTACCTAGTTCAAATGCCAGCAAATGACGGCGTTCTGGTAAAGGAGAATGAACAAGTGTCTGTGGCGTTAAACTGAATAATTATTTCAATCAACTGTGGATGTATAAAATGCAAAATTCCCCCAGAGGTTATAGATCAGGAGACATTAAGAGGTACATCTAACTTATAGCAAGGTAATACTACGATTTGCCAGTTTAGTTCTAATTCTATAAACGCCAATGTCAATATAAATATTGAATTTTCAAATAAATTCGTTCATCTCTCTTCAACGCAGTTTGAATTAACACGAATTAAAATTTATGTGTGTTTTATGGATTCTTTATCGCTATTCTTCGTTTGTTCATTATTCTTGAAATATGAATAAGTTTTATTTCTTTTCAGACTTTTGACGATGGAGTATCAAGAAGGAAAATTGTAAACATATCGACGCCTGCTTTGTTTTTTTTTTAATCTTTCAAAATTTTTTTTTTTTTAAATTTTCCAATGCCTACATTTGTCTATGGAAAGTATTTACACGCTTGAAGAAAGGGGAATTCAATCTCACTGACTCTCTACTTCCCAGCTGCCGTTTCCAGTTGAATGAGGGTCGAGTGAAGGAAGTCTCCCACGAAAATATGGCCCAGCATATGAGATAATTTCTTCATGGATTCGTTGCCCGGTACTGTCATTCAATGACGAAAAGGGTTGAAGAATAACTGACGAATAATAGACCGAATGAATTTCTCTAACAACCGAATACATATGTCTCGTGATATTGCGGAAGACAAGTTTTCAGTTGCGATCCGTTCAAATGCAGCCATTTTAAGCTAACACGATGATAATAATAATGTTGTATATATCTCTCTCTATATAAACGGCAGTTTGTCTGTGCGTGTTTCTGTGTGTCTGTTTTCTCGTACCCTCACCCTGACCACGGCTTTCAACCGATTCTGATGAAACTTGACACACACATAGCCCAA
>NC_043002.1:60563128-60583128 GCF_006345805.1 Octopus sinensis | reverse complement strand
ATTGAGCTAAAAAGCTCCACGAGTCTCCGGCAGGGGGCGGTGATCCCTGCTGTACTCTTTTCCCACTCTGCTCGCTTAGCCAGCGGGGTGGCGTCATTCGAAGGCTAAAACAATGGGAACGCATTGTGACCAGCGATGTGTAACACATCTGATGGTCTGGCCGGTCACGTGATCACGTGATATATATATATATATATTATATATATATATATATATATTTGTATATATATATATATATATATATACATATATATATATATATATATATATATATATTATATATATATATATTTGTATATTACTCATTACTCTTTTACTTGTTTCAGTCATTTGACTGCGGCCATGCTGGAGCACCCGAGACTTATTCTTTGTAAGCCCAGTATTATTCTATTGTTCTCTTTTGCCGAACCGCTAAGTGACTGGGACGTAAACACACCAGCATCGGTTGTCAAGCAATGCTAGGGGGACAAACACAGACACACAAACACACACATACATATATATATATACATATATACGACACGCTTCTTTCAGTTTCCGTCTACCAAATCCACTCACAAGGCATAGCTCGGGCCGGGGCTATAGCAGAAGACACTTGCCCAAGATGCCACGTAGTGGGACTGAACCCGGAATCATGTGGTTGGTTAGCAAGCTACGTACCACACAGCCACCCCTGCGCCTATATATATATATATATATATATATATATATATATATATATATATATATATATATATATATATATATATATATAAAATTGAATAGGTGTAGAAATTGATATTAATCAATTAAAACCAGTGGCCCAGCATATTAAAAAGATCCGAAGATTAAAATAATTTTTACATTAAAAATTTAAAGGACTGACTAATAAAAGTGGACGGTCAATATGCTGGATATAGACGTCAAAATCGCTATTTTCCACGAAGGATCTGTTCTCAAGAGAAAACTCAGCACAAATCCAATGTGTAAAAAAATAAGCGAGACAAATGAAGATATACGAAATATATACGATTACCTATGTACCGATCAGTTTCACTTGTTAATATTCACGTATATGTATACGCGAAAATCTGCAAGCTCGTCAGCATAGTCTGTCGTATACAAACATAATTTCCAGAACTAGATTCATAACGTTTGACCGGAGTCCCGCATGCATGGAGTTCAACAAATTATACTTATGTGTATCCTTCAAATGCCTTCACTTTGGCACGTTGAGATCGGAAATCTACCCTACAGTTAATAAACTACAGCAGTCAATTTACCGGTTAGAGAACATTTTTTTATTATTTAAAATTGAATAAGGGTAGAAATTGATATTAATCAATTAAAACCAGTGGCCCAGCATATTAAAAAAATCCGAAGATTAAAATATTTTTACATACAAAATTTAAAGGACTGACCACTAAAAGTGGACCGTCAATATGCTAGATATAGACGTCAAAATCGCTATTTTCCACGAAGAATGTGTTCTCAAGGAAAAACTCAGCACAAAACCAAAGTGTAACAAATAACCAAGACAAATGAAAATATACGAAATAAATACGATTACCTATGTATGTTTATATGTTTATATATACGAATAGAAAAAGTGGGACAAGAACACAACAGCGACAACAAAACAACCAGGCAGTTAGATGATACTAAAAGGGACAAAAAGGGACAATGATTGGTCATTCAGAGTTTTCTTTCGTCAGTCGAAATGCAGATTACTTTTGCAGTTTCAGCTGGTTATACTCAAGACTGTTCCAATCTGGCCAGAGATCGTGAGAGAATACAGAGAGAGAGAGAGAGAGAGAGAGAGAGAGAGAGAGAGAGACATGCATACATGACGTTCATACAAACATACATATATCGCGGAAATCTGTCGCTTATGACGACAAGGGTTTTCCAGATAATCCGATCAATGGAACGGCCTACTTGCGAAATTAACGTATAAGCCGGTAAGCACTCCACACATAACGTAATTCTCGGGAAATTGCAGCGTGACACAGAGTGTGATAATGTTGACCCATTGAAATACAAGTACAACAGAAATAAAGAGTGAAAGAAAGTTGTGGTGGAAGAGTACGGTATGGTTCGCCACTACCCTTTGCCGGGGCCTCGTTGAGCTCTAGGTGTTTTCGTTCAATAAACACGCATAATGCCGAGTCTTGGAATCGAAACCGCGATCATGCGACTGCGAGTCCGTTGCCCTAACCACTGGGCCATTGCACTTCCACATACATATATATATGTTTATATATATGTGTGTGTGAGTGTGTGTATGCGTGTGTGTGTGCGTGCGTATTTGTGTGTGTGCATGTGTTTACGTGTGTGTGTCTCTGTGTCTGCTTTTGTGAGTGTATATATTGATGCCTCGTGTCTTCATATGATTCCCTATCATCGTGGGCACCGACCGAATAAGTACTACATTTAAAATAAAAGTAGCACTCAGGTCGATTTGTTCGTCTAAAGGCAGTGCTACAACATGGCCGCAGTTAAATGACTGAAACAAATAATAGAATAAATTAATATATATATATATACATACACACACATATATATATATATACATATATATATATATATACATATATATATATATATATATATCTATATATATATATATAGATATATATATATATATAATATATATATATATATATATATATATATATATATATATATTATATATATATATATATATATATATATATATATACATATATATATATATACATATATATATATATATATATATATATATATATATATATATATATATATACATACACACACATATATATATATATATTATATATATATATATATACGCAGTAGAGCGAAGCAACATTGATATACATTTATACCATATTTTGATTTCGAAATGCAATTTCATTGCTGTTGAACATGCAACGCTCATGAAAAGTATTTTAATAGCACCCTCTGTTGGATGTATACAGATACTTCTGACTTGTTATACCATCATCAGGAATAGATGGCAAAGGAAGTAACTCTGAGTTGAGTTACTGATTTGTGCTCAAAGTTCAAATATAGAGAACAGATGTATACAAACATACATATACATTTACATTTACAACTATAGGTGTAAATAAAGGTACCGATATATAGTCTTGTTTAATTTCTTTAAATTATCAGAAACTTTGAAGGTTTGTATATGTCGTCACATTCTTCTAGTGTACAATTTTCCAAACGTTCTTACTTGACTGAAATCTGAGGGAAATTTTCTTGTTGCTTCAAGGAAATGTTGTGAATTCACTGAGGTTCGTGCACAGGCCCGATAAGCAGGTGCCATGATAACTAAAGTAAGCATAGAAATAGCCAGAACTACAACAAAATTCATTAGGAATCAAATAATTGTAATGACAATAGCTATTAATGAAATTAAGGGTCACGCATCTTACAGAGGTTCATCCATTGACTGTTTTCTTCCTATCATATTACACGAAGGGTATCGGGCTATTACCTACAAAATGATTGCTATCTACTATGCTTATTTACCAACATATTTAGGAGTATTTGTTCGTAATAGCTGTGATATTCTGAGTTGCGCTACGCTATTTTTCTTGTATAGATAGAGAGATATATCCCTTGCCGGACATTGCTAACAATGCATAATAGGAACTAGAGGTGTATAAACAGAGGTCTTCTGCAATGCGTGGGGGGGGGGGGGGCTAGTTTTATCTATAGGTCCCCTGTGGTACAGCAGCAGTTGATATCGTGACGATATTACTAATAGCAGTCTATTAGATTATTACTCTTGGATATGAACCCGTACCTACCAGCTAAGAAGACATTCCCATAGATTATTCATTTTCTAGGAATGATGTTAGAGAATAACTTCAAGATTTGAATTAACTATTTGCGTGTTTGCCGATAGATCATCAGTTATCCATTGTCCATAATGCAATCAGCAAGAAAACAATTAATCGTTGCTTATTGATATCCACTTTCAAGGAATATAAACATCGTCAACTCAAATCCTGCAGTTGCTTTGGACATCTGGAAGTTTCATCTCACCTGAGCCTCATTATATAACTTACCGACGTCAAGTTAGGCCTTTCCTTAACATCAGAAAGCCATTCTCTTTTAGTTCAGAAAAATGCCATACCTAGTCAGATCAGTAAGTATCCAGACTGTTTTCATAGTAACGAAACTAAAGCACGTAGAGTAAAGCCACTCGGTACAGATTGATCTTGAACACTGTTGTGCATGCGCACTCAGTTTTAACGTTCTGACTCACTTCCTCTGATTACAGCAGTGCTTAGAAGGAATGTGTGCAGCGTGTGATTGTCGCATTGACCATGACAGAGAAAGGTGAGTAGAGAAACTTCATCAAATTTTGCCAAATGCTTGGCAACACCTGTTCAGAGGCATACCCAAAGTTTTCAAAAAGTTTTCATCGTTCTCACCGCAATCGAGATATTGTGCAATTGAAACCTGAACGTCCTTTTGTCCGGCTGAAACCAGTTTTGGCACAAACTTGGCAGACAAGCGTCTCATACGCAAATCTTCAGTGATAATGGACTGAATCAAACCGTAGCAACTCTGGACATTCTATGTTGAACCATAACTAATCTGGTGATTCTACGATTTCCCCTCAAAGACCAGATACTTATTGATCAGTCTTCGTATTTTTTTCTCATTGTCTGAGATAGTCGTTAGCAGCTTAATCCTGAATTATGGAGGATTATTTTGCTTGAAATCTATCCTGAGTTGTTAGCATAGTGAGAAACGTCATACGTCCCTCTTCATCATTAGCACAATTTGGGGTTAACGAAATACACATTAAGCACGGTAGTTTACACTTTATCAATTGTTAAATAAGGATCAGACACTACTGGATATTTTCGCCCTTCTTTCTTATATAAGAAGCAGGAGTGGCTGTGTGGTAAGAAGCTTGCTTCCGGTTCCGGTCGTGGAGTCGACTTCTTGACACAGAACGGTGAGGACTTGAGCGTTGAGCTCGGTCCTATAAAGAAAAAAAAAGAACAAAAACAGAGAAGTTTGTCGAGGTAGGTGATTGTTTATTGTGAGCTGGGCATAATTTATTGCGTGCGAAATATTTTTTCAGTAAATTGTGCCCACCTCTGGGACAATTTCGCCTGCTCTCGGCGGCTGCTGTTTTTGTGCATTGAGAATCTATTGGATTCATTTTTGGTGGGCGTATGATCGTCTTCGGTTTACGTTGAGTGAATATTTTTCTCACTTAAGTATGAGAATTATTGCTTGTATTGTGCCTTTTGAAGAACTTTAATAATTGTGAGAACTGCTGTATGGGGGAGTGTTTTGCCTCCGAAGATTGAACAATCTGTATATCAATTTTTGTGAAAATTGTGTTCCAGTTGTGGCGTTCCGGGTTCAACCTAGGCCGGGAGTACCGAATGGCCAGAAGATTTTTTTGCTGTGTTCCTGAACTATTGACTTTCTTCTAAACTTTATTTGACTTTCTCCTTTTTGTTTATTGTGACTTTCTTTTAATTTCTTTTTTCTTCTCGCTTATTAAGTTTTATTTTGAATATGTTTTTAAAAAAAAGAAAGAAAAGAAACATGGCAATGAAAAATGACAAAATTTTGGAATAGGAGATTATACCGCCTAAAAAGTGGTTAAAAGACCGTGAAGATAGGACGGTGGTGTTGAGAACCTACTCCAAGGCACTCGACACCATCGCCCTATTCGAAAAGACGGCAATTGAAAAGGAGTTGGCAGAGTATTTGCCAACAATCAAATTCATTTCCAGGGGTGTCAGATATGCAACGATGTGGTTGCTATTTGACACCCCTAAAGAGGCTCGCAAATTTGCTAGTCAACCCCTGGAGGATAAGGAAATTTTATTTCTTTCCACGTATCATGGGAAGAGGTTGACGAAAGCTTGGATCTGCGGGCTACCACCCGGGATAAAACCCGAGTGGATAGAGGAGACTATCCGCCGAGGTCTGGGTGGCAGCCGGACCAAGCTCCTTAATGTGAAAGTTCTTCCTGCGGCTGTTTGGGTTGGGTCAAAAGCAATTTTGACCCTTTAGACCGAATCAGCCAATCTGGTTTTTCCAGATTTTTTGAAAATGGCCGGGTGCAGGTACCCGGTGATACTTGAGGGGCCCCCCCCCCCAGGTCTCATCAGTGCCTGGAGTCCGGCCATATAAAGACAAACTGTCCCCGGGAAAAAATAAGATCCCGAAGCAGTTAAGTGAGACCCCTGTAGAAGAGGGAATGAAGAAAACCGGGGAAGCGGAGGACTCCTCAAACAGGGGCCGAAAGAGGAAGAAGGTGAGCAACGATGGGTGCTCACCAAAGGATCATAGGGATGAGGAGGAAAAGGCGAATCTTCCGGTCACGGAAGAGACGCACTCTCCCTCAGTTGAAAAGAAAAAAAAGAGGAAGAGGAAGAGAAACGGGACATTGCCGGCAGTCGGTGACATAGTACCGGAATGTCCCGGAACTACGTCGGTTGGGGTTGTGCCACCGACAGGAGAAGAAACACCATTGGCGGGAACTGTGCCGCCAATGAAATAATTGAATATCCCGCCCCCGGGGAAAGACGATATATTGATCTTCTTCCATAGAGGCGGAGAGATTGAAAAGGTGATGGAAAAGCACCATAAGGGAGCACCTTCAGCCTTCACACAGGACCCCGAATGGCCTCCGCAGATAGCTGTGGAGGCCACGACGTTCGACGTGACGTTTGAGCTGAAAGAGTTCAATGAGGAATATCGATTATTCCCGGGCAACGCTAACACGGAACTCGATGTGGTTTTGGTAGAGGCGTGGAGGATGGCAGAGGATGCGGGCACAAGTTATTTTGAGGATGAGTCATAAATTGTGGCACTGTGTAACACAAACATTTGATAATAGGCACTTCGCTTTCTTTCTGAACTCCCCGGCTGTCAACGTGGTCTGCTCTGCAGGCGGCTAGATATTTGGCTGGAGGTCCGGAAAGAGGAAGAAGGGAGAAGTGATAATGTATCTTTGATGTTTGATAGGACATGTTTAGATACGACTTGAGGAGCTCCGACCTAGAGCTGGCGCATTCCTAAGGGAAGTGTAAGCCATGTCTGGGAGGAGGGGCTTTGTGTATTGTATTTATATTATATGTAATTATTGAACTATGTTGTTGTTTGTCATGGACTGTTAAGTCCAAAATTGAAAAGTTGTGAAAGTTGTAAGAAGTTTAATACCTCGTTTTGTGTTTGGTTTTAAAGAACAATGTTTTAGAGAAGCAGAAGTCGGCAGGCGCCTTTTGTCTTCTACCATCCTTATCATCTTTCTTTCATTATCATTCATTTCATTAATGTCCTCGTCCAGCCCGTAAAGCTACTTTACTCTATGTACTGCCTCCATGGCAAATGTAATGAAATAAAGAAGCTTGCTTCCCAGCCACGGGCAAATGTCTCCTACTATAGATTGTCTTTGCAAGCACCTTCTGTGCATCTTATGCTGTAGACTACACTTCAAGTTCTACAGTTAATGCCAGGGTTAATCCTACATACTATGCATTTATTATTTGTGCATGTGGTATTCTCAGAGGGGTATGTCCTACATAGCTGTGATATGATGGAGCTCCCTGGATAAAGTTTGCTTGGCCACCTGCCATTTTCAAGAAAGCTCTGGAAAAGAATCTACAGTGATTTCGCCAGGGCACGCTTACACGATTTGAGGAGGATTGCTGAGAAACCATCAGGACCAGCAGTTGAGTTTTCGTCGACTATGGCTAGTAGTATATCTTCTTCACTAATGTCGATGTAAACCATCGTTACTGCCTCACTGATTGTAGGTGAGGCGGCAAAGAAACCTACTGGTTCGTTTACCTGTCTGTGTTCCAGCGGGGTAGTAAAGGCACTTTTAAACAGGTCATTCAGTACTTCACTGATCTTGGCTGGAGTTTCTGTTGGACTATATATATTTGTATGAATAGTCACAATATTTATATATTTGTTGTGCAAGATTTTTTATGTCACAATATTGTTAAATTCTGTTTTGTAAATGTGAATGGGATCTGACATGTATCGTTCATCTTATTAATATAAACCCCTTCTGCTAATATCTTAGCATAACGCAATCCCTGCTTTAAAGTTTTATAAAATTCTTGTTAGTGTTGTTAATGGATGTAATAAACCTAACACAAAGTAAAAAGCTATTAATAACAGCTCCAATAGATTTTATTTATTTAGTATTTGTTTAATTTTGCAAAAAAAAATTTAAAATGGAAAGGGCAGTCTGCAAAGGCAAATGTCAATACCAAAAATGAACGAGAATAAGGAAAATAAATTATAATAAAATAAAATAAAATAAAATAACTATATGGATATTCTTTAAGAAAAACGGGAAAAATGTAAACAATACTAAATACACAATCTCTGTTACGAGCTTGCAATTCCACAACAACTATAGCAACTACAAATAGCCACATCAGCAATGGCAGAAGCAGTAGCAGCGATATTATGAAAAATAAAATATTAACAAAACCAACAACACCTAGCAGTGGCGCCATCTATACCTTGTACATTCTATTTTCAGAAATATAAGTTTTTTTTTTAGCTCTTTTCTTTCTTACTGCTTTGTTGAATTACTTTAGTCTTGTGTTTGAAATCACCTGCTTTTTTTCTTTAATTTTTCTGGCATTATTATTATCGGAGCTGACAACACCGTATGTTTCGGAAGGAGAAGTGAATAAAAAATTTTAAAAAACGGAAACTAGAGAAAAACAAAAAAGACAGTGAATTAAAATAAGCGTGCAAACAATACCGGAAGACGGATAAAAACAAATACAAATCAAAACAGAAAAGTAAAATAAATTATTGTGGAAGTGGGTGGGGGGGGGAGCTCTGTTGAAAAATAATGAAAGTTCATGTGAAGACACAACACAATTTATACAAAACTGAAATGTAGAGGGGATGAAATAAAATAAAATAAAATGAACATATAAGGCATACACACGTGATTATGGATGTATGTAGACATAAGACGCACACACATATGTACGTATCTATCATTATATCTGCATATATATATATGTATATACATATATATATATATACATATATATATATATATATACATATATATATATATACATATATATATATATGTGTGTGCGTGTATATATATGTATATGTATGTATATATATGTATATATATATATATATATATATATATATATATATAATATGCTGGAGCATAGTCTTTAGTCGAAGAAATCGACACCACGACTTATTCTGTGTAAAACTAATACCGTTGCTATCGGGGACGTACATATATATATATATATATACAAAATAGGAAAATGGAGAAATACATCGAAATCAAATATCAATTACCAGATAATACTCAATCACATACTTTATTAAACACATACATTAGAAACTATAATGTTCTATAAATTAGCTCTTTGGCGTAGTGGTCCTTAGTAGGGATGGTTACATCCCTCATTGATGAATTGATTAGTATCTTCTCCATTTTACTAGCAGTAATGATCTTTCAGGAATAAATGTACTATACTTGGGTGTATTCACATACACTATCGATACTTAGAGTAGTGAGTGGATGCTTCAAGTATACAAGTATGAGCAATTCAGATTCCTCAGAAAGTTAACTATAGTTACAAATTGAGATAGGGGTTGTAAATGCAACCCTCCATGGGATAACATATATCCAATATACTGCCAGTGAAGTACCCAACAAATTTAATAGATAAATGTTAAGAATTGCGATGCAATTATTTCATTTACTGTATTATATGGACAAAGGTAAAGTAATTTACCACAAATTCATAATACAAAATAAGAAAATGGAGAAATACATCGGAATCAAATATCAATTACCAGATAATACTCAATCACATACTTATGTATTAACTTTGTTGGGTACTTCACTGGCAGTATATTGGATATATGTTATCCCATGGAGGGTTGCATTTACAACTCCTATCTCAATTTGTATATATATATATATATATATATATATATATAGCAATTTCTGCACTTTAATCGGATTTTTTATTTGCTGCCGATTGAATCTGCTATGGCGCGGAGGATTTGAAAAATTATAATATATAAGGATGAAACACGTGTTATTTGCTCTCTAATTTATATGTTTTATATATAATATATAGTATATATATATATTATAGATATATATATATATATATATATATTGTTATGTGTGTGTGTGTGTGTATACAGTCATGACAGTGTAGTAAGAAGCTTGCTTCCCAAAGACATGGTTCCAGATCGTGTTCCTCTGCGTGGCACCTTCGACAAGCGTTTTCTACTATAGCCTCGGGTCGACCAAAGCCTTGCGAGTGGATTTGATAGACGGGAATTGCAAAAGCCCTTCGTATGTGTGTGTGGCTGTGTGTGTGTGTGTGTGTGTGTGTGTGTGTGTGTCTGTGTGTATGTCTGTGTCTGTTTTAACGAACGGCAATTGAAGAGGTAAACTCAGGACAATCAGCAACTTCTCAAACTTAAAACACATAGACCAAATTTTTTTTGTTTTTTTTAAACACATATACATGAATACATATTAATACAGATCAATACGAATCTCTCTCTCTCTCCTCACTCTCTCTCTCTCTCTCTCTCTCTCTCTCTCACGTTTATACTCTTGGCGATTTTTTTTCCTCCGTCTTCCCTTCCTTGGATCTTTCCTTTTCCTATGTTTCTGAAGAAGAGCTCCGCTCGAAACGTTAAATTCTCCTTCTTTCCTTCCTTTCCTGAGCGTCCAATAGCACTATACTTTTTACCGGTGAGCGTGTTAAATTATAAGGCAAGAAACGAAAATGACTCCCCAGTCACAGGAGAATATTCTTAAATATACAAACTCATATAAAGAATCCTGCAAACCGAATCCAAAGACGAACGAATGAAAACTATTGAAAAGTTTGCCAGGCGCAATTAAAATTTAAGAAAAATAAAGAAGGAAACGAATGGAAATTTTACCGATGAGTGTGTTAAATTATAAGGCACTGAAAGGGAATAACCCTCCCCAGACACAACAAACTATGCTTCAACAGATGAACTCACATAATGAATTTGCAAACCAAATCCAAAACGAAACAACATATAAATATATAAATAAAATATGAATGAAAAGAATGTAAAATATGTGAGCTGTAAATATGTTGAGTGCAAATGAAAGAGAACACATTAACAGGAAAATGAATAGAGACTGAAAATAGAATGATAAACTAGCTATAGAAAAAATACAACATATATAAATTATATACAGTAAAAGTAGGAAGGCGTTGAAATCATCGAATTGCAAAAAAGATTAGACAGTTCAGAGAGCAAATAGCTACATTACTAGAACAATTTAGGATTAAGAATTAAGGGTTAAATCCCGTTATTAGAGGAAGTCCATATGACAGCCGTTTCTGCTGTACATTTTCGGTAAGGTAAAAAGTTCAAAAGTTTAACTTATCCTTGTAAGTAATGTCCCCTTCATCAGGAAGACGTCCTCCATAACTAATTACGTCCCAAGAATACATGTAAATTATATTATTACATATATATATATATACATATATATACATTTACATTATATGTATTAAGATATATGAATTTTTTTTAATATTTAAAAAAAAATCACATCTATGTGTTTTCCGTTTGGGAATTTGTTGATTGACGTGGAGTTGGAGATGTAAGCATCGGAAAAAATGGATTAAAATAATGTGGTATGTGATTGTTTGAGAAATACTAAAATATGTCAACTCGCTAAATCGCTGTGAACAGATTTAAATTTATGATGAGAAAGTGGAAGAAGATACTGAAGCCCGAATTTGAATAGTTACAAATATTTTGTGTAAGAGAATAGTTGAAAGAATGTTTAAAATGCATATAATCTTTTAGAAAGTAAAATAGAAAATAGTTGTCTATCTCAGTTAAATGGAAAGGCAGACACTAGATACTATTTTCTGCTTAACTAATTCGTTCGAAAAGAGTTATTTATAAGCAAACTTTAGATCAATTTATATGCACAAAATTTGTTCCAGAAGTTTTGAGATTTTTTGTTTTGAATAGACATTTGTAAAATTCGAAAATGTGTGAACTCTTTCAAAGTAGGACCTTATATTTTCTATGCACGTTGTGTGAAGGCCCCATTGATGTACTCCCACATGAAGGTATCCAGGAGTCACAATGTCCTTCATCTTCTCTTTCACTTTAGGGTACAACAACAAATCCCAGAGGATAAGGTCTGGACAGTAGGTAGAGAGAGGGGCAGTTGTGATGGCCATCTTTACCTATCTAGTATTTGGTTATCAAGTGAGAAATGAAAACTGGTGCATTGTACTAGTGCAGGTGCTCTAGACCTTGCAACAAAACCACTTCCTGAACTGCCTCAAAATCATCACAACCTACACTTTGTTAACTGCCTACCCAGAAAGAACCCAGTGAAGGTAGATGACACACTTGCTGTCGAAAGAGTTAACCATTATGAACTTCCCGGTGAACTTGCTTTGCCTGGCCTCTTTTGACAGCGAAAAATAGATGCTTGACTCATACATGTTAATCCATATCATTCTGGAACATTTCATAATTCTCTGCGACGTTTATCTCATTTTGACACAAAACTTATAGGCGGCTTACAAATCCTCATCACGTCCCGACTGCATTTAGCATGCTAGTCAGCTGTGATAAGCAATGCAACAGAGATATATGCAAAGCAGTGTTACTGCTGTCTCCTTCACATCAGAATAACAAACGCTGGCAGGCCAGTTTATAAAATGAAAAGTAAAACTATGCTATAATTTCAGTAATTTAGGACAGATATAACTACCTCGCCTAGAAAACTCTCAAAAGGTCTGGAATGCACCTGGCATTTGGGAACATTTGAACTGTAAATACGTATGATCACTGTGGTCAGCGAAGGAGAAGAATTCTTACTCTAGGTTAAAGTTGTTGAATAAACCAAAGTTAGTTCAGAGCTTTCACCATGCACTAACAGACACATTTCAAGCATTTGTTATTTTTTCCTTTTTGCTGTATTTCTGTATCAGAGAATAAGTGAAGTAACTCTAAACAGATTGGGAAGCTTAGCTTCTTTATAAAAAAAAAAATCAATAATTATGAACCGATTGCACGCATCGGCAACCAGGCCGAAATACATATTCAATCTTCAAATTTAAAAAACTTTACTATCTATTTACATTATTTACATTATTTACAGTTGACGGATATTTGTCCACATCTTCTTTGTTGTTAACACAACGTTTCGGCTGATATACCATCCAGCCTTCATCAAATGCCTTGGGGAAATTTCGAACCTGGGTTCTCATGCTAAGGTATTATTATTATTATTATTATTATTATTATTATTATTATTATTATTATTATTATTATTATTATTATTATTATTATTATTATTATTGTTGTTGTTGTTGTTGTTATCATCATCATCATTAATATTATTTTTATTCAAGTAACAGCATGGAATCGAACTCGGAGTCATGGGGTTAGTAGCCTGCACTCTTAACCACTACGCCACATGCCCGTGCCTGTGTGTATGTGCACGCGTGCGTGTGCGTGCATATGTATATATGTATGTATCCTTCAAATGTAAATAATGCAAATAACGTACATAATTCCTCATCCCTTAAATATACAACTGAACTTTATTATTCCATATCATTATCGTACTATGATACCATTCCTAATTTAATACAAATAGTATTTTTTAAATGTATTGAGAGTGTTAAGATTCGTCTGTAGGGCTGGAATATAAAAATATAGTTTACGCTGTTTAGAATGAAAAAAAAAGTGCAGCTTTAATATTTTATATATACGAATGTTAGAAATGCATGATAATGTTTTGATCATGTTTGATAATAAAATCAGACAGCTGCGATAAAATCGGGTACGTTAAAGAATTATGAGAATAACAATTTTATGCTTTTCTGTCAAGATAGGATGAATGTTGAGGCAGTAATATTACAAATATACATATATACAAACACATACATACACATACATAGGCAAATCTATAAATGCGTGTGTGCGCATCCGCGTGTGTATCTGTTTGTGTTTGTGTGAGTATATGTGTATGCGGGCATGTGTGTGTGTGTATATATATATGTATGTATGGGTGATTGGTTGAGAAGCTTTCTTAGCAAACAATCATCCGGCATTTTACCTTGGGCAAATGCCTTTCACTATATCCCAAAGCCTTAACTGTGGCTTTATGAGACGGACACTTATAAACATCCATCGTATATATATATATATATATATATATATGTGTGGTGTGTGTGTGTGTGTGTGGAGACGCAATGGCCCAGTGGTTAGGCAGCGGACTCACGGTCGTAGGATCGCGGTTTCGATTCCCAGGCCAGGCGTTGTGAGTGTTTATTGAGCGAAAACACCTAAAAGCTCCACGGGGCTCCGGCAGGGGGGGGGGTGATCCCTGCTGTACTCTTTCACCACTCTTTCTCCCACTCTTTCTTCTGTTGGCCTGCTCGCTTACCCAGCAGGGTGGCGTCATTCAAAGGCTAAAACAATGTGAAGCGCATTGCGACCAGCGATGTGCAATAACATCTGATGGTCTGGTCGATCACGTGATATATATATTACTCTTTTACTTGTTTCAGTCATTTGACTGCGGCCATGCTGGAGCACCGCCTTTAGTCGAGCAAATCGACGCCGGGACTTATTCTTTGTAAGCCCAGTACTTATTCTATCGGTCTCTTTTGCCGAACCGCTAAGTAACGGGGACGTAAACACACCAGCATCGGTTGTCAAGCAATGCTGGGGGGACAAACACAGACACACAAACACACACACACACATACATATATATATATATATATATATACATATATACGACAGGCTTCTTTCAGTTTCCGTCTACCAAATCCACTCACAAGGCATTGGTCGACCCGAGGCTATAGCAGAAGACACTTGCCCAAGATGCCACGCAGTGAGACTGAACCCGGAATCATGTGGTTGGTTAGCAAGCTACTTACCACACAGCCACTCCTGCGCCTATATATATATATATATATATATATATATATATATATATATATGTATATGTGTGTGTGTGTGTGTGTATACAAGCATATATATATATATATATATATATATATATATATATACAACCATATATGCGTACAGGACGTCATTAATAGTTAATAACATGAAATACGAAAAGAAATGATTTGAATACGCAAACAACGAGAGAAACAAATGGGAAGCAGGACAAGTAATACAAAGAATGACCTTTCATCAGGTGTCTATCTACTCCTCATTTCAAGTATTGAACGACAATACGAGTCTTCGAAGACATTTGCTCCCATAAGTACCATCTTGATTGTTGTTAACATAATATTTTGGGTGATATACCCTCCAGGCTTCATCTGGTGTCTTGGGGAAATTTCTAATCTGGGTTCTCATTCCTAATGTATATTTCGATATTATTATTGTTATTATTATTAATTATTCAGGTTAGTGCCTGAAATCGAACTCGGAATTTTGGGGTTAGTAGAAAGAATAAGTCATGGGGTCAATGTGTTCGACTAAAGGTAATTTCCTGCATGGATACTACCTTTAATATCCATGCAGTCAAATGGCAGAATCAAAAAGGAGAATAAAAAAATGTATTCATATATATTTGACGATATTTATGATTGTTTATTTAGGCACAGCTCGATATAGTGGTGAACTGTCATCGGCGTTCTAGAGCATAACTATTAAAGTTGTAAATTAGGATAAACTGACATCGAAGAGTGGAACCCATCTAAATATTGGGAAAGAGTTCCCTGCATCATGATGATTCGCACCGGGTTTCAAAGTGCAACACTATGATTGTTGCTCAATGCTCTATGAACTGTGTAAAGACTGAAACGCTACATGGATGGCTTCGATGGAAATACGAAGCCGTAACCAGTAGGAAGGGACATACCAGATGTAGTGACTGTAGCTGCGCACCGGAACGCATCCGACATGTGATGAACAGGGCCTTAGGCTCAATTCAGACGACTATTTGAAGCTGATAGAGGCTGGGGTCAAGCCCTGGAGGAAGATACTTGCTGTTAGAAAGGCATGTGTGTGGCAGTAGATTTGGCTGTCAAAAGTGATTGTCGGGGATTTGGTACGACTTCACGATACCCGATTTATGACCTCCTAAGTCCTCTAAGAGGATTGCTATGTGGGGTCTGATGGTTCATAAAGGAATCAAACACTCTGCCTGCAACACCAATGTCAAGTTCGTGGACAAGTCCAAGTTGTTGGACGAGACCAAGCATAAGTTCGAAGCTCTTCCAACGAACATCATGAAGAAGGTACGCCCATGGTTTGTTCCGGAGATGCCTTGAGGCTGTGATGGAGACCGAGGGCGTTACTTTTGTGCAAACCGCTGTCACACAACCATAATGTACTTGATATTTTAATTTTTTTATATACGTTTATTTTTAAAATAGGATACGGAAATACAAACACTGTGTATATAGCCTGGTGGCTAGAACAACCGACTACCGGTCGAATGATCGCGGGTCCGAATTCCAGAACAGGTAACGTATGTGTTTATGGACGAAATAATTAAGCTCCATGCGGCTCTGGCAGAAGGTAATGGCGAAATTCTGCTGACTACTTCGCCACAACTTCGTCGTCTCGATCTTTCCTCCTGGATCTATCTATCTATCTATCTATCTATCTATCTATCTATCTATCTATCTATCTATCTATCTATCTATTTCTCTCTCTCTCTCTCTCTCTCTCTCCACACACACACACATATATATATATATACATACACAACACACACACACACACACACACATATAGATATCGTTATGGGAATTTCCATTCAAACGCCCGATTCAGCACACAAAAATCGATGCGAAAGGAGCATTATCGTGTTTTCGAAAAATTCCAGCCTTGCTTAAACCTCAAGGCATGTGATGTACCTATGTGCCAAAAATCAATAAAATCTGTTGGACGGTATGGAAGGAGTTAGAGTAACCCCAAACACACACAAAGACAGACACCGTTACGCATTTATGTATACAGATATACAGACATATATATATATATATATATATATATATATATATATACATACATACATACATTTATATATATATAATTATAATTATAATAAAGGGTTTTTTGCAACAAGTTGCTTAAACCACATACCGAAAATATTAGAAATAGCAGTCAAAGGGCTACTATTACTATTACTACAAAAATAAGTCTCCACAAACAACAGTATTTGTAACTCATATACTGTTGTAGACTGTGTGATTTCACTGTCTTCAATCTTTTTACCATATATGAGTTACAAATACTGTTGTTGGTGGAGACTTATTTTTGTAGTAATAGTAATAGTAGCCCTTTGACTGCTATTTCTAATATGTGGTTTAAGCCACTTGTTGCAAAAAACCCGTTATTATAATTATATAAATTTTTACCGAATATGGTCCTTTCTACACCGAAAGACCACTAGGTGAAATTTATTGATTTTATTAAATTATTATATTTCACACGTTATATGTATTATATATATATATATATATATATATAATATATATATATATATATATATAATATATATATATATATATATATATATTATAATAAAAGAATACGAAGAAGGAGATTAATTTATCTACATATTGTTTTCTTTCTACAGTCAAATGTACATGTATAATTGACTGTAGAAAGAAGATATGCAAATGTAATCATCTCCGTATTCGTTATATCTGTAATGGATATCCTGTCGGTAAAGTATATATAATCCATCAAAGCGAAAACAGGGTTTATCTATCTGATAAAATACAGTGGAATTGCTTGCCTTAAATAATCCATGTTGCTCTTTACAACTCGATGCGCTAAGTAATGACCTGGATTACAAGTGAGTTCTCGTACGTACACACCAAAATGAAAGAACTGAGAAATGTGCAGTCTTTAAACACGTTGCACGTTTGCGATAGTTTGGCACATTCCAAATTCTAGGATGCAATAATCATGCATATTAATCGATCTCATGTGTGATCGACTAAGATTCTACGCAGATAGAGGTTTAACACCATTCTAGCTTTATCAGACTTGCAAAGCTATTTAAATATTGTTTAATTTTACATTCTTTATATGTTTTTCCACTATTCTTTGTGACCTTATACTAAATATAATCTGCGATGGAACTTCGGATTTAGAAACACAACAGGCACGGGAAGTAAATTTATGGTCTTTGCAGATTAAAATATTTATCACCGGACATTTGTGTTAGTTAGCCAAGTATGGTCTCCACACGGTGCTTATAAATGTTCAACTGAACTTTTAAACCATATTTTCATTTGTGCACACGCACACCCATAAACACATACACATGCTAAATTCATACATATATACACACACAGGTGGAGCGCTGTGGTAAAAAGCTTGCTTCCTAACCACATGGTTTCTGGTCCAGTCCTACTGCGTGGCACCTTATGCTAGTGTCCACTACTCTAGCATCGGGCCGACTAACGTCATTTGAGTTGATTTGCTAATCAGAAACAGAAAGAACCCGGTATTAAACATATATATAAGGAGCTTATACATACATACATGCATACATACATATATATGCACATATATATACATATATATATGTGCATATATATTATAAATATATATATATATATATATATATACATATGTATGCATACACATATACATACATATATACATACGCATATATACATATATATATACGTATGCATATACATATATATACATATATATGTATATATATATATATTATATATATATATATATATATATATATATATATATATATATATATATATATATTTATATATATAGTTAATCCAAACATGAAAACACAGAGAAAACACAACAACGCGAGGACGTGGAACAAGTATAGTATTATTAGACGCTCAGGAAAGAAGGAAAGAAGGAGGATTTAACGTTTCGAGTGGAGCTCTTTGTCAGAAACATAGAAAAAGGAAAGATCCAAAGAAGGGGAGACGGAGGAAAACAAATCCCCATTCGTACACACGCGGTCACCCTTATGTTGGTATGAATTCAGAAATGATTCACATAACTAAACTAATAGAAATTCACTAAAGATAACTGTGTATACAAGTGCCTACTTCGGCCAAGGTAAGAATGTTAGATTTTCACGTTTGCCGTCGCTTTCACTTATATAGAGAGATAAGAGAAAAACTATTTACTGCTATGTAATAGTAATTTTATAAATACATGTTTTTATTTGCAGAAAATTTTGAAAATTGAATTGAAACGTTTGCAGAACGTAATGTAAGTAAAAACGAAGGTAGGGTCTAAGTATAAACGTTCTTTTTGACTACTTATTATGGGTGTAATTATATGTTCCCAATTTGTAACGGATTTACAACCTTGCTTTCGAAATCAACTCTCACATATGTTTGTGTATTTCTCGTCCTAGGCAATGACGTGTTTAGAGTTTACGTAACGAAAATGTCAATGGGGTCACTTGCATTGAATACTAAATTCTAAAAATGTCACTCGATGATGGAGAAAATGTCGTTTTGATTGCGCTCCAATGACTGATGCAGGTCATTTAGAGTGACAAGTGTGCTGAAGACAATATTGCAATGTATAACCTCCAAACAATTTCACAATCTTTATTCAGAATATTGTGTATATATGTAATGTCCTCTGAATTGTAGAAGCGTTTGAAACCCAATAGATATCAGGCCTAACTATTAATATTTTAATTGATAATTATATACAATTCTATTATGAAATTACTCTATCTAGATATCTAATACCTCTTTGTATCACGGAAATATCACATTATTAATAACACATTTCCTGTTTTGTCAATACAGCCAATCACAGTATTTGCAATATCTAAATGGAAACAAGTAAACGATTGCTGCCACATTGAGTACCGTTATGAAACAAAGTATGTTGGATAAATAATATTGTACAAGTGTTTGCTATATGCATGTTTTTATTCCTTATAATTTGAGTAGCCCAGCGACTGAGGTGATAGGAAATAATACACGCTTGAATTTAATACC
>NC_043002.1:60553128-60558128 GCF_006345805.1 Octopus sinensis | reverse complement strand
GACTAATCGTGTGAACAGATATCATAATGTAGAAATGTATGTAGCAGACTTTTGTACTTTTGTATACAGAATCACCTACCAAGTAAGAGAGCCGTTGTAATCAGCCATATCTAATATGTCTGGCTATAAGGCATACAAATATATATTTCGCACGATATTATGTTTTTCGAAAAAGAAGTGCAATGGAACAAGTAAAACGGTCAAACATAAAATATATCAATGAATAGCGACAAAATTTGTCGGAGAAATAAATACAAGTGAATTAATTGTGTAAAACGTTCTGCTTCGTAAACAACAGTATATTAAATTAACTTTTTTAACAAACGCTCAAATGCTTATATATATGTATGTGTGTTTGTGTGTGTGTGTGTGTGGTGTGTGTGTGTGTGTGTGTGTGTGTATAGTCACATACAGTCACAGTCACACACAAACTTACATATATACGTGTATATATATGTATAGATATGTACGTATGCATGTATATGTATACTGAAAGGTTATACTGGAGCTCATCGACACCGTTCGTTAATTGCATTATCTAACACACATCGACATCTTTTGGAAAACTTTATAGGGACGTAAACAAACCAGCGCTTGTCAGCAAATGATAACGGTGCAAGATCGAGAGACACATACATTCTTATACATACACACATACACAGGCACGCGCGCGCACACACAGATGTACGCAGACATATATATACATATGTATATATATATAGTATATATATATATATATATATATATATATATATATACATAACCTGTTGTTATTGTCCTCTTATTTGCATTTGTATTTGTGTACCATTTTTTCTTTTTCTTTTTCTGTCCTTTTTCCTTGTCCCTTTTATGCATCATCTGTGCGGATGTTTCGTTGTCCCTTTTTTGTATCATCTAACTGTCTGGATGTTTTACGTTCTTGTCCCATATTTTCTTTTCCTGGCTGTGTGGTAAGTTAGGCATAGGAGTAGATTACTTACCAACCACATGGTTCCGGGTTCAGTGCCACTGCGTGCCAACTTGGACAAGTGTCTTCTACTATAGCCTGGGGCCGACCAAGGCCTTTTGAGTGGATTTGGTAGACGGAAACTAAAAGAAGCCCGTCGTGTATATGTATATATGCCTATATGTATATATATATGTGTGTGTGTGTATGTGTGTGTGTTTGTCTGTGTGCCCCTCCCCCAACATCGCTAGACAACCGATGCCAGTGTGTTTACGTCCCCGTAACTTAGCAGTTCGGCAGAAGAGACCGATAGAATATGTACTAGGTTTTGATCGACTAAAAGTCGGGGCTCCAGCATGGCCACAGTCAAATGACTGAAACAAGTAAAAGAGCACATACTTATACAGATATATGAATATGTTATACATACATATCTAATACATGACCTAAGTTATATGATGTATAAAAATGTAATATAGAGATAAATATCTGTAAATATAAACCATCCGATTTTCTGAGTACCTCATTTCTTCTAATATATATATATATGTATGTATGTATGTATGTATGGTATGTATGTATATATATATATATATATATATATATATATATATATATATATATATAATATATATATATATACAAATACATATTAATATAATATGTGTTCGTGTGTGCTTGTGTGTGCCTGTGTGTGACTATGCCTCTTATATTACATTGATATCTGAACTGCAGTAAAATGGAAACAATATTCTCGCAATATACAGAATATGTAACATGTTCGTACGCAAATCAAAGGACGATTGTTTATATCAGCCATTAAACATTGAAATAGCAAAGTCTGCAGTCAGATACAGATGTGCACTTAAATATCTGCACATATAATGCATGCGTTTCCCATTATATTTCATTGTTTAACTGAACAAGCACTGAGTTAAGCACACATGCAACACACATATATAGACACACACACTTACACACATACACATATTTACCCACAGACAAACACTTACACACACACTCATACAATCACGTACACTCACACACACACATTGCAAAACTGTATATATATTCTGATCGTTATATGATTGGCAATCGTTTGTATAAAATCTGTTATAAATATATAATATAATTGCTTGGTAGGCAGAAATGCATTAAATATATAAATTGTTCATAGAGCACCAATTCATTTTAGCAATACTCCTCGATTGCCATCATTAGTAGAAATTAAATAAATGCCATAAATCTATTAAACTGCTCTCCATTACATGAGCACATTAAAAACTAGGTCGCGTAGCATCTATTTAAACGAATATTGATTACGTAAAGACAAACACTACCAAAGTACACCTGGCGTTGCCGGTATTCAGTTTTCGTAGGGAGACAGAAATTTATAGATCAATTTTTGACGGAAATGAACGTTAGAATTTTAAATCAAAGACCAGAGAATGTGCGCAGAATATACTTAAGATGCTAAGTCAAAAAGTAATGCTATTTATATATGTGTTACGTTTTAACTCAGCCTCGTATTTAATTTTCCTTTTGTTTCTTGTACTTTATAACGATCATAAGTTTCTAGTCGCAGGTAGTGAATTGAGCCCCCCTTCGGTCATAACTGCCCGTGGGATTGCACCTAGAAAGTTACCCTCCCGGTCACAAATCCGGGCAAGTTTGTTTATGGAAGACCAGCGGTCACCCATGCTTAACAGCCTCCCCTTATCCAAGGGAAAGGCAAGGGCCGATACAGCTTGGCACATGTAACATCGCAACTCATTTCTACAGCTGAGTGAACTGGAGCCTCGTGAAATAAAGTGTCTGGCTCAAGAACATAACACGCAGCTCGGTCCGGGATTCGAACTCACAACCTTACGATCGTAAGCTCGACGCTCTAACCACTGAGCCAAGCGCCTTCAATCGCATGTAGTCATGGCTATGTAATTATAATCCAAAAACTAAACGAACGTCTCCTAAAATATATTCAGATTTCTTCGAATGTGTTTTCGTCGAATATAGAGAAACACAGAGGCAAATATATCTAAATTATTTAATGTGAGATACTCCAATTGCGCAGTAAATTTTCTTTATGGCTTGTTTTAAAATATTTCTTATACAATACATTGCTTTTTCCTGTTGAAAATATTCATCAAACGGTGCATATTTACACAGTTTAATTTTAAAAATCTATTTTCAGAAGTTTAGCACGTTTATAAGCAGGGAAGAAATAAGTACCACGAAATTACCTGCTTTCGATTTTCCTCACAGATGCGGTAATACGCAGATGTGATTATAATGCTGTAGTAAAGATCGCAAGTTCGATTCTTCAAGCCGAGCCTACCTAGTGGTGGACCAATAAAGTATTTAATGAATTTAACATTTTTATAACTGAGATGGCAGCGAGATCTTCTTGGTAAGATAAATTTACTTTGACCTGCAGGAGTATTTACGTCAGATGTATCTTCATCTCTATTTAGTACCCAGAGGCCTGATCATCAGCGAACATGTTAGTAAGTTGAGAAATCGAGATAAAACAAATAAATAACAATATGGCATTTTTCATGCTAAAGAGAGTAATTTAACTGAGAAAAGCGTACACACACTCATACACGCACACACACAAATATATATATATATAGGGACGTTAGCCATCTGAATGTCGCTTCAGATGGCTAACGTCCCTTATGTTTTGGAGCAGTTACTGTCTATATCTCGTTTAGAGATTATTATATATATATATATATATATATTATATATATATATATATATATATATATATATATGTATGTATGTATCATTGGCCAGTATTATTCCAAGATCTCTTCCGTATAGAGAAGAACCGGTTTCTAACCTAGATCCATGTCTCCTTCATTGGAATTTCAACACCAAGAGGGTATTTATGTCTGTGTGTATGTACATACAAACATAATTCCCCTCTTGATGTTGCTATAATGGAACAATTACTATGAGGCATTGTGTAGAATATATTGTATAAAGGATAGTGGGTAAGGCTAAATCAATGCAAAAGTAAAGGCAAGGTAAATCACAAGAAAACAAATATATAATTTAATGTAGACTTACCTTGTATTCAATATTTCGGGTTTATGACCCCATTTTCAAGAAAATAAACGAGTGTTGCCGATGTGCTCACACATACACACACACACACACACACACACACACACACACACACACACACACACACAGATACATGAGTGGATGTATGTATGTATTTATGTATGTGTGTATATTTGTGCGAGTGTCTGTGTTTGTACATACATATATATATATGTACAGGAGAGAACGAGAGAGCGCTGAGAGCGGATCAATGTGAGACAAATCTGAAGTTACGTTACGGACAGATTTAACAAATGCTATTATAGGCACTTGCAGTATATTCTCTGGGTGTTTGCCTCCCCTTCGTCTACTTCTCTGCCGTCTATACTTCTTTTGCCTTACTCCTTTGCTGTTCTCTTTTCTCGCTCTCTCTCTCTTTCTCTCTCCTGTCTGCCTCTCTACCCCTCTTTCCCTTCTAAGCTAAATATTTTCCTTTCCTAGTGATTTCCTCTTTCACCGTAAGCTCTCTTTCCCCACGCAAACATGTCTCTTTTCAATATAATCCACATTTCATCTCCTTACATTCGTTGCTTTCGTCTTCTTTTCGTTTTGTTCAGTTTTCGCTTCAATCCATTTTACGTATTTCTTTTCATACTGTGTTATCTATGTGCGGGTTGAGTACCTATCTAATATTTTTACTATAGTCGAAATATTATGACTGACCTACCATTGGATTAAAATATGGATGAAGATATAAACGGAAGCGGATGATCGCGTGATATGGTTGCCTCATGGCTATTAACAAGTTGGTGATCTTTAAATCTCTCATAATGCAGAAAATTTGTGCAGACTTTGCAAAAGTTGAAGTGAAACAATTGTTTTGAGTGTGTGTAAGCGTTAACATTGCTTAACTGTTTAATACTGGATATGTTAGTTTAATGAATCTTTTTTCCTTGCTAAGATTTCGTTGGCAAAGTATTTCTTTGGAAAGGGAAGATTTAAG
>NC_043002.1:60540628-60548128 GCF_006345805.1 Octopus sinensis | reverse complement strand
GAGCGTAGGCTCGAAACGTAAAAGACTTTTCCTATTCCCGAGCATTATACTAATACACCTCTTTGTTTTCTACACCACTTGTTTTCATCTTTTGATTTTTTTTTCGTGAATTCTCCCTATATATATATATACATATATATATATATATATATATATATATATATATAATATATATATATATATATATATATATATATATACACACATATATATGAGATGACACATAGGCACTCAGAAACAAACACAAACAAACGCACAACACACACGAGCGAGCGATTTTTTTTTTCTTATGTTTTAGCTTTGCAGTGTTTATTCGGGAATACCCTCTGTGATGGTAGCTTCGGATATAACCCTATGGTGGAGAGGCTTGAGGTCTCTATCCCCATAACGTTCTCAAGAAGATTAACCCTGATATATATTGGTGATTATCTAATTTTCATGATTATTACATACATATATATGTGAGTGTATTTTTTGTGCCTTTTTTTCTGTCCATGTCTACTTTCCTTGTTTCTCAGCATTGAAACTAGAACAAGAGCATTATTTTTGTGACACTTCATATTCACGGAGACATGATGTAGTCTTTTTCATACTTTATACGTATTTCAGTTCTGTATTAAAGAGATGAGGAATTACGTACATTATGACCGTTATTTACTTTCTTTACATTATTTACATTTGATCGATATTTGTCCTCGTCTTGTTTGTTGTTAACACGACCTTTAGGCTGATATACCCTCCGGCCATCAAAAGGTGTCTTGTTGCGGAAATTTCGAACCTGGGTTTTCATTCCTAAGGTACTTTTTCAATGTTACTACTACTACTACTACTACTACATTCGTCAAATGTAAATGTATACTTATTTGTACTAATTTCTTTTTACCAATTACAGATTATTACCGTTGCACTCCGTCGTTTACGAGGACGAGTGTTCCAGTTGATCCGATCGACGGAACAGCCTGCTCGTGAAATTAACGTGCAAGTGGCTGAGTACTCCACAGACATGTGCATCCTAATCTTAGTGCTCGGGGAGATTCAGCATGACACAGTGTGTGACAAGGCTGGCCCTTTTGAATTACAGGTACAAAAGAAACAGGAAGAATGAGTGAGAGAAAGTTGTGGTGAAAGAACATAGCAGGGTTCACCCCCACCCACCCCGCCACCTTGTCGGAGCCTCGTGGTGCTTTAGGTGTTTTCGCTCAATAAACACTCACAACGCCCGCTCTCAGAATCGTAACCGCGAACCTACGACCGCGAGTCAGCTGCCCTAACCACTGGACCATTGCACGTACACACTGGTTATTATAGTCGTTTAACTACGGCTATTGTATAGCGAAGATATTATAATAACAAAGCGGTTCATACGGAATATTCTCTGAATAAATTTATAATATTATATTTTCTGCCTGCGAGTGGTTTTAAACACATAGTACTGCAAGAATTATTCCCATAATTCATTACTTAAACACTATGGGTTTCACAGACTATTTTTAGTACCTTGTGTTGTTTCAAATATTAATCTAATTTTTCTATATAATTCTTTGTTAAGACATTTCTTTTCTTTCCGTGTTGTGTTCTCTGGCTTGTTCATTAACTCGTAAATATCCTTAAGTCTGTCTTTGAAAAAATTTCCTTCTTTCTACTTTTATTATTTAATCTAATATTATTGGATTATATTAATTTTTCGGCTTTGAACGTAGAATTACCTTATATTTAGAAACCAAAATTTTATAAGAATAACTGTTTGCAACGCTGTTCTTTGTTTTATGCTATCTACAGTATAAATATATTTCTTTATTAGCCACGCGGGACCGAACACAAAAGGAACAATAAAATGTAGAGTTTTTCTTTTCGAAAATGATCAAAAGGGATCGAAAACGTTTCGGGGCGTGTACACAAGGAAATAATAAAAGTGTCGTTTTTAAGAATTGGAGTTCCCAAAAAGAAGAGTAAATATAAAATTGACTAGGTGTATCTGTGGAAAGAAAAGCCTCGAAAAAGGACCACGGTAACCTCGGAAAGGAACAAAAAATTAACATGAGAGTAAAGGGCTCTTTCTCTTTTTGCCACATTCGCCCACCTTTTGTTAAAATTTGCATTAGACAAAACTTCCCTCTTTATCCTCACCTTCCTTTTCAAGTAATACTTGAAAAGGTTGATGAAACGTTGGCCAGAGAAGAAAGTGTTTGTCTCTAAACCTTTCAAACGAGAATACCATATATATTCCTTCACCATAGCCACCAGTTCAATGAAAACTGACGTGCCTTCCCGGTTAAAGGAAGGTGGCGAGGCAATATTCACGATAGACTCGGCTGACAACCGAATTCGTCCCACAGGTCTGAAACGGTTGGACATTTTCAAAGTGCGCGCAAAACGGCTTCGCCGCTCTGACTGCATCTCAGGCAGGTGAGTCCGGTGTTCTTTGAACCGTTTCTGCAGAGCTTACCTCGAACGGACAGTGCTGTCACTGACATATACAGTTGTAAGGTAAAATGCTGGCTTTGTAATTATGTGGTTTCCATTTCAGTATTTCTACGCAGCAACTTTGAAAAGTGAATAACTGCATTCTACAATAACAGTGGGCTGATCAATGCCTTGTGATGTAATTTGGTAGAAGAAAACTGTGTGGTGGAAACCCGTAATGTCTGTATAAATATAGAGAGGCCGTAGGTTAAGCGCGTTATAGAGAGTCTAAGGTTAAGCGCGTTATGGCCTCGAAACACAGGGTAACCCCATAAGTCGGCCATACCTATCTTTATCTGTGCGTGTGTATGTATATATATATATATATATATGTATAAGGATGAAAAGGAACACACGAGTTGATATATATGAAAAAATAAGTTAAAATAGAAAATGCTAGAATAATTTTATAAAGAACATTTCAGACTGTAACGATTAAATAATTAAATTTAGAAAAATTAAAAGAAATGTCTCTTGAGAGACAGAGCAAGGCAGAAACAAGGAAAATGCCACTTATATTTGAACACTATACAAATATTCCTTAAAAAAACATTTCTTTTAATTTTTCTAATTTAATTATTTAATCGTTACAGTCTGAAATGTTCTTTATAAAATTATTCTAGCATTTTCTAATTTGACTTATTTTTTCATATATATATATATATATATTTATATCATACACACACACACCACACACACACACACACACCACACACAAATATATATATATATATATATATATATATATGTAGGTCCCGGGTTGAGTCGGGGTTAACCACAGTAAATAAGGTACTCAATACATGGCAGAGTAAATTAATTTATTTTATAGAAGGAGCTTCTACAGGATTAGAACTGTTTCATTCAAATGAAATCATCATGATTTCATTTGATTGAAACAGTTCTAGTCCTGTAGAAGCTCCTTCTATAAAATAAATAAATATATATATATATATATATATATATATATATATATATATATACACACACACACATATATATATATATATATATATATATATATAATATTATATATATATAATATATATATATATACACACACACACACATATATTATATATATATATATATATATATATATAATATATATATATATATATATATGTATGTATGTATGTATTTATATTAGAAGTAATGTACTCAGAAATGTGGATCGTTTTATATTTACAGATTTTTATTAATACGTCACATGTTTTCAGATATCATATATAAGCGCTTCCATCTACTCTAGTAGATTCGCTCTGGAGAATCTATTAGAGTCGATGGAAGCTCTAATATATGATTTATAAAAACATGTGTCATATTAATAAAATCTGTAAATATAAAACCATCCAGATTTCTGAATACCTTAATTCTTTTAATATATAATACCTGTACATCACCTACATGCGGGAAAATATTTAGGCTATATTTACGATTAACTGTACCCGACTGAGTACATCAAAAGTCCCGAGGCTAATGAAGGAACGTACATTGTACTAAATGCACGGTCCATAATATACTTCGGATCAAGGCAAGGACCAGGTTTCGAGAGAGGTGAATTAACACATAATCTATCTATTTGTATATGTATGTGTGTGTGTATGTGTATATGTGCGTGCTTGTCTGTTTATATGTATGTGTTTGTTTTTGGTTTATCCCCACAATCGTTTGAGAATCGGTGTTGGCGTGTTTGCATCCCCGTAACTTAGCAAAAGACGCCGATAGTATAAGTACCAGACTTACAAGAGGAAAAAAAAACTACGCACTAGGGTCAATTTGTTCGACTAAAACCATCAAGGCCCCTGCCCCAGTTTGGCCGCAATCCAACGACTAAAACATGCATCAGCGGATGAAGATAAAATAGTAATCGATAGGCACCCTTTGTGATTTATGATCTAATTTATTCTTCTCTTAACTGTTGTTGCTGCTCTAAATTAGCCACGCACCAGCAGATCTGTCATCATACTCTATTACTGAATTGTATTAACCAATAAACATTTTATGTTTGTTTATGTTCAGTAGTTTGTGATTTCAGAGATGATTGGCTGCTAATTATGTAAGTTCAATTAGCAGCACATATGCTCTATCGATCGTTCGCAGTATGTTGATTGAAAGCGTTAGAGCTAAACGTGAGCAGAATGTAATAGTTGAGATGAATACCCCTAGGGCTATTTCTCCTCTCATACGGATTAATTTCGCTTAGGAATTGGTTTAATTAAATATTATTAAATATTATTATTATTATTATTATTATTATTATTATTATTATTATTATTATTATTATTGTTATTATTATTATTATTATTATTATTCGCTATTCAATAAATATGTCAAGAGGTTTTGTCTTGTACATCAAAAATATTTTGCTACATTCTACAACATGCAGGTGTCTAAATGTATAGCATATCAATGTGTGTATAATGATGGAGGTCCTTCATAAGAAAGTCCTGTTGCATTTTTTTTGACATGATAATTATGAGGGCCCATTTTAGATAATTACGGCAATATAAGCATTAATTATTTTTGTTTGGGGGGGGGGGTCATGCACAAGAAATTTCTATTGCTTTTTGGACATGATAACTATGAGGGCGCATTTTAAATAATTACGCTAATATAAGCATTAATTTTGACTTTTTAATATTTGTTTCTTTTCTTCTCCCTGTGTAACTGATCTTACACAATGGTGATAAAATTCATATCGATTTTATTCCTTCTAAATGAGAGACCGGACCTATATCAAGCTCTGTATGCCCTATGAATCAAAACGATATTATTCATCAATCAATACAGCAACGACTGCTGCATTCAAATTTTTCCACAATTCCTGCAAATCTAGTGGGGGTGCGGAGTCTATTAAATAATCCCTCAGTTTTCATCTGGTAGTTATTTTATTGAACCCGAAATAATGAAAGGAATGTCGACCTCGGTTGAATTTGAACTGGGAAGGTAAAAATGGACGAAACGCCGCAACGCATTTTGCCCGTTGTGCTAAATTTTCTTCTCGTTCGTTGCTTTACAAAGCGGCAAGAAATATTCGTTCCATCTATGCAAAATTTAAATGCTCGGACACACCAACGATTGGTTGGTCAGATAAGCTTAGGAATTTTTTTCTTTCCCAGATTCCCCTCCATGTGAATGATCAAATTGTGTCAATATTAAGCTTCTGAAAATCGTCATTGAGAAAAAAAACCATGGAAAACAGAAGGACCTTCTAATCTCTATTCTAGGAGCTGTGGATACCCCTTACAATATATTTAATGGTGATGGCATATGTGGATGTTGTGATAGGGTAATATATTACCTGCAGTACGTGTTTAAATGACTTGTATGTAAAATGTAGTTTATGCGTTGCACTGTTGAATTAAAGCAGGGTTCGAATAGTTGCGAACCCTGTTGGTGATAAAAACATTCATGTTACAGATTTAGAGGAAGCTGAAAATGAGAGTATGAGATTGAGATACCACAGATAGGTATAACCTTAACATAGATACGGAACAGGAAAAAACTAGCACTAAGTTTCACATATCGGGAAAATTGAATTGAGCACGTTGGAAACATTGGGCCTTTTTCCAAATAAGTTCCGACTGACCAGGGTGATTCATAAGTCTTTTACGTGTGTATATGCATAATTCTGTGACTGCGTGCGTGCGTTCGTATGTGTATGTGTGTGTTTGTGTGTGTGTGTGTGTGTGCGCGCGCGTGCAGTCATACATAATAAAGAAGCTGGCAGACAAAGTGTTTCGACTAGCCACTTCTGGACATGATCTTATTAGTATGGACCAGAATAGCAGGCAGAAGCGTTAGCACGCTGGGTAAAAAGCTTAGCAGTATTTGGTCTGCCGTTCAAATTCCGCCGAGGTCGACTTTGCCTTTCATTCTTTCGGGGTCGATTAAATAAGTACCAGTTATGCACTGGGGTCGATGTAATCGACTTAATCCGTGTGTCTGTCCTTGTTTGTCCTCTCTGTGTTTAGCCCCTTGTAGGTAGTAAAGAAATAGGTATTTGGTCTGTCTTTACGTACTAAGTTTCAAACTCCGCCGAGGTCTATTTTTGCCTTTGTCCTTTTTAAGATTTGGGGTCGATAAACTCGATTTAAACCTGATCCTTAACTTGCAATTCCTGTGCCAAAACTTGATACCAACAACTCTCAGCAGATCAATCGGTGCATTATATCATATTACGAATTGATGTAAAGGAAAATAAGACCGGAGTGCATTTATTTTATTCCTTAAGTGTATCTGTATGAAAATAGTTGTATTTACTCATAAAAAGGTCGAAAAGATTTTGTTCTTCCATTTTGTTGGTAAGTAGACATTGAATAATGAAGGTGTGTCATTGATGAAGTTGCGAATGGCGACGAAAGGGCGTTGACAAGCATTCTGTGATTGAGTGATCAAGCGGTTATTCAAAACTATCGATTAATTAATTGGTTAAATTTTCACCCAATTGTCAAAAAAAAAACGATAAAGAAATGAACTAAAACCTATTGGTGTGTTTATTATTGGCTTAATGTCCTTTGTGAGATACAGTGCACTGACAACGTAAATGAACTTATAAATAAATTCATAAATATGAAAGAAATATACAGGTTTTATAATTGTTGCTGTTGTTGCGATACTGCTGGTTGTATGATTGATGTTGTAGCAGCAAAAGAGCCTTCAGACAACTAATAATTGAATATAGTTTTCAGCAAAGCGTATGTAGTACTACACTTAATCATTCAGGACTTTTATCTTCTTGTGATGTTTAATAATGGATTCGCAGCTGTTCCTAGCAAGTTGTGTAAACACAAAGATGCCGCCTTTCGTCCGAATAATTACGCGATACGTTGTATGTGTATGTGTGAATACGTATGTGAATATATGTATGTATATATATATATGTGTGTGTGTGTGTGTGTGTGTGTGTATGTATGTGTAGATTTATATGTTTTGTATATGTATTTTCATGCATATAGTTGCATACCGAGACATGCGCATATATACTTAAATGATAATCTTCTGGAAGGTTTTACAGACTTTTTACAGCTCCAGTGA
>NC_043002.1:60493128-60538128 GCF_006345805.1 Octopus sinensis | reverse complement strand
TATATTTATACCTATGAATGTATATAAATATATATATGTATGTATATATATATATATAAGTAAATTTAGAAAATGCTAAAATAATTTTATCATAAAAACAGTTAAGCACTGGTTTCTTCTTTCCACGCGACCTTAAAGTTAACTCAGCCGCTCACATTGAGGTCCTGGATATAACTATTAAGTCCTGGTTAGACAGTGTATGCAATGGGAGGCCATATGCGTTTCAGTAAGACTATGCACTATCACACATGGCTCTAGTAGCACAGGAATGGATGGCTGAAATTTTTCATGATCACATAACCCCTAACATTTGTCCCTCTTAGTTCCACAGATCTCAATCCACTGGACTATTGAAAGTTGAGCGTTGTTCAGAGAGAGGTCAATGGGTACACCCAGAACACCGAAGATTTTTTAACGCCGCCATAGTCAGAGTGTTGTCCAAAATGAACCAAAGTCACTTGATTCGAGCATGTAGATGATTTAGATCTCATATAGAAGCAGTTGCTGAAGATGAAGGTGGCTTTATTGACTTTTTCATCTCTAAGCATGGAAAACAATTAAATATTGGAAATAAATGATCAAAAGTTTTTAAAAAGTATATCTGAATAGTATTCAAATATAAGGGGCATTTTCGTTGTTTCTGCCTGTCTCTGTCTCTCTTATTTTTACTCTAGTGGGCTCGAGGTCGTTGTGATTTCCTGCCAGAGAAGAAGAAGAAGAAGAAGAAGAAGAAGAAGAAGAAGAGGAAAAAAAAGAAATGGTAAACAAAAGCACTCCACACGTCACCGAGAATGCGAAAGGAAGCATAAAATAGTATATCTTGAGACGCAGACAGAATTATTCAAATTGACCATTTATTGCTGTTAGGGATATGTGGTAAAGTAAATTGTCATAAATTGACGTATCAATGAGGAAAGATGAAAATCTATATGAATAAGAAATAGAGAAATAATTCTCTAAATATATATGTAAATCTGGAAGCGGGGGCAACATGAATGCTGGACGTTAAATATAGAAGCACACTCTGTGCTAATCGACGCTTTCTGAACGCATAAAACAGTGCTGTGTAATAGACAAATTATTAATAGAAAAATTATTAATTGGTTCCACATCGGTTAAATAGGGGTATCTGGTACGAAATGCATATTACATAGAATACGCTCAATGTAATAGGGATTATAAAACCAAATCAAGACACCATGAGAGTGACAGCAACGGAAACGATAATCATGATGATGGTGGTGGTGCTGGTGGTGGGGGTGGTGTTGGGGGTGATGTTGCTGTTGTTGTTGGTGGTGGTGGTAGTGGTTGTGGTGATGGTATTGATGTTGCTGGTATTGTTGTTGTTGGTGGTGGTTATGGTGTTGTTGCTGTTGTTGTTGTTGATGTTGGTGGTGGTAGTTGTGTTGTTGTTGTTGTTGTCGTGGGTGGTGATAGTGGTGGTGGTAGTAGTGGTGATGGTGTTGGTGCTGTTGATGATTTTTTTTCCATTTGTTACATGGGCAATAGATGAGGAGAGCGTTGCACGGGCAATTTCGAAATTTTGCGGGGATTTACATAAAATGATGATAAAAAGACAGAGAATAAAATAAAAAAGGAAATAGAGTACGCAAAATATGCGAATTCATGGCTATTGCAGGTCTCCTAGTTCAAGAGAACCTCCAAAATAGGCTGATAAAGGAACCCGACAAATCCTGAAGCACCCTAACTACCAGCAAGCCAAGCCTGCGTTCGACTGTATTCTTTTAATCTGCAAGCATATATTTACAGAAAGTTCATTCACCCTTGCCAGTTTTGCTACAGTTACTTCCCTTTTTACCAGTTCACTGGGAGAAAATATTTCTCTCTCGACCCTCACTCTCCTTTCCGTATGAAACTGGAAAACGTCGATGGAGTATTAACTGACAATGAAAACGTAGGTCCTTAACCATTTTAGCTTTGAAAGGCATACGATCGCTTTTCGCATGAGCAAAATTTTCGATAAACACTGCGTGCTCTGTCTTGTCAAAGATGGGATGTGGGACCATTTTCACGATGAATTCCAACATGTGGTAGCAATTGTTTCATTTAACCTTATAGGACACTACCCGTGTGCATGCAATATATTTTCGTTGTTTGGCATACAGTTGAAGTAATCCTGCAAGGTGCTAATTCCTAGCCTGCATACTGCATCCTAAGTAGTGCATCTCAGCAGCACTGCCACGCCTGAGATTTCTCTATCTTGTCCGTAGTGATCCCCAGCCTGAAAGTCCTCGGAACACAGAGACTCATTCTCTTCGACGCTTTGATTTTCAGTCCTTTGTAGTTTCAACCAAGCTACACAAAGTCTCATTACCTCATGGCATAGGATTAATTAATTTCACCTATGAAATTATTTCATCGTACATTATTTTATCGATCATGAGAGGAAGAGAGGCAAAGCTGGCCTCCATGCCATTTGAAAGCAGAACATAACAGCTTTTAAGTATATACTTTTAGATTATAAATCACACCTACAAACAACAAATGCCGAACTCCTTGCGGATAATACAAAAATGAAATACAATAGGGTAAGGAGGTAAACTTAGAAGAAGGATTCTAGAGAAATTAAGTAATGCAACACATAATACAAAGAGGAAAGATGAAAATCTGGTATAGCAAAAGGAAATACAGATTAATTTTGGATGAGACCTACTCTTCTTTCAAATCGCATCAAGGAAAATCTTTGTAAATATTCCATGAAAACTTGATAGATATGTTAGCCAAATGCTTGGCAAATTACCATTTCCTGTTAGATTGATAAATGAAATGCGTCTGTAATTTCTACTTCGGTTTTATCTGATCACTTCTGATTACAAATATTTCTACGTTCAATTTAAAACGTTCTATATCATTATTGTACTTCCGACGAATGTGTGGCCTTGTGCCAATACAAACCACCATCATAATAATCATTGTTTATTTTTGTTGTTGTTATGGGGATATTGATTTTGTTGCTTGCGATGTCCGCCGTTTCTTTCATTCTTGTTGAAGCATTTAGTTTCTAGTATTGCCATTCAATGAAGCCTGGAGGTCGAAATTCACTTGTGTCACATTCCTGTCAATTACGTTTGCTTAATTCTCCGACAACTTTTGACTGTCTACTTTACTGATTAAGAGATTTTCAAATTAGACCTGACAACACACGCTGCAGTTATTCATACAATCATGCATACGTACATACATACACACACACACACACACATACATACATACATATATATATATATATACACACGTACATACGTACGTACATGCATGCATACATACCTACATAGACATACAGGTATATGCAATCATATATGAATACACACTCACACACACACATATTCATACTTATAACTTCACACTGTGTGTGTATATGTATATATATATATATATATATATATATATATATATATATATATATATATATACATATAGAGATTAGTTTAAGTATTCACAAAATCGAGGTATATCAACAAGTAGGACGGTAGGACTGGGTGGGTAACGTCATCTTCAGTTCATAGTAAGGTAAAACAAAGATTGGGGGTATCATATGTTGGCTCTATACTGCAAATATATATATATATATTTAGATACATACCTACATAGGTATGATATCCAATACAAAACAAAAATCTAACACAGGATCAGTTCCAGATGCGGCATAAAAGTACACCATTGGTGTTTGAAATTTGTTATAGCTCTTTCGGTGGCGTTTTATTACTGCATTCATAGATTACATCGTAGCATACACACACATTACTCAGATAGCCAACTGGAAGCCGTCTTTCCTCGGGCTAAATACCAATAGCAAAATCCCCTTTCCTGGGACTTCCACATTAAACTTGCAATAAACCATCACTATATCGTGATGTTACTGTATAAGTTTCTCTGAGAGATTTAGAAATGCAATATTTCTAATTTTGTAGATCAGTGAATGATTTCACTTGAAATTCCAAATGTTTTCAAAGGTGAATAAGCATCGACGGGTAGCAAGCCAAGCTACTCCAAATTGATGAAGAGCGATGACTCTGAAACTAGTGTCGTGGGGTGGATGCTAGCTTTGCTGGAAATGGTGTTTCCTGAGGCGAAATAGCAGTAGCATTCTTCCCCTTTCTGGGACTGCCACATTAAGTTGGCAACAAAATATCACTATATATATATATATAAACATATAAAACTGAGAATGTGTGTCTGTCTGTCTGTGTGTTTCCCTAAAACTTGAGAACTACACAACCAATTTCATTGAAATTTTACACATGCCTTACTTAGGGTCCGGGGAGTGTCATCGGCAAAAAAATTTAACTTTTTGCCAAGGGCGAGCCCACAGCAATATCATATCTTCTCCACTACGATTCCCTAAAACTTGAGAACTACACAACCAATTTCATTCAAATTTTACACATGCTTTACTTAGGGTCCATGTAGTTTCTTGGGCAAAAGAAAATGTTCAACTTCACTTTAACAATAAAAATTAGAGATAATAATAACAATTGAATTATATGTAGTAAGTAGTAATTAAAGCCAAAATAAAGTATAATATAATAATTAAATCGTAACATAACAAATGTAAAAATAGCAATTGGTATAAAATTGCATCAATGATTTGAACTTGAATAAGTGGTTTCACATGAATGGGAATAAATTAAAAATAAAATTAGTGTGCAGAAATGGAATAGTCCAGATGGATAATAAAAAATTAAATTAAAGAAAAGACTATTGTCTATAAAGTATACAATGTAGAGAAAAAACAAGATTTAAACACCTGGAGGAAAGCACCTTCGAAAAGTGTCTTGGTGCGACTATGAAAGATATCTAACCAGAGGCGGTAAATTCGCCACAATAGAAGCAAGGTTCGAGTCAACGGAGCGTGCAAGGGAGTACTCGACTCGAACTTGCAAAGTGGAAATATTTTATTTTTACCTTTATATCTGGGACGTAGGACGTGCCGGATAAAAATTTAAAATCCCCCCCCCCCACCCGAAGTAGAGGTAGGCTGGATTGTAGCCACACTTCTATACAAGAGGGAGGAAAAGATACAATTGCAGTCTGTTATATATTTTGAGTATTATTATCACTAGCGATATCAAGATATAACTTTGTATTTTGTATTTTATGTGTAGATGTATATACATAGATGTACATGTAATATGTACACATATATATACACATATATACATGCACTAGCACTATGACCCGGCAACGACGGGTCATAATGCTAGTATATAGATATATATATTGAGGGTGCGTAAGGCATATGAGGATATACCATTTGGGGTCATTGCTGCATATTTTGCTAAATCTGTATAATCTTTTTGCAGAAAATGACAATCGCAGACCCTCAGCTTTCTCAAGAAATGAAGAGGCATGGTGTTATTGTGGTTATAAATGCTAAGCTTACCGATTTAGAAATATCTCAAGCTTGAAAAGTTGCCAGATGTTTCGTCTACAAAGTTCGTACGGAGTATCAAATCATAGCAATGCATTCTAAACTCTGAAATCAGCAGAACACCTGAATTCATCCAGTAGGTTCAACAGACCATTGATTACAATCACAGAAAGTTCATGAGGTCAATTGAAAATGATCTCCTGTCATTAATTCCTTTCTACAATAGTAAATAATAGATAAAGACAATAGATATTTTATTTTGTCTTGAGCACAAAAATGCGCCATTGTGTCGAATGGCATTGATAGATTGGATACCATTTTACCTAATATAAAATGTGCCTTAAACGTTGTACTGCCGTGATTAACGGATTATACGGCTGTCCAACGATTGGAATATTTTTATGGAAGTCTCCAACACACCAAAATCATGCTGATTTAGCGGCTGTGAGATGGGGTGGTTGCTCGATGCGGGCTGAGCTTTGCGATAGGTTGCGAGTTACATGAATGACCACCTCCAAGTTTTGAGCAAGCTTATAAAGTTTTTCTGATGAATCGAGAAGTCTTTATCTGATTGACGGTGATTGAAGGCATCACCAATTAGAATTTCTCGCTAACGGTCTGCCGTGAGGGCTTGGATTTTACACTTCTTGGCCACCACCTGAAGGCTTGATATAAATTATTCTATAGACTCGTTTTCTTTTTGTTTTCGAGTTCGAAGCTTATGGTGAATCATGTTTGCACATTTTTCATGGACTTGGAGTCCAGGTGTTCTATTGCTGCCTTGAAATTTCAGATTCTTCGAAGATGGGTTAAGTCGCTGATACGCAGAAGACTAAGAGTACCTCCAGTTTAGATTCATCTGGGACTGTTACTGTTGCTATGTACGGTACCCTCATGAACACCATAAATCTAACACTTATTTCCCTACAACTAGATAAAGGACAATGATTAACAGCCCTTCCCATGACACTATCAGTCATGAGAGGACTCCTCTGTACAGCTACTAACTCTACCCTTCCCAAGACGAGAAAAGGCTCCGTTTTATTCTAAATGGATCCCAGAATGTCCGAGAGGCTCCTACCAGACCACCCAAATGTGGAAGAGTATATGTACTTGAAACTGATGCTACACACACACACACACACACACACACAAACAAACACACAGCACACACACACACACACCTATATATAAATATATATTTATGCGTATGTGTGTGTATGTAGATGTGTATTCATACATATATAAATATATCCGTCGTAGTATATATATGTTATATCGCACGTTCCGATGTCCTCTACTCAACTTCTCGACGTCTAGACTTCTCCCTCTATGTCTACGTATTGGGCTAGTCCACTTCATCGCCTGGGGGCGTCGACACAACAATATATGAGAAGATGGTTAAGCAATACTATTGCTTACCATCTTCCTATACCGTCTCCGATGAAGGGATATAATAAATATGTTAAAAACATTTGTAACACCTATTTATAAATGTTCTAAAATCTACACAGACTTGTTTTTTATCTCATTAAGAAAAAAAAAATTAAATACACACGCTGATACATGACCTAAGTTGGACCCTTTATTCGCATAATCACCGAATCTGGAATTTAACTATTGGTCTATCCATAGTACTTATTCATCATTACCTGACACCTTTGGGCCTCTCTGACACCATTAGCTCTCATAACTTCTCTCTCTCTCTCTCCCTCTCTCTCCCTCTCAATCTCTCTCTCTCTATATATTTCTCTCTCTAGTTTCAGCTCAGAGCTGCGGCCATGCTGATGCACCGTCGCTTTGCTACACTGTTATTACTAAGAGCCTCCTCTAATATGTGGCACTTGGTGAAGAATGGAGTTTGTTATAGCTACCCTTATTTGCATCTCTTGCCGTGAGGTAGGTTCCTCTGGGACTCTCGACAGGAAGAGGTCCGGCTTTGATATGTATACATTTATGCATATTATGTGCCCATGTTTATGTTTGTGCATGCATTTATGTAGTAATGTGTGTGTTAGAAAACCGCTATTTGTGATGATGTTAACGGCGATGACAGCGCAAACGTCCAGAAGAAACAGAAGATAGAAATATAATTGGAAGAATACAACATATACAAAGTTCCTAATTCCACATTGGATTTGACAAGGAGCTGTTGTTGTTTTGTTTCTCATTTTTAGAGAAGGGGGCTGGCGGCGTTATTTCCTTTCAATTTTATTCATTTCATCAACTTTCTTTATATTATTGTTAACTTCCTGTTTCTCTAAAACTCCAATCACTTTTTTTTTTTTCCTTTTTCCAATATAGAAACCACTTTTAAGTAGAAGCTATAATCTTTTAATGCATAATACTTGAGTAGGGGGTCGTAAAGACTTTGAGCAATATAGAGTCGATTAAACAGTAAGCCATTAGACTTCTCATGGTTGGATATTTACATAAAGTATCGTTCTCTTGAGGCGGTAAATATTTCGTTTTCAAAGCCGGAGGGAATTTCTACTCTGGTTTCCATCATTTGCCTCCAAACAAACCTGTTTCTGAATTATGAAGCGAAATATCACAAGAAATGCTACCAACATATTTGCTATTAATGACGTTTATTGACCGCAGGTGGTTGGGAAATAACAACTTAGACGATGCTGGTGTTCGAACACAGAATATTTGATTAAATCCTCTAATTAACGTAGTTCTATTATTTAATAATTACACAATATGGTTGCAAACGTGCCTAAGCACATACTTAAAATTGATATATCGTCGGTTGCGACGACGAGCGTTCTAATTGATTCCATCGTCGGAACAAACTACTCGCTAAATGAGTGGCTGAGTATTCCATAGACATGCGTATCAGGGAGATCCAGTGGGAAACAGAATGGGACAAGGCTGACCCTTTTGAATTACAGGTACATTTGAATTTTGCCAGCTGATTGAATTGGAGCAAAATGGAATAAAGTGTCATGCCCAAGGACACAACCCACTACCGGGAATAGGAATCATGACTTGTCAATCGTGAGCCATATAGCCTAACTACAAAGCAATGCGCTTTCAAGTACATACCTACATACACACATACACACACAGTCGTAGTCGTTATCATCACCATTTTTTTTCATCATCATCATCATCTTTCGATAGACTTAGACTTATCATCAACGTTGTTACATGGCGTCATGAGTTGTTGTGGACCTTTCAAAATCAGACACTGTTACCCTAATGGCCTACGAACATAATTGGTGATCCAACATTAGGAAACTGGGTCGAAGATGTTTTCTATCAGAACATCTTCAATACTAAACAACGCTCACTCCTACCGCATGATTTCGATTGAATAGACTGTTCGGTGACCCAGGGAATATCGATTTGTTGCACACGCTCTCTACCTGGAATGATATGAGATGGTATTTGTCTTAGACTGAACTGATCGAGATTACGCCCGACTGTGCTTTCCTGACCACGGTCTCGTTCACAAGCATTTATATTTTCGCAAAAATATTTTCTCAAAATCTTAAACTCTGTATTGGGCTGAGTTATGTCGGGAGTGTCATCATTGACAACCTCTTTTACCAGGCTCTTCTTCAACATTATTACAGCTCAATGGTTCACAGAACGGAAAATCGTCCAGTTTTAGTGCCAGTTGCGTCGGACGTCTGTGAGCAAGTGTGGTATGTATGCGTAGAGGTCGGTCAGCAAACCGTTCAAAGGCGGTGATTAATCTCTCATAAAACAACTTGCTGTATCCATACCTCAGCTGCAGTTATCGCCTTTTCGCAATTCTCTATGTATTTAGTCATTAGCCATAGCAGACTATTTGGGTAAACACAGAAGTCCTTTATCCTACTTCGTCTGCCACTTACCATGAAGACTTGAGCAAAGTGCAGCTGAGAAGTTAATCAGAACTTGAGTAAAGTGCGGCTTAGAAGCTACTCAGAACTTGAGCATAATGCAGCTGAGAAACTACTCAGAACTCGAGCAAAGTGCAGCTGAGAAGCTACTCAGAACTCCTTGGACTCGAGCAGTGTGCACTTATTCTGTTCAATCAGAGATCGTTGTGTGTTTGCAACCAGCGCCTATTTACAAGCTATTGTTCCTTTATGGTTTGGGTCACACACTTTAGTACGGACAACACAACCTTTGTGTACTGTAATTGAAGAAATTGTCTCCGTTGCCATAATTTGCGATGTTGTTCGTCATTGTTTCTACAAATTTACACAGAAATCCTCATCTGAAGTAATTCGCTATATCAATAGCTCCTGGCTGAAATCTATTGGCTCTGTTCCATTCTCCCTCTGCAGATCACCCTATCAACAGTTGGTGATAGCACTGCTAACCATCACATTATTTAACTAATGTGTTCATCTGGCATGTTTAAGCTATATGCACCGGGAGCAAGACTTTTAGATTGATTCACAGCAAACAGGACTATTTTTACAGGTAATATGTACTCCAAATGTGTAGATTACATTTTAGAATGAATACATGACTATTTAAACAAGTGAATGCTCTCGCACTAACTATCTATATCAACGAGCGATATTCTATATAGATACATTTTGGATGGTTTGATGATATCAGACCTTATCCATATTAGTGTTTATACTAGTCGAATAAAGTTTACTCTCATCGTCCGAACTCATCTTGAGTTCTTGTATAGTAACAAGTCTAGACATTTTAGGCAGATCACCTTCGTGTTATATGCCCCTGATGGATGAATGGATGAAAGTCACTGGGCTTTGAATTCAGTGCTGCTCTAGCTCAAGAATCTGGCAACAGAACTCTGCACCATGCTACACAAGCAGTAGAACCCAGTCATGACTGTCAAACAATTTCTGCGACCACATCCCCCATAACATCTAGCCACCTAACTCACCAGACTGCAACCCGGTTGATTATTATGTTTGCGTTATAGTTGATAAAGAAACCAACAAAACTGCTTGTAACGCCAAAGATGAACTGAAGGCAAGGATTTTGGCGGCATTCACCAACTTAAACTTGGAGACCGTCCAGGAGAGCTGCAGGAGATTCCGAAGTCGTCTGGAGGCCGTGGTTGAAGCCTATGAAAATTTGATTGAATAAATTTACACATTAGATATTTTTATGTAATTTTTGTTAATATATCTTTTAAATTGAGATGCATGAGTTATTTTTATTTTTATGTAATTTAGACGACAGTTTAATCACCGCATTCTGTATAATAATAATAATAATAATAATAATAATAATAATAATAATAATAATAATAATAATAATAATAGTAATAATAACAACAACAACAACAATAATAAATAAACAACTACGACGATTTGAAGTGGGAAATACGAAGGTTGTGGTCAATGAAGAGAGTGGGATTGATACCAATAACGAGGGCTTCCACACAATTTCCCTCCACAAAATTTACTTACGAGTTATTGCTCGGCTATATTGTAATACACTCGTTCTAGTTACTGCACAGGGGGATTGAACACGCAACCCCGTGCTTGCAAGTCACCGCAGAGGAGAACTGAATACAAAACCAAGTGGTTGCGTAGAAAGCTTCTTAATCTCCAAAATAATTACTGGAAGAAACAAAAATGATAACTGAGATGACGATGATATTGATGATGACGCTGCTGATGTTGGGGATTATTTCGTTCGTATTTTGGATGATCCTGTACTCCTTTGCTGATTATGTTGATGTTTAACAATGATAATGTATTAAAATTTTGTTTGAGCTACCATTAAGATTTTATAATTTTCATTATCCTATCTGATGTGTTCGTTGCTTTCACGAGGTACTTCACCTAGCAAGTCGTAATCTCATTTGTCTGTAGGTTTGTGTGCAGGCGCATATACCGATGTACGACTGTTTATGGATGTTTGCATTGGTTTTGGCATCGCAATTAAATATTATGGGCGCCATATTACCATCATAAGTTGTGTTGCCCTGTATTAATGTCACATCCGTTTTGAGTGCTATAATTTATATGAGTATCACTGCTTGAAAGACAAAAAAAATAATAATAATAAATAAAGACTAAAAAAATCATAAAAGAAAACGAAAAATACAAAACAGAGATTCAAGGTAATTTTCCTCTTTATTTGTTATAATATTTTGCTTTCTGGATTGATTTATTTTTCCTTTTAAATTTTATTTCTTATTCTAAGATTTCCAAAGTCGTTAAGGGCTGTTATTTAATTATACCAAGATTATAAATGTGCTTGTTAAAACTTTAAATCTATATCGGTCCTTCTTTGTGAATGTCATTATCACTTTTGCGATTGGAATTTTCACTGTAATATTCATTTTTAAGTATATTTATGATGAGGCTTTCAGCTTTCAGCTTTCAGCTTAGCTATATTATAAATGTCTTTTATAGTAAAATTTATAGCAGTAACTAACTTATTGCTATAAACCGTGCGCCACCTCCTTCCACCTCCATCCACCTCCATCCACTTCTTACTACGAATTGGTTCTTCTTCTTTCTTCTTCTTTTCCTTTTTCCTTTCCATTTACTTTCCAGTGATTACCTATTCCTCTTCATCGTACTCATACTCGTCAGATTCTTCTTAGCGTTTTGCTCCATCATCTTATTATTATTATTATTATTATTATTATCATTTTATTCGTTGTCTGTTATTGCTTACATTTTCTCCTCCCGTATTCTTCGAAGAACAACTTTTCTAAGTGGACAATAACAACAATGACAACAACAACAACAACAACAACAACAACTACTACTACTACTACTACTACTACTACTACTACTACTACTACTACTGCTGCTGCTGCTGCTGCTGTGCTGCTGCTGCTTCTGCTGCTACTACTACTACTACTACTACTACTACTACTACTACTACTTCTGCTACTACTGCAGCTGCTGCTGCCGCTGCTACTACTGCTAATAATAATAATATTACTATTACTACTGCTGCTGCCCCTGCTGCCACTGCTACTACTACTACTACTACTACTACTACTATACTACTACTACTACTAATAATAATAATAATAATAATACTATTACTATTACTACTGCTGCAGCTACTGCCACTGCTGCTGCCACTGCTGCTACAACTACTACTACTACTATAATAAATAAACAACTAAGACGAATGTAAAGTGGGAAATACGAAGGTTGTGGTCAATGAAGAGAGTGGGCATGATACCATTAGTAATTGGTGCAGTTGGAAGTATCAGTACTCAACTACTAACATGTCTGAAAAAGATTGGGGCAAGTGTCAAGGTAGAGCACTAACAAAAATCAGCATTGCTTGGAACTGCAAGAATTCTTCGCAGAGTTCTTCAAGAATGACCAGTAAGCAAGTGTCACCTTAGTCTGCTGGCTGTGGACAGCTGATACTTGCCATCATACCCAGCAAATTAAGTTATGCGTTTTCATATAATAATAATAATGATAATAATAATATGGGCTACAGCAAATATTCTGCTCAATACCACAGATTTGCTTGTCAGTTGTTTGACCGTAACCAGTTGAGCATGTCCCTTAGTGGCTGACGATATGTGCATCTCTGATCACGAGCAGAAGTAGTGGGGGAGCATCATAGCCATGTGTTGAGAGGGATTCTTTGGGGTTTGAATAGTTCACCTCCGGAAACATGGGTGGTTCTTTCAACATCCTTAAACAACCCTTATTCAGGGACCGTTTGAGCGGGATGGGCTACTCAACCTGAAGAAAATTCTAACTGGGCCCCACCTGCAAGGTCATGTGCTGTTTATCTTGATATGAGATCACCATGTCGCGCACATATGGTTGTGATGCATGTGCCTGGTGTATCTTTATCAGACAGGTAGTCATGATGGGTATATTGGGCTTCGTATATTTTACCCCAGTGTTACTTTGATGGCATGAACTGCTCTCTCACTCAATAATAATAATAATAATAATAATAATAATAATAATGATAATAATAATAATATAATAATAATAATAATAATAATAATAATAATATAATAATAATAATAATAATAATAATAAGAAGAAGAAGAAGAAGAAGAAGAAGAAGAAGAAGAAGAAGAAGAGAAGAAGAAGAAGAAAAAGAATAAGAAGAACCAATTACATAAAATACAGAATAGACAACATATCAGAAAGTGATAAGTGCAGAATTTGTGGACAAAATGGGGAAACCGTATTGCATATTACCATTCAATGTACGCCACTAGCCCAGAAAGAATACAAGAGATGTCATGATAATATAGAAAGAATTGTCCATTGGACGCTTTGAAACAAGTATGGACTTGACAGTGCAAAAAAGTGGTACGAACATAAACAGAGGGCGACATAGAAAATGATAAATCAAAGACCCTATGGGATTTTATGATTCAGTGCGACCATCAGATAGAGAATAGGAAACCAGACATAGTGTTAATTGAGAAAGATATCAAATGATGATGGATCATAGATATAGCATACCTAGCTGACAACAAGGTATGCGATGAGGAAGAAAGAAAAGTCGATAGATTCCACAGGTTAGCTTTGGAGTTTAAGCAGTTATGGTCACTGGAAAAGGTGGTAGGAGAAACAATAATTGTCGAAGCCCAGGGAACAGTGAGTAAAAATCTCGAGAAGTAATAATACCAATGTTCTCACAACGATTAACCAGAGGGGATTTTTAAAATGAGAATATCTGAAATAAATTCGACTGGTCGAGTATATTTCAGATACTAAAAGAGAATTCTAAAAATGAACCCGACCACTCTGAAAATTTAAGTTAAAACTAGGAAAAATAATCCAGGATCCTTGTCTGGTACCGAATCGATCAATTGATGCCAGACTTAAGGCCAAACATCCATGAATGTTTCATCCAAATCCATCCAGTGGTTCTTGGGATATCTTGTCCACAGACAAAAGAAACACGACTGGAAAAACTACTCCCGCCTTCGCTAAGTCTGAGGTAATAATAATAATAATAATAATAATAATAATAATAATAATAATAATAATAATAATAAAAAACTGGTGGGAACACAAACCACCCCCAGTGCTTGAAAATGACCACATCTCACTCCTCTGGAACTTCACCATTCAAACTGACAGGAAGATAGATGCAAATAGGCCAGACATCATATTGAAAGACTTCAAACAAAGAACATGCCTCCTCATTGATATGACTGTCCCAATCGATATAAACGTATCTGTCAGGACCTACCAAAAACTGAGCAAATATAAAGATCTTGAAATAGAAATCAGCAAAATGTGGAAGCTGAAGACTAAAACAATACCTGTTGTCATAGGTGCCCTGGGAATGATAGCAAAAGGGGCTGATAGCTACCTAACTCAGATACCAGGAAACCCAAAAATGGCAGAAGTTCAAAAGATAGTGCTCATGGGAACTGCTCATATCCTACGCAAAATACTCTCTATGTAACCTCAAGGTTTAAAACAACCATAATTTTCGGTTTAAAAAAAAAAAAAAAAAAACTTTTTTTTTTTAGACATTCATTAGTACAACATCCCCACCCCCCAAATATATGGCACACTAGGCATAACAACAACATGAACTTCCAACCCTGTTGTCTCTTGAGGTCTCTGGGTGAGACTTGGAGCCAACTTGTACAAATATAAAGCAAAAGTCAAACATAGAATAATAATAATAATAATAATAATAATAATAATAATAATAATAATAATAATAATAATAATAATAATAATAAAGGAATACGCAAAAATATATATTAAAATAGATAAATAGATAGATAGATAGATAGATAGATCGCTAGCCACTAAACCTATTTTATGTTCTCTCCCTGTTTATTTCTGTATTCCTTTCTGTCGAGGAGCGTAGGCTCGAAACGTAAAAGTCTTTCTCACTTCCCGAGCGTTAAACTAATACATCTGTTTCTTGTTTACACAACCATCTTCATCGTTTTATAAATTCTCACTATATATATATTACCATTGTAATGCATCAATTATTGATTCTAATGGTTATAATCTACATAGAATCAGGTTAGATTTGACTTAACTATAAGCTATGGTGTAGTAATTCTGCTAAGTTTTAATTTCAAGCGAAATTGGATTGCTAATTTAGCACCCTCCCACCATATGGGACGCTTAACCCACTTACCAATACGTAGACCTCTGCTATATTTATGACTATATGGGTATTTGACTCTTATTTCTAGCAATATAGGTTCCACAATGGACATTCAGCCACAGTTAGTGATAATTCATTTTTTCGTTTTACGTCTGGCTACATTTATAATTTCATATATATATATATATATATATATATATATATATATATATATATATATACATACATACGTATATATTTCCTTATATATAGTCTATATAAGTATATATATATACACATACATGTATATATTATATATATAATATATATATATATATATATATATATATATATATATATATATATATATACACACATATATAAGAACGTCTTCGCAGACAATGTTGGAGGGTATAGATCCTATCAAATTAGGTGATATTTCGTAGAATTACCTTATGAAAAAATTAAACACTTTTGCCCACACATCATCACTAAAAACGATGCCAATTATATCCGATGGGTCTCGTCTCGGAAGAACTGCCGACGCAGGATCTGACCAACAACATATATCAGATGTCAAATGTTTATGTTTTAATCAGCTATCAAAACACCAGGTGTCTTGCAAAACCAGTTTCTAATAAGCTGTCTACTGCCTCCCGGTGTGCATGAATTTGAAATATCTTCTAGCCAATGATTCTTGTCTGTGTTTTTCCTAAGAAATACGTCAAAGAAGACCATTTTATCTAATCGGATTCCGTTGTTTACTTGTTGCGACGCGATGGAACATACGATCTTCCCACTAGCGCTCCTTTAATACGGCAAACATACACTTGCAAATACAAACACATACACACACACACACACAATGAATTCCAATACGAAATCAATCATGAACATATATTTACTCACGTATATGCATCTACACCTATCTATCTATCTATCCATCCATCTACATATATATATATATATATATATATATATAGATTATATATAGATATATATATATCATATACATATATACACATAAACACACACCCACACATATATGATATATACATATAATAATAAGATATATATATATATATATAATAATAAGTATATATATATATACATATATATATATATATATATAATATATACATATATACACACCACACACACACACACATATATATATTATATATATATATATATATATATATATATATATACATATATATATATATATAATATAAATATATACATATATATATATATATTATATATATAATATATATTATATATATATATATATATATATATATATATATATATATATATATATATACACATATGCATATGTGTTTTTCCGTATAAATATGTATACATATATTTACATGTCAGAGTCTATACCTATCTAGCCATCAATCTACATCTATATATATATATATGTATATATATATATATATATATATATAGCTGTATGTATATGTATCTTTTCATTTGTATATATACGTATGTGCCTGTACCAATAAAGTCATCAGTCTGTCTCTCACCATCGACATATATATGTATGTGTGTGTGTGTGTGTGTGTGCATTCACATATATATCTATGTGTGTGCGTGTGTGTATGTGTGTATGTCTATTCAGGTATGTGTTTAATGACAATAGCACAAACAACCGATCGTATTGACTGAATTGTCTCACGGTTGAAATCTTACAAAAGCCAGACATATTTAAGGTGTCTGAGATGCACAGACACATTAGGTACACAAAACAACACACACATCACGCACGCTGACACACTTATATGTACACACAAAACACACACATATATGGTTGCAGACCAGAGAAGTTTATAAAACAAGGTAACTGAAAGTCTATTAAAATAATAGAAAAGTATATTACAGCCAAGTAATCAAAAAAATCAAATGAGAATGGAAACGAGGTAGACATACTACTAGCATTGACAGACGTTAATTTAGACAAACAAATGAGATATGTAAACAGTACAATAAATAAATTAGCATAATGAAAAAATTAGTGCACCATACCGTACAGGTGCGAAAAGAAAATATATGCAAACCGGTGCATATATATGTATGTATGTATGTATGTATGTATGTATGTATGTATGTATGTATGTAGGTATGTATGTATGTATGTATGTATGTATGTATGTACATATATATATTCTTTTATGCTTTTATTTTGTCAGTTGTCTGACTGCAGCCATGCTGGAGCAACGTCTTTAGTTGAGCAAATCGACCCCAGGACTTATCTTTGTAAGCTTACTGCTTAATATATCGGGTACATTTACCTAACCGCTAGGTTACGGCGACGTGAACACACCGACATCGGAAGTCAAGTGATGATGGGGAGACAAGCACAGACACACAAACATACACAAACTTATGTATATATATGAAATCCACTCAAAAGGCTTTCGTCGACACGAGGCTATAGTAGAAGATGCTAGCCCACTGTGACACGCAGTAGGATTGAGCACGGAGACCCACTCCTGTGTGTGTGAGTGTGTGTATGTTTGTGTGTCTTTATACATACATATATATATATATTATATATATATATATATATATATATATTATATATATATATATATATATATATATATATATATATATATATATATATATATATATATATTATATATATATGAGTTAATCCAAACATGAATAAAGAGAAAACACAACAACACGAGGAAGTGGAACAAGTATAGTGTTATTGGACGCTCAGGATATTTTAACGTTTCGAGCGGAGGTCTTCGTCAGCAATGTAGAAAAAAGGAAAAGTCCAAGGAAGGGAAAACGGAGAAAGGAAATCGCCACCGATACGCACGCGGTCATATATATATATCTCTTTTACCTCTTTTACCTCTTTTACTTGTTTCAGTCATTTGACTGCGGCCATGCTGGAGCACCGCCTTTAGTCGAGCAAATCGACTCTGGAACTTATTCTTTGTAAGCCCAGTACTTATTCTATCAGTCTCTTTTGCCGAACCGCTAAGTGACGGGGACGTAAACCAGCATCGGTTGTCAAGCAATGCTAGGGGGACAAACACAGACACACAAGCACACACACACATACACATATATATATTCATATATACGACAGGCTTCTTTTAGTTTCTGTCTACCAAATCCACTCACAAGGCATTGGTCGGCCCGAGGCTATATCAGAAGACACTCGCCCAAGATGCCACGCAGTGGGATTGAACCCGGAACCATGTGGTTGGTAAGCAAGTTACTTACCACACAGCCACTCCTGCGCCTATATATATATATATGTGTGTGTGTGTGTGTGTGTGTGGGCGTGTGCTTGTGTTTCTGTGTTTGTCCCCCAACATCGCTTGACAACCGATGCTGGTGTGCTTACGTCTCCGTAACCTAGCGCTTCGGCAAAAAGAGTGTGATAAAATAAGTACTAAGCTTACAAAGAAAAACTCCTAGGTCGATGTGCTCGACTAATGGTGGTGCTCCAGCATGGCCGCATTTAAGTGACTGAAACAAATAAAAAAATAAATACGTTGTCTCTGATAACGGCATACCCAGTGCGTGGAAATGCTAACATAACACTTGGGTCATCTCAGAAACTGCTGTAAGACTTCAAATGCACCTTACCCTAATTAAATTATCCTAAACGACTTGCGTTACACGTTCTTCCTTGGTTTTGCTTTTTCATCCAATATAATGCATATCTGCTATAACGAAACACTAATACGGAACCCTCAACTGTGAATTTCGAACCTAACGGATAACCACATATAGCACTTACTCAGCGTACCTATTTCTTTAGGTCACATGTGAACTAAACACCTCATATTTTCTCCGTCTGTATGTCTGTCTCTCTCTCTCTCTCTCTCTCCACACAACACACACACATATATGTATATATATATATATATATATATATATATATAATATATATATATATATATATATATATATATATATATATATATATTATATATATATATATGTATATATATATATTATATATATGGTATATGTATTATTAAAGATCAGTGTCTACAGGGCCGTGGTTCTCACCACTCTTCTCTACGGCTCAGAGACCTGGATCACTTACCGCAGTCACATCCGTCTCCTCGAGCGCTTCCACCAGCCATGTCTCCGCACCATCCTCAACATTCACTGGAGTGACTTCGTCACAAACATTGAACACTTGGAGCGGGCGGAGATCCCCAGCATTGAAGCCATGCTACTGAAGTACCACCTCCGATGGGCAGGGCATGTCTCCAGAATGGAGAACCATCGTCTTCCAAAGATTGCCCTGTTTGGCGAACTCTCCACCGGCCACCGAGTGAGAGGAGCTCCGAGGAAGCGTTACAAAGACTGTCTCAAGAAGTCTCTAACAGCATGTCAAATTAACCACCAATGCTGGTAAGACCTGGCTGCGGACCGTGATGTCTGGCGCCACACAATCTTCAACGCAGTCAGCAAGTTTGAGGAACAAAAAAGAGACGCACTTAAAGACAAGAGACACAGGAAGAAGGCGTGAGCCGCCTCGGACACCACACCGGATGTTACCTTCGTTTGTGGGCACTGTTCACGGACCTGCCTTTCCTATATCGGACTTGTCAGTCATGAGCGCGCCTGCACGCGACGTGGACAGCCTTCCTGATCTTCGTTCGCGAAGCCGATTCATGATATATGTATTAATATTAATGGTAAGAGAACAAAAGAATGAATGAGACTTCGATATTGTGTAAATACAGGAATGTATCGGTTATATAATATGTGACAATTATTCGGTAGCCATATTAAGTCTCCGAGTTACGAATGTCGGAGCGGAAAGCTTCTCCGGCATCTCGTCAGTTATAGAGGCAATCGAAAAATGTATGTATGTATATATATGTATTTATTTATATATATATATATATATATATATATATATGTGTGTGTGTGTGTGTGTGTGTATGTATGTATATATATACATATATATATATATAAATACATACATATATATATATTATATATGTATATATATATTATATATATATATATATATATATATAATATATATATATATATATATATATATACATATATAAACATACATACTTACAATGTTCAAATACTTCGTTCTCATTATTATCAATATTATACATACATATATATATATGTTATATATGTTATGGATATGTATGTATATACATGTTGTATATGTTATGGATATGTATGTATCTATATATATACACACACACACATAGAGAGAGAGATATATATAGATAGATATATCGATTGATAGATAGACAGACAGACAGATAGATTGATAGATAGATAGATAGATAGATAGATAGATACATGGATAGATAGATAGGTAGATAGATAGATAAATAGATAGAAAGATTGATAGATAGATAGATAGATTGATTGATTGATTATGCTGTGTGTAGAACCAGAATGCTGCTGTAGATCTCTGTGATCAAACTCAGTTATACACCCCCCCCACACACACACATACACACACACACCCTCATACACGCAATAACTTGTTTACTTTGGAAGAGAGAGCTAGAGTGACATGTGTTGTTATATTATTATGGTATTGCAATTATTTCCTAAACTCTTTAAGTGCAGTTGAACCATTCTTGATTATTTTAAATCAGCAGATTATTACCCCTAAGAACAACGCATTAATACTTTCTATTATAGGCACAAGGCCTGATATTTGTGGGGAGTTGGCCAGTCGATTAGATCGACCCCAGTACGCAAATTGTACTTAACTTATCGACCCCGAATGAATGAACTCGAAGGAATTGGAACTCAGAATGTAATGACAGACGAAATACCTATTTCTTTCCTGCCCCCAAGGGGCTACACGCAGACGGGACAAACAAGGACAGGCAAACGGATTAAGTCGATTATATTGACCCCAGTGCGTAACTGGTACTGATTTAATCGACCCCGAAAGGATGAATGGCAAAGTCGACCTCGGCGGGATTTGAACTCAGAACGTAGCGGCAGATGAAATACCTATTTCTTTACTACCCACAAGGAGCTAAACACAGGGGACAAACAAGACCAGACAAACGGATTAAGTCGATTACATCGACCCTAGTGCGTAACAGGTACTTCATTTATCGATCCCGAAAGGACGGAAGGCAAAGTCGACCTCGGCGGAATTTGAACTCAGAACGTAACGGAAGACGAAATAGGTCTACGCATTTCGCCCAGCGTGCAAACGATTCTGCCAGCTCGCTGCATGTATTATAATGTTAACACAAGTATATCTCTATTCCGCTGACTGTATGTTCTTTTTTTACTTCACTCGGTCATTAGATTCGGCCCCTATGTGAATTACCTCATTAATTTCTTTAACATCGGTATTTATTCTATTAGGCTCTTTGCTGACCGTCAATTTCCGAGTTTTTATATACACCAACACTGGCTGCCAGTTGGTGGTGAGGTACGCGTACAGATTCAGTGTCACAAAAGTAGACACGCACACACACACACACACACACACACACACACATATACACACACACACACACACAAGCATACACACACATACATTCACACAGATACATATCCATATATATTTATGACAGGATTCTTTCAGTTTCCGTCTGCCAATTTCATTCATAAGACGTGGTAGGCCCGAATTCATAGTAGAGAACACTTGTTCAAGATTCTATACTGTGGGACTGAACCCAGAACCATGTGGCTGGGAAGCACACAGCCACGCCTGATTCTCGGTTTCTTTTCATACATATGTAGCTTGTTCAGAATAATATAAAACCTACAATTACAGTTATACTATATGGGGTGTTCGTCTGTAATGTAAACGAGTAATTCATCCTGCTCTATAACGCCGAGCAAACTGTCATATCGAACGTAGTGCGCTATGGACACAGCTGTATTTGAAAACAAATTTATTAATTTATTTACCGTCTCTTTTTCCACTATTGCAGCCTTTATTTGGTTATCGTATATCCTCGGGTTCAATTACACTCTCGTTAGATTTTTCATTATTGCTAATTTTTTCTCAATTTCTTTATCTTTTTTGTACAACATTACAACTCTTCCTTTGGGTCTTCCCCCTACCTTGCATATTTTCAGACATTCTTCCACTTTTGTTGACCCTTTTTCCGTTTCCTCCCACGTTGAACCTTAACTCACTTTAGTTGCTGTATCTCTCCCTTCGTGTGTTCGATCCTCTGTCTCGTCGGCATACTTCTTTTTAGTTTTTTTCTTTTTTTTGGTCTTTGGGTGGTGATTCCACCCGTGTTCGCTTTCTATCCTCTTATACTTCTGTTCCTTCCTCTTCTTTCTCCTTCACTAACTCGTCGTCACTTTCCATATTATCTGTTGTCATGATTTCTTCAATCTCTTTTCCTAACTCCTCTGTCAAAGCTCTTATTCCTTCCTCCAATGTTATGTTCTTCTCTTGTATTTCTCTTTGAGGACACACATCCTTCATGTGCCCTCTTCTCTTACATTTATAACACACTGGAGGTCTCCCCTGCACTACGACTCTCAGTCGTGTCTCATCGGGGAACACCAACTCCTCCGGGATGTTGTACAAATCTGGCATGTACTCCAAATCTGGATTAGGGTTTCCACCGCATAACCCCACCAGTCTATTTCATTCGATTTTTCCACCTTGAGTATGTCCACGTTCTCCTTGCAGTTGTAAATTATTGCAGCTACTATTCTTTAGGTATCAAGTTCCGGTGGGATATTGCTTATTCGTATCCTCGCCGCTCTTGAACGACACTATGAGCTTTCGAAGACAGTTGGCCCCATAAGTTCCTAAATAAAATTTAGGATATATGAAGGGTCAAAGTTGAGAACAAAAGCAGATGTATATGTATGTATGTATATGTACGTATATGTATATATATATATATATATATATAGTTATATTTCGGAATGGTCATTTTGCCAGTTTAGCCAATAAAATCACACGCACTATATATTTGGTGTTACTTTGCTTCAGTGTTATTTATTTTTTACATTAATCTTAATCTTATTTCGGCCAGAGTTCTTTCGTCACACTCCTGTGACCGCATCAGTGGTCCTTTGTTTTCTTCTTTCTTATTTGTGCCTCTCCTTACTAACCGTCAGCCATTTTGTCTTTCTATTGTATGTCTTCATTTGCGCATGTTTATATCACTATGTGCGTCTATGTTTATTTAGTGTGTGTGTGTGGGGGGAATGCCTGTAATATTTCTATTTTCTGTTTATATACGTTCATGTAAATTGTTTTTGTTGTTGTTTTTGTTTATTCTTATTTTGTTCATGTGTTTACATCCCTTTATTATTATCATTACATATGCTTGTATATATGTAAGTATAACAACAATACTAGTAATAATAATAATAAAAAAAAAAATATATATATATATAGTTATTTATTTCTTTTTGTTTATTTATCTCTGTATTTATTATGTGTTCGGGATCCTCTACCGTCATATGTTGTGGTGTGTGCTTGTGTTTCATTCTAGTTTTCTATTCAGGCTAGGTTTATTTTGTATTATGTGTGTAGCTTCTGTAATTTGTCTGATTGTTGCATCTGTTCTATGTGTGGACAATATTTTAATTTCTATGTTGTTGATTGATCCCCCGTGTTCCTGTTCGGCGTGTTGGTACAGAATCGATGAGCTTTTACCTTCCTTGAGCTGTCTCCAATGTCCATTTACCCGCTCTCCTATGCTTCTTGCCGTTTCCCCTACGTATGTCGTTGTCTTGTTACTGCATCGTCCCTCTATACATCTTATACTATAGACTACATTTCTGGCTTTACAGTTTGTTTCTGGGCTAAATCTACATACAGTACAGAACTTATCCGTACAGGGGGTTCTACTAAAAGGATAGGTTCTACCAATTATAGATTTTATAGGGTTGCTTGGGTTTTCAACAACCTTAATCCTTAGCTTAATCCTTCTAAAGCGGCAGGCTTCTTTTAGTTTCCGTTTACCAAATCCATTCACAAAACTTTGATCGGCCGCGGCTCTAGAAAACAATTGCCCAGGGTGCCACGTGGTGGAACTGAACACGGTTGGTGTGTGGAGGGGTTGTTATATATATATATGTATATATAATATATATATATATATGTGTGTGTGTGTGTGGTGTGTGTGTGTGTATGTATGTATGTATCTATGTATATCTCTACACAGTAGTATGCTAGTGTCACTTATATATATATATCTCACATATATCATCAGCACACTGCGTAGGAGGTTTTGTTCATTTTTAAAATCTATATACTACATAATTTCATTGTTTCTCGTATATATTTGATGTTGAAATTTAATCTAATACTATACGTAACATCAATTTCTTTGTTCTCGTTGTAGCTTGCTTGTCATATCTAAATTAATTTATTGATATATAGATAATGCATCTTCCAATACTCTGATTGTAATAGAATAAAGTCATCTTAATTGTCATTTTGCATATCGTTTTTCGGTTGATATTATTTATTTTTCCAACAAATTTCACAGCTTTCTAATAGGGATAAATAATCAGAACTCAGTGAACAGCAAAGTAAATGCCTTTGTACTTAAGCTAAAAATAAATATCCGTTTTTTTAAATTAAGTTTGCTTGCAAAATAAAAAGAAGAAAGAAAAAATTTCACAACAGTGGATGAAGGATGTGATGGATGATATCACCTCCCTGATACGACATTTGTTCTCGACACTCATAACGTGAAAATCGAAATGAAATCAGTGGTATTAGAGCTCAGAGCATGAGACTTTATAAAAGGGACAGAGATCTAGTGGAAGACAGAAAGTCTTATTTATTGTATTTTGTATATTCCAAGTTATCTGGATCTCTTTTATCTTTTATTTGTTTCGGTTGTTAGACTACGGCCCTGGTGGAGCATCTCCTTGGAATGTTGAAGTCGAAAGAGTGCATTTTTTGCAATGCGCGGTACTTATTTTAAAGGGTTGTAAACACTACAACACCGTTTTCAAGGGATTGATGTAGAGAAAACAAACACACACATGCACAAACTCTCACACATGTATAATGAGTCTTTGGTCGGCCTCTGCCTATAGTAGAAGAGATCTGTCTAAATTGTCACGCAATAGGACTGAACCCGGAAACATGTGGTTAGGAAGCAAACTTCTTACCATACAATAGATTTTTGGGTTCTTTTTTCAAACAAAACCACATGCTCTTATAATTGTAGCGGTTTAGAAACTGGTAAAAATAAATCCAAACTTGCTATCATCAAATCGATAGCGAATGCAAGCGGCCAAAATAGGTTCCTCTAAACGGTAACTGGGGTAACATCCCTGAACTGAGTTTGTAGCTTAGAGATGGGCAGGTCTCTCAGAACCAAGCCGCTCCTTTATGAGTTTCAGAGGTCATAACCCCAATAGAACAGACATGGGATTAGAATGCCACAAGAAAGAACAGCGAGACACAGTCTTCAGACTGAGTTAACTTTCTTTGCTTTTGTGAGCTCAAATTCCGCTGAAGTCGACTTTGCTTTCTTCCCTTCGGGGTCGGTAAAGTAACTGAGTAGCAGTCAAGTATTGGGGTCGATGTACTTGACTTCTCCCTCTTCCAAACATTGCTGGACCTGTGCCAGAATTTGAAACCGCTCTTAGAAATAACATTGACAACGAAGTTGATAATTCGATGTGAAACAATCAAATATTTCGAATATTGACATAGGGATTCTGCTCAGCCATTAGCAATGAAGCTTAACGTTAAAACAGCTTTACATAGCACTAAGCCTAAATCCTGGTTGCGGTAGTGGTGGTAGTGGGGGAATTCAGTATTTTTTTTACCGTTTGAAATCAAACAACGAAATGTCATTAACTGCTATATCGACACGGACATTGGTTCAACCACGTCATCTAATTCCAGAATGAAACCAAATCCATAAACGCATATCAATAGAATAAACATTGATAAGAGGACCGTTTTTTGTAATTGTACATACATACATACACACATACATACATACATACATACATACATACATACATACATACATACATACACACACACACACATACATACATACTTACATACATACGAAAAAATGAACATGAATACGCACACACACATACACACGCTTACACAAATATTTCGCTTTTGTATTTCGCTTGCAAGATTCATTCTGTGAATCCGTGCGTTGAAGCATATTTTATTGTGTCCGGGGAGTTATTCTCTCTTAGTGCCTTATTATTTAACACATTCATCGGTTCGATTACCTCTCATTTACTTATTTCAGAGTCAACGACTATTGGAATGGTTGCAAGGCGCAACGACAATTTTAGAAAAAAGAAATAACTAAATGAGTGGAAATCGAACCAGTGAGTGTGTTAAATAAGGCACTATATATATATTTGAAAGTTGAAACACACATTTACACACACACACACACACACACACACACACCACACATATATATATATATATATATATATATATATACACACACACACACACACACACACCCATATATATATCTATATATATATATATATATATATATATGTGTGTGGTGTGTGGTGTGTGTGTGTGTGTGTGTGTGGTGTGTGTGTGTGTGTGCGTGTGTGTGTGTAAATGTGTGTTTCAACTTTTAATAACTTCCTAAACTTTACAAATAAATGGATGAAATGTTGATGCAATATAAAGGTAATAATGGAAATTAATATGCATGAATCAAAGTTTCAAACACCATTACATCACATATGAAAAACGACATGGCTTAAATAATAACCATTTTCGGCTTCGCACGCCCGTGCTATTTCCAAAGCTTGCACCATAACACCCTCAAGAGTTTCAGAGCCCACTTCTCTGATTTCTCTGTTGATGTGCTCCTTCAGTTGTATCAGGGTCTCTGTTACGCTGAAACTCCCTGAAATCTACATTAAGGGTACGCGTGTCTGTAGGGTGCTCAGCCTGTTGCACAGTACCACAGATGTGGTACTGTTCCCCGCCACCACCCCCACAAACAATTGATCTGATTCTCTCCACCCGCCATGACTACCACTCCACTGACCACTGTTCCCCACCCGTCAAATTTTACCTCCAATTTGTAACTTATATAAATAAAAAACATCCCAAACAACTAGTCATATCAAAAAATTTTTTTTTCAAAGTGGAGGCGCAATGGTCCAGTGGTTAGGGCAGCGGACTCGCGGTCGGAGGATCGTGGTTTCGATTTCCAGACGGGTGTTGTGCGTGTTTATTGAGCGAAAACAAACACCAAAAGCCCCACGAAACTCCGGCAGCGGGTGGTAGTGACCCATGTTGTACTCTTTCGCCCCAACTTTCTCTCACTCTCTCTTCCTGTTTCTTGACTAATGCTGCGATGGACTGGAGTCCCGTCCAGCTGGGGGAACAGATACTCCACAGAAAACGGGATGGCCCAGTGGTTGTGGAGGCGCAATGTTCCGCCAGTCGGATCACCTGAAACACTTTTCACCGTCATCACCGACCGAGTTCAAATTATATTAAATACTTTGTGCCTGAGATTACTTTTGATAGAAGCCAATAATCAGACACGCACAAAACGACCCCCAAGAATGCACACAGCCATACATACTCACACACACATATATATATATATGAATAATATCTCCCTCGATAGTAAAGATTATCACATTTATACGCATGTATATATACGAGGGTGAGTCAAAGAGTAATGCCACTTTGTTTATGACAGGTATAATTACCAACACAGGAATATGTATCATACATCAAAATAAAGCTGGTCCTCTCTGGATCACATCCCTACTTCTCAAAATAGTCACCGTTTCTTTCAATAGCAATGTTCCACCTTCAAATGAGAGCATGTTTCTCTGTCCCATAAAATTCTGTTGACGGTTCTTTGAGCTATTTCTTCACAACAGTTTTCACTTTCTCGTCAGTGGAATAATTTAGCGCCTTCAGACAATCATCTCTTCGGCCCCATGAAAGAGGGTTTCAGAGGCAAACATTATTCCAGTGATGAAGAAGTGAAAACTGTAGTGAAGATGTGGCTCAAAGAACAGTCAACAGAATTTTACTGGGCAGGGATACATGCTCTCATTCGAAGGTGGAACATCACTATTGAGAGAAACTGTGACTATGTTGAGAAGTGGGGATGTGATCCACATAGGACTAGCTTCATTCTGATGTATGATATATGATCATGTGCTGGTACTTATACATGTCCTAAACAAAATCACATTACTTTTTGACTCACCCTCGTATATATATATATATGTTCAGTAAGACTTTGATTCAGATGAATATGGTACTTAAGATTAAGGAACCAGAATTTAGTATGGTATTATCCATATAATTCAAAATGATGTGATTATCATCAAAATAAGCAACACGGATATCCAGAGGTAATGCAGTACGATCGTTTCTTGCAACTCCATTTAATTGAACAATGCAAATAGTACCTCAATTTAAAATGTAGAGCAAGCTTCAGCTGCATAAAAATATAGAATTTAGTTAAATACGAATGATTCATTTGTATATACTTCTTATTATCCAAAATCACAAAGTAGATGTTTTATCAACAACATCATAGTTATAGCTGAGATTTTTTCAAAAGAAGACACTGATATATGAAATTTTGAAACATAGGGATAATGTAAACTTATTAAATCCCCGTTTAGAACCAGGGGTATCGTGAATACATTGTCCTACCCGTACCTTTAAATATTTTAGAAAATAGCATTTTCTTATTCCTGAATTTTAAATCATAATATTTACCTATTGACTTTTTAAAAAATCAATGCAGTAATAGCATATCCTGCTATATTAATTATTTAATCAGCACTAGATATTAAGAAATTTAATAACATAGACAAATTGAATAAAGTTGAATAAAGTATTTAAAAAACTTTTTAAATTATTGCATAAATTCTATATATCTAATGAAGTTAATAAGTTGTATAGTTACTCCACAATAATTTTAAGGATTTGGTAATTCTCACATCTATTTCTACGATGATTCTACTCCACCTAATCTTTTTTCGATATTATAATAATTCCTTTATATAAGCCTAAATTATTATACCCCATATAACCATACTGTACTCTTAATATAAAATAAAAGATTTCCAAAATAATAATTCTATTTGTCTTTATTTTTTATTTGCATTTTTGGTTATCTCCCTTCCATTGTTATTTAAGGATTTGGTATGTGAGTCAATTAATATCTTATATACTTGGAATATCCTCTTAAAAAACCTTCTAAATCTCCTTAATTGATATTTACAACCTGATAAAAATAGATAATATTATTTAACTTTTTTGAGAAATTACTTCTTCTCTCTTTCTCTCAAATCGCTCTACCCTCATGATCTTTGTATGTATTAGAAAACTTTATAAAAATATATTATATATAATTTCATAGGTACCAATTAAAAAATTATAAATTATCATGTTAGGATTAATAATAGCATTTTCTTAAATCTAAAATAAAACCCATAATTTTATAACAGTTTTGTTCATAATATAATTTTTGTCCAATAACTTGATCTTTTCTTTTCCCGGCATTAAACACTACTCATTTATAGATATCCTCATGATAAGTAAATATAATTTTTAGTCTAGAAATTATAAAATTATGAAATTTATTCTAACAACTTACCTTACCTATTAGTATAAATAAGCTAAGTATATCTTATAAGTTTTTGGATAAAAAATCTGTTCTACCCCTTGTCTATAACATTCTACAAAGATTTATATTTTTATTATATTCATTTTCATTTCTTTACTTTAATTTTAAACCAATTTCTTACCTATTTACTCACTATAACATTTTATTTATTTATAATATATCTCTATAAATTTCATACTTAACTTATATAAAACTATACTGGTGTAATTCACAGTTCATTTTATAATATAAGAAATATGCTCTAAATAAAGTCAACATATAATATATAAATTTTTAACATATTCCTTTAACTTAATTTTCCTTTATTAATACCAAAAATTACTATTTAATAATTAACTATAAATATATATTAAGTTAGTATAGAAATATATAAATATGGAATTATTTCTATATTCTCCATTCTTCTGATAGTTCTGAAAATATTCTGAAATATTCTTCTAATTGATTTTTTTTAAAACAACACTAAAATGTATCTAACATTGCTTTTATAGTTGTCAAATAGCTAATGGTATATATTTTACTCTCCCTACCCCTGCAGCTTTAGCCTGCAAACTTAGCTGAATTATATTCTTACTGGACCAAATCGTTTTTACTTCAAATTAAACTGTAAGCCAGCTAGAGACGACGATCTCTTGGGGCTATAAAGCTACAGTAACACCCCCTCCCCAATGTGGTTAGCCATGATAAGATGGCTTCTATACTTTACATTATCGAGCGATTACTGTTTCAATCTCATTCTGAGATTTAATTATGCTGTCTTTTTATCCTATCCATAAAGGATAGATTCTAGTTTCTATTAGACTTGATAAACCAGTCTATAAATTAAAACTAACTCCCCACCACTAGTAAATCTGAATAACAAATATCATCTCAATGATAAGCAGTGTCTTCCTTCGAAAACATCTCACTTATAACTATGATGTTGTTGATAAAACATGTTCGCTGTCTGTCTACTTATCCGCTTTGTGATTTTGGATAAGAAAACTATGCAAATGAACCCTTCGGATTTAACTAAATTCTATATTTTTATGCAGTTGAAGATAGCCCTACATTTTAAATTGATGAAATGATTGCATTGTTCAATTAAATGGAGTCGCATGCAACGATCGTTCTGCATTACCTATGGATATCCTTGTTGCCTATTTTGATATATATATATATATATATATAATTAATCAATATAGGGTGGCAAAAAATTTTGTAGAATTTTTTTGCCACCAGCGGCCTAGTGGGAAAAGATTAAATAGTCATAGACCATTTTTAATATCAACATCACAATCAAGGAACGGCCATTATAGGCCATTCACCCACTAGAAATAACAGCCAAAGCTTCAACCGCAAAATAACATCAATTCCGTAAACCAGGAGAAAATTAAAAAACATTTACCCTGTAATTTCTTATACGATGCACCGTTTCATCTACTGTTTAATGGTAAACTAACCTGATTAAATTAAATCAAGCCAATCTTCCATAGGCCCTTAGAATCATCAGTAAGAAATAGCCAAGTCGGAACAGATATTTTCACGAGGCATTTCCGTCCCTGCCTCGGCAATATCTGACCTAAAATTTTCAAATCATCGCACTCGCGCCAAATTTATCGGCAGCAAATAAATATAAGCCGCCGATTCCATTACGGAATTAACCAGAAAATTCATAATTAATCAATATAGGGTGGCAAAAAATTTTGTAGAATTTTTTTGCCACCAGCGGCCTAGTGGGAAAAAATTAAATAGTCATAGACCATTTTTAAGTTCAACATCACAATCAAGGAACGGCCATAATAGGCCATACACCCACTAGAAATAACAGCCAAAGCTTCAACCGCAAAATAACATCAATTCCGTAAACCAGGAGAAAATTAAAAAACATTTACCCTGTAATTTCTTATACGATGCACCGTTTCATCTACTGTTTAATCTGTTTCATCTACTGTTTAATTTAATCAGGTTAGTTTACCATTAAACAGTAGATGAAACGGTGCATCGTATAAGAAATTACAGGGTAAATGTTTTTTAATTTTCTCCTGGTTTACGGAATTGATGTTATTTTGCGGTTGAAGCTTTGGCTGTTATTTCTAGTGGGTGAATGGCCTATTATGGCCGTTCCTTGATTGTGATGTTGAACTTAAAAATGGTATATGACTATTGAATTTTTTCCCACTAGGCCGCTGGTGGCAAAAAAATTCTACAAAATTTTTTGCCACCCTATATTGATTAATTATGAATTTTCTGGTTAATTCCGTAATGGAATCGGCGGCTTATATTTATTTGCTGCCGATAAATTTGGCGCGAGTGCGATGATTTGAAAATTTTAGGTCAGATATTGCCGAGGCAGGGACGGAAATGCCTCGTGAAAATATCTGTTCCGACTTGGCTATTCTTACTGATGATTCTAAGGGCCTATGGAAGATTGGATTGATTTAATTTAATCAGGTTAGTTTACCATTAAACAGTAGATGAAACGGTGCATCGTATAAGAAATTACAGGGTAAATGTTTTTTAATTTTCTCCTGGTTTACGGAATTGATGTTATTTTGCGGTTGAAGCTTTGGCTGTTATTTCTAGTGGGTGAATGGCCTATTATGGCCGTTCCTTGATTGTGATATATATATATATATATACATATATATAATGCATATATATATATGCATAAACAGAGAGGAGAACGCACAAAAACAAAAAAAAGAAAAGAACTTTTCGAACAGTCACTTCCAGGTGGTGCTACTAAATTAGACATGGCTTATCCAAATAATCTAAGTAATCTATAACCACAGACCGACCAAATGCTGGTAGTGGGATTTAATTCTCCATACCAAATCATGATATGGAGACTTAAAGATCCCTGTCGTATGTATATTTATATATCCATCTATCTATCTACCTATCTATATATCTATTTATCTACTTATCTATCTATCTATCTATCTATCTGTCCATCTCTCTCTCTCTCTCTCTCTCTCTCTCCCTCTGTATATATATATATATATATATATATATATATATATATATATATATATAATTCTGCACACAAACACAAACACATACACATAACAGCAGGTCACTTACATAGCTTTGACAAAGCCGGGTTAAGTAAAAGGCAATTGGTGAAGGTGCTACAGGGGCAATTAGTTTGAGCACAGTTCTCTCCACACAGCAGCGTATTCACCAATACATATATATGTGTATATAATATATATATACATGCACGCACACACAGAGACACACACACATTTTATGGAGACAGAATTATCTTAATGCAATTGATATTTAAAAACTTTGGAAGAAAACATTTCTTTCGTTTGAACTTTTGACAGAAACAAAGAAAATGAAATTGGGTGAGAGCGACAAAGTGACAATATTCAGTCGGGGGAGACTCGGCCGAATATTTTGGCTGTGTGGTAAGAATCTTGCTTCCCAACCACGTGGCACCTTGGGTATGTGTCTGCTATTATAGCCTCGGGCTGACCAAGGCCTTCTGAGTGGATCTGGTGAACTGAAGGAAGCCCATCATATATATATGTTAATTGTCCTGTACTCCATTTTTTGTTGTTTTTAAAAAAATGTCCAGTTCCTTTGGTTTGTGTCTATGTTTTCGTTTCTCTTTGTGTTCGACGTCCCTTTGGTGTCCTGTACCCATATATGCGTGTATATGTACATATAGAGGTAGGTACGTACATATATGTTTATATATATGCATATGTTTTATTTCATTTATTAATATATATATATATATTATATATATATATATATATATTATATATATATATATATATATATATATATATATATATATATATATATATATATATATATATATATATACGTATATACATATCGCGTGTCATTGTATAATAATTTTCCTTTTATTGTATAAAGCCGAAAGGGGTTTGTCCATTATAGATGTCTAATTCTATTTCATATATTACCCTCGTCCGATTGTCGAAAGACCCGTTTTGATATTTACTTATTTGTTTTCGTATATATAGATATACATTCGTTTGCCTTACCCATGGGTATAATGGCTTTAGCTTAGCTCCCTGGCCCGCAGGTTTAGAGTAGTACCGAAGATAAGAAGGCGAACCTACGTAGACATTGCGGACTACAACTGAGGAGGCAATTGGCTGCGAATGAACCGTATATCTTCCATTGTCCTATTCGCCGTTATCGTGCTATCGTTCTTTTTTCCGCATGTTGTATTTTGCCAGTTACCCTTTGTTGTGCCTTTTCTGTTCTACCTATGGCTGCAGTCAAATGACTGAAAGAAGTAAAAGAATAAAAGAATATATATATATTCATATATATGAGTGTGTTTGTATACTTTTATCGTTTTATTATTTAGGTGTTTCTCTCATTTGATTGCAGCCATGGACCCCATGACTAATCATTTGTAAGGCTAGTACTTATTCTATGGTCTCTTTTGGCCGAACCGCTAATTGATGGAAACGTAAACATACACACGTCGGTTGTCGAGAGATGGTGGGGGGGGGGGCACACAGATACAAATAACATATATACATATATAATATATATATATATAATATATATATATATATATATATATATATATATATATATGTGTGTGTGTGTGTGTGTGTGTGTGTGTGTGTGTGTGTGTGTGTGTATACAACGAGCTTCTTTCATTTTCCGTCTGCCAAATCCGACACAAGAATTTGGTCGGCCCGAGTTTACATTAGAAGACATTCAACCAAATTGCCACGCAGTGAAGCTGAACTCGGAACCATGTGGTTGGGAAGCAAGCTTCTTACCATACAGCCACTATATTCGGCCGAGTCTCCCCCTACTGATTATTGTCAGGTTGTCGTTCTCACTCATTTTCATTTCCTTTGTTTCTTTCAAAAGTTCAAACGAAAGAAATCTTTTCTTCTAAAGTATTATCATATTAATTGCATTGCGATATTTCTGTCTCCTTAAAATGGCTTCACTGTTCTTTGTCCTTGCAATACATTTATGTTTGTGTGTGTGTGTGGTGTGTGTGTGTGTGTGTGTGTGTGTGTGTCTGTGTGTGTCTGTGTGTGCCTGCATATATATATATATATATTATATATATATATATATATATATATGGGGATGGGGGGCTGAAGACGCTGTTGTGTGCTGAGAAATGTGCTCAAACTTGATACTGCTATCTTCGGCCCCACCGCGTGGCACCTTCACCAACTGTGTTTTACCATAGCCTCGGCTTTGTCAAAGCTATGCAAGTGGCCTGTTGTTATGTGTTTGTGTGCTTATGGGGGAGGCGAGTGTGCGCGTGTTGTCTCTCTCACCGCATGACAACCGCTCTTTATCTGTTATGTTCTCGTAACCTATCGGTCTTCAGTTTCCGTCTATCAAGTCTACTCACAAGGCTTTGGTCGGCTTTCCGGTGGTCGGAAATAAGGTAAAGGATAACATGTGCGAGAAAATAACATTACTCTAGGGACCAATTCTGTAGATTATTTCTCCACTCTAAACGCTTTGCCAAGTTTGTTTTTGAAAGTAGTGCTCTTCTGATTGCAGCCCTCCCGTGAAATCCGGCTTTGTGCAGCTGCCGGCGAACAGTTTTTGTGGAAATTGTGTTCTAGAGGTAGTCATTTAGCTCTGCAGTAATTTTGGGAGCTGTACTTTTGTGATCCTTTCTAACAATTCGTTTAAGAGTCCGACGGTCACTATCTGAATGATTTGGTTCTCTTCCGGAGTTTTCTTTCGATAAGGAGGGCTTTTCCCCCTTTCTCAAAGACTGTTATTATTTTAGGGAGAATACATCTTAATACACGAGACATTTCGGTTGATTTAATTATGCTAGCGCCTGCCATACGAAAACCAACAATTTGACCTCTTTCAAAGTCCGATAGATCTGTCATTTTAATGTAATTTAATTACCTTTTTTTCTGCTGATATCTGAAAAGAAACATCAATTTTATCAAAACATTAAGGAACACTAATAATAAATAAAAAAAACATAAAAGTAAACAGGATTTTGACGATTTTATAAATATTTCAATATTATGATACAATGATGCTAGGCACTTTCCATTATTTTGTCCACCCCCTTTATATATATATATATATATATATATATATATAATATATATATATATATATATAAGCTTCTTCCAGTTTCTGTCAACCAATTCCATTGATGCGTCTTTGTTCGCTCCAAGGGTATAGTAGACGCATGCTTAGAGTACCACACAGTGGGAGTGAACCTGGAACCATGTGTTTGATAAGAAAAATTCTTACTATACTATATATATCGGTATGTACCCACTCACACACTCACACACACACACACATAAACACACACACACACGCAATCACTCACACAATAACACACACAAACCTCGTAGACAAATCTTACAATCTGGTTACGAAACCGTCCGCTCTGCACCAACATATTCAGTTAGTATCCAATAAAATCGTTCTAACGCCTTTTTTGCCGACGGTACAAAAATCCTTATTATTCTGTATAAACTAAACAATAATCCAATAAGGAAATTCAGTGGCCAACAGATGCAGGTGGAATCAAGAAATCATTAACGATCTCTCAACGATAGAAAGGTTGGTGCAGATAACAAAATATGGGACTTAATTAAGTTAAGCGATTCATATAATTAATTTATTTTACCTTATCTAGAGGGGGATGACGTTTCGTGATAACTAACTTGCGCTCTAATAATAACGTCCCATATTCTCTTTTCTGTTGAGAAAAGGAGGGGTGTTGGAGGCGAATTCCATTCTTATTTGCTTTGATTTGATTTTTTTCTTTTCTTTTCTTTATTCTTGTTCTTTACATTTCTTTATAAATTATCTCTGTGAATTTAATAATATACATCACATCCAATATCCTACATTGAATAGCTTTATATTTCCATGAATCTATGTCGCTACCTAGCTATCTATCAATCTAGCTAGTTAACTTACTATCTATCTCTATATCTATCAACCTATCTAAATATCTATCTATCAAATCTGTCTATCTGTCTGTCTATCTTTATTTATCTGTCTATCTATCTATCTATCTATCTATCTATCTATCTATCTATCTATCTATCTATCTATCTATCTATCTATCTATCTATCTATCTATCTATCTATCTATTTAATTTATCTATCTATCCATCTATCCACTTGTCTGTCTGTCTGTTCAAACTTCCCATTCAATCATTGTCTCTGATTCTCTTATTTTCTCTGTCTTTCTCCATTTCTTCATTTCCTTTCTTCTCCTACTTGAAACAAAATGCCTTCTCGACACTGAACCACTTTCGTCCAGCAATAAAGCCTGCTCAAATAAACACTGTTGCTACCATCGCATCACTGTCTCCACTACCAGCACCACCACTATCACCACCATCACCACAACTTTCACGAACATCACCACCATCGCTACGACCACGACAACTACCACTACCATCACCACGACCACTACCACAACCACTACCACCATTACTACAACCGTAAAAAATATTAGATGGAATAGAGTCTTACCTGTATAATAAAGATAGGCGAAAAGCTATGAATGGATGAGATTATCAATGCAATTAGCAGATATGAACTCCTTATAAGTATTAAGTAATTCCAAGAATTTTAATGTAATTCCAAGCATTTTAATGAAGAAAGACGAACGGATGACTTCCTTCCAACTTACTCCGCATAAACTCTATCATCGCCACCACTACCACCGCCATTAACTCTACCACCACTACCACCAGAAAAACACCACTAGAACCGACACCAACAATAAATCCACTGCCAACAATAAATCCACTACCAACATAATCACCACCGGTAATAACGACAGCGGGTTTTGAACGTAAAGACGGATATAATGCCGCAAAGTATTTTTACCCTGCGCACTAAACGATCTACCAGCTCGTTGCCTTACACGCACCATCCCACTTAAAATAATCCTTTCTACTATATGCACCCGGCCAACAAATTCGGGAGCGTAGTAAGTTAATTGCACTGACTCCAGGTTTGAATTCGTATTTATTTCATCGACCCCGAAATGATGAACGGCAATACTGACTCAACGGAATTTGAAGGAACATGGTGAACGCGGACGAAATGCCGCTAATTCCTTCTCTTGCTTTGATAACCATTCCGCCAACTCGTAATAATAATAATAATAATAATAATAATAATAATAATAATAATAATAATAATAATAATAATAATAATAATAATAATAATTGCCCTGATGCAGTACCAGACAGTTCTCTCGTGGCTTCTGATCTTAACCGATTGGAAGTGTTATCATGTACATTGTTTTATCTTGCTGTAAAAGATGGGCTACAGCAAATCTTCTGCACAATACCACAGATTTGCTTCTCAGTTGTTTGACCTTAACTAGTTGAGCATGCCCCTTAGTGGCTGATGATATGTGCATCTCTGATCCCGAGCAGAAGTAGTGCGGGAGAATCATGGCCATGTACTGAGAAGAATTCTTTGGGGCTTGAATAATTCGCCTCCGGAAACATGAGTGTTTCATTCATTATCCTTAAAGAAACCTTAATCAAGCACATTTTGGGCGGGATGGGCTTCTCAACCTGAAGAAAATTCTAACTGGGCCCCACCTGCAAGGTTATGCGCTGTTTATCTAGATATGAGATCAACATGTCGTGCACATATGATTGTGATGCGTGTGCCTGGTGTGTCCTTATCAGATAGGTAATCATGATGGATATATTGGGTTTCGTATATTTGTACCCCAGTATCTCTTTGATTGCATGCGCTGCTCTCATCAATAATAATAGTAATCAGAAGAGGGATTTTCTAGGGTGACAACCTATCTCCGTTGCTTTTCGTTCTCTGCATGATACCCTGACTTTGGTACTCAGGAAAATGAACCTGGGGGTACCAACTAACGGAAAAATCCTAAACAATCAACCACATCTTTTTCATGGATGATTTGAAATTGTATAGCGAAGATGAGACACAATTGAGTTCCTTGGTGAACACGATCCACTGTTTTAGAAATGATATTAGAATAGAATGTGGACTCAGGAAGTGCGGAGTAATCTCCATAACGTTGCTTTTATGTTAAACTATCGTGTGAAGGCTTGTGGCTTAGTGGTTAGTGCATTCGGCTCACGATCGTAAGGTCGAAAGTTCAATTCCCGACGATGCGTTGTGCCCGTGAGCAAACACTTTATTTCACGTTGCTCCAGTCTAATCAGCTGGCAAAAATGAGTTGTACCTGTGTTTCATAGGGCCAGTCATGTCACACTCTGTGTCACGCTGAATATCCCTGAGAACTACGTTAAGGGTACACGTGTCTGTGAATTAACTTGCACGTTAATTTAATGAGCAAGCTGTTCCGTTGATCGTATCAACAGGGACGCTCGTCGTCGTAACCGACGGAGTGTTCTTCCTCCAAACTGTCGTAAATCGAAATTTGGTCAAATGCGTTATTTTCAATATTTAATTTTACTTACAACAGCCAATTCTTTCGGTCAAACTATTTGCAGCTGCTTCAGATGCCAAGTTATGTAAGTTGTCAAAGTGTAGTACAATGTAGTACAATGGTGTAGCATTTTTTAAAAGTGTAGTAAGTCCCACATACGACAGTTTTTCCAAAAATATCTCTCCCTGAAAGTGTCATACATACATAGAACTACGATTTTATGCACGCAATAAAGTATAATTTTTAAGGCTAAACTGTTGCTAATGCCGTGGCACTCCGTCGTTTTCGACGACGAGCATTAAAGTTGATCCGATCAACGGAAGAGCTTGCTCGTGAAATTTACGTACAAGTGGATGAGCACTACACAGACACGTGTACCCTTAACATAGTTCTCGGAGAGATTCAGGGTGACACAGAGTGTGACAAGGCTGGCGCTTTGAAATACAAGTACAACAGAAACAGGAAAAATGAGTGAGAGAAGGTTGTGGTGAAAGAGTACAGCAGGGTTTGCCACCACCCCTACCGGAACCTCGTTGAACTTCAGGTGTTTCGCTCATTAAACACTCATAACGCCCGGTCTGGGAATCAAAACCGCGATCCTACGACCGCAAGTCCGCTACCCTAACCACTGGGCCATTGCACTTCCACGTTTCTAATGTAAAAAGAAACGGAATGCTGTATTTTTCCGTTTTGTGATAAATCAATGTTTTGGAATTACGACACCTTTTGCGTAATAGCAATGATATGTATCATGTGTTTCAATATGATATTGAGTTAGTTGTTTGGTGAAACAAACATCAGAAATTCTTTGCCCCACGCAGAAACTGCAGGAACTAATCAGAGGTTTTTCGTGCTCTTCTAAATCCATTGCAAAACTGTAAACATTCCCGTATTGTCAGCAGGTATATAACGGTGAGATACATTTCGCTCCTCAGTCTATACACTTCTGATTGGGGCAGCAATGACCGAGCTAGTCTTCATTTACGGACAGGTTCTACTTGTGGTCGCTTATGAAGCATAGTCACCGTGGACAACCTTCAGCTACCGTGTCTATGTCATTGATGGCTTCCTTCAGTTGTCGGGGTCCCTGGCCTACCTTCTGCGAAAAATAGCACATTGATTGTTCAAGAAAACTGCAGCAGTGGACTTCATGGGAAGACTTTTAAGCACAAATTGGTTATACTTTAAAAATACCAAAAATATTCTAACAATGTTTTAATATAATTCCTGTTATTTAATTATAAAATTACAATAACAATGTACATTATTTACATTTGACCTCATCTTGTTTGTTGTTAACGCAACGTTTCGGCTGATATAACATCCAGCCTTCATCGGAAATCTGGGGGAAATTTCGAACGTGGGTTCTCATTACTAAGGTATTTTTCAATGTTATTTTTCAGGTCACTGAATGGAATCGAACTCGGAATGTTGGGGTTAGTAGCCCGCGCTCTTAACCACTACGCGATATGCCTGTGAGCAATTATGGAGTGAATTTTAGGGCTTATAAATCTAATATTTTCCTTAATAATGTACATAATTCCTCATCTCTTAAATATAGAACTGTACAATAATAATGTTTTAACCATTGAATGATTGGCGGATCGACCAGATTAAAATACAAGACAAAAATGGGGTCGATTAAATAAGTACCAGTTACGCACTGGTGTCGATATAATCGACTTAATCCGTTTGTCTATCCTTGTTTGTCCCCTTTCTGTGCAGCCCCTTGTGGGCAGTAAAGAAATAGGTATTACGCTAGCACACCCGGGCACGTTAGTACGCCTAGAGTAGGAAAGATTATTTAAGCTTTCGCCGATTCATCCGCGGTGTTGCTTTGCATGTATAATAAAATATATATAAAATAATATATATTAAAATAATAATAATAATAATATACACTACAGTACTGTTTTTACTTAGCGGAATTTCACCCCATCCGGGGGATTTTGGAACGTAACACCCGCGATAGTCGAGGGATTACTGTATTTATATTTATGCCCCAACGAAATGGCTTCACAAGGTATTAATTAGCCAGCCAGAGTCTGTAGCAGAAGACGTTTGCCCAAAGGCCACGCGCAATGGGTCTGGAACGAGAAACTTCATGGTCGCAAAACATGCGTCTTTACCACACAGCTATGCGTGAGCCTATTAGCATAAAATTACCATTTCAACAAAGAGAACACCAACCGGCCAACCGACATCGCTCCAATCAACTTAAGGAGGAGCGCAATATGTGCCAGGGGTGGAATAAAGAAGTAGATGGAGCTGTTTGTTTTGTAATTGAATCTAAAGGGAGATTTAAGTACATTAAGCGATAGCTCTACTTGCTTGATGAATGCATTATGAAACAGTAGCGCCTCCGTACTTATCTCACCGGATCTATGTTTATTGCTATATGCCAACTGATAATTCCCTTATCTTTGGCAAGCTTACAGACTAATGTGGCAGTAGTAGTATTAGTATTAGTATTAGTAGTAGTGGTGGTGGTGGTGGTGGTGGTGGTAGTAGTAGTAGTAGTAGTAATGCTATTGTTGTTGTTGTTTTTCTTGTGTTTCATTGTAGTTGCTTATTGATTTTAATGATAGCGATGCTAAAGGTGATGACAAAGATAATAATTTGAAGGCGACGACGACAGCGCTGACGAGGAAGACGTCAAAGATACAGATGGTAATAACGGTGGGTGGTGGTGGTGGTGGTGGTGGTGATAATGATGATGATGATGATGATACGGAGGAGGCTTAGAAGGAGGATGACGACTATAACATGATGATGACAATGATGAGGATGAGGAGGAGGAAAGGCGGTGACGAGGACAACGACTATGATATAAAAATATGAATGCTGATTGTATTGTTGTTTTTCACGATGATGATGATGATGATGATGATGATGATGATCGTGGTGGTGATGGTGGTGGTGGTGGTGGTGGTGGTGGTGGTGGTGGATCTGGTGGTAGTGGTTGTGATAATGATGGTTGTGTGATAATGACGATTACGAAGACAATGGTTATATAGATGATAATGATTATGGCGATGATGTTGATGATGACCTTCAACGACAAGCATTGGTTTGGTTGTTGTTGTTGTTGTGGTTGCTGCTGGTGCTGCTCCTGCTGCTGCTGTTGTTGATGATGAGGATTACGTTTGTATCTGTTGAAAGATGCGTATTTTAATTCCTTACGATTATCGAAATATTGACCATTTTGTACAACGATGCTGTTCGAGTTTTGATGTTAATCGAGCAGGTTTCGGTGTTGCTGTTGTTGTTGTTGTCGTTATTGTCTTCGCTTCGGGTCAAACTTAGGGTAGATCTATGCACAAATGCAGCCAAACTGTAAGCAGACCAACTTAGTCCTAATGTACTCCACATTGATATAAGTTCTTTTCATTATATAGGGTTGACAAGGCGGCGAGCTGCCAGAAACGTTAGCACACCGGGTGAAATGCTTAGCGGTCTATACATTCTGAGTTCAAATTCCACTGAGGTCAAATTTGCCTTCCATTCTTTCGGAAGTCTATAAATTAAGTACCAGTTGCGTATTGGGGTCGATCTAATCGATTGTCTCCCTCCTCCAAAATTTAGGAGCCTTGTGCCTAAAGTAGAAAAGATTATATAAGGTTCACTGTGATTTGATGGAGTTTAGCTGCTATTTCATGCAAGTCTATTGGCCCTGTAGTTTACAGAACGTAAAAAGGGGCTAAACACAGAGAGGACAAACAAGGAAATACAATCGGATTAAGTCGATTACATCGACCCCAGTGCGTAAGTGGTACTTAATTTATCGACCCCGAAAGGATGAAAGGCAAAGTCGACCTCGGCGTAATTTGAACTCAGAATGCAACGGCAGACGAAATACGGCTACGCATTTCGCCCGGCGTGCTAACGTTTCTGCCAGCTCTCCGCCTTTATTGAACGTAGCAGCAGACGAAATACCTATTTCCTTACTACCCACAAAGGTCTAAACACAGAGACGACAAACAAGGACAGACAAACGGATTAAGACGATTACATCGACCCCAGTGCGTAACCTGTACTTAATTTATCGACCTCGAAAGGATGAAAGGCAAAGTCGACCTCGGCGGAATTTGAACTCAGAACATAACGACAGGCGAAATACGGCTACGCATTTCGCCCGGCGTGCTAACATTCCTGCCGGCTCGCCGCCTTGGCGTAAACGTAAATAATAAACCGCGATAGAGGAACAGCGATAGAGGAACCGCGATATGGCGGGGGATTACCGTATCTCTTTTATCTTTTATCTTTCACTTGCTCCAATTATTAGGCTGCGGCCATAGCGGAGCACTGACGAACCAACCTCAATACTTCTTCGTTTTTATGTAAAGCCTGGTGCTAATTCTATTGTTCTCTTCTGCTGTACCGCTAAGTTACGAGGACGAAAACACGCCATTACATGTGGAGCCGAATACAGACACAAAAACAAGCACACAATACCACTCCCCTTCCTAATTTCTGTGATTCGGCCATAAAGGCCTATTGAACACTACCGATCAAATCGCCTTTCTTAATTTCCTCATATTTCTCATTCGCTTATGTTGTTTTTTTCTTCATTTATTCCTAATTTCTCTCTACATTTGTATTCCCCTCTCCTCTCAACACATTCTGATTCAATATTCCATGCGTTAAGATGTTAAGATTGAATATTCAATGCGTTAAGTTTACATTGGCTTGCGGCAATGTTAACTTTCATTTGATCAAGAGACCCTTGACCTGAAGAGTAGCCTGCGATATACTCCTCGCTTGGAGGTGTATATCGCTTTACCACTTCTGAGGTTCCTCTCGCTATGAGACATATGTAACCGGAGTATCTTATCTACTCCTTTCCTTAACTCCTGTATTCATATCCCTTTACCGACAACCCTGGTCGCCTACTGAGAAATATACAAAGAACCTTTTTTAAATCCATCGTACTTCGACATGCAAAGAATCTACATCCGTCCTTCTCAATAAACTACTATTGTCCCTGAAAGTTGCTTTTTAATATTTACTACGGAGTGCTTGAAGCTAACTTTCTTCCTACACCTCGACCCTTCCGTAAACTAGAAATCGGAGAGGGAAGGGATAAACTACCTGCATCAACTCGCCAAGAAAGCAGGTAGTAGTTTTACCTTATTCTTAGTGCCAATTTTAAAGAGTGTAGTTCGATTTTAACAGTTATTTTTTCAAAGTTATAATGAAAGTGACAAACGGGCATAATAGGCATATGTTGCTTTATGAGTTCAATAAAGGCAACAATGCAATGGAAAGTGCGTGGAATATTAATGCAGCATATGGCTTTGGGACGATAAGCGTAAGTCAGTGACAACGGTGGTTCCAGAAATTCTGAACCGGAAACTACAACCTAGAAGACGAGCTTCGTCCTGGAAGATCTGTAGTGCTCGGAAGATCTGGTGGAAAAAATACCATCGTAACTGTTGAGGAACTAGCAGTGAAGCTTGGATTTGGCCATTCGGTCATTTATCGACACCTTCGGGCCATCGGAAATGTCAGCAATTTGGATCAATGGGCTTTTTAGAAACTTACCGAGTCTAATCATGCACAGAGAGTGAATGTGTGCT
>NC_043002.1:60435628-60490628 GCF_006345805.1 Octopus sinensis | reverse complement strand
AATTGCCATAACAATACAGAAAAGGTAAATTGGTTTTTAATTTAATTTTTGTCGTTAAATTTTGGTAGTATTAATTGGCGAGCGTACTTACTCAAAAAACAACAACACAGCAAACAGAGACAAATAAATACATAACGGTTTACTCCTCACACAATTTCTTGATTTTTCAAAGTACTTCCATCCGGTCATGGCATACAAAATTTCTTTCAATTTCACCCCCATTTCAGAAAAAATTCGAGAAAACTAAATATTTTACCATTTCACTATGCATTCCCACTTCCTCTTTACACACATAGACACGCAAATATATAAATAAAATTGTAAGCTAACGTGTGTGTGTGTGTGTGTGTGTGTGTGTGTGTGTGTGTGTGTGCGTGTGTGTGAGTGTGTGACAGGAAAGTTTTTTAGGACGAATATAAGATCTAAAGTATATCCAAGTAGCAGAAAGATCGCCCAAAAGTGTATATATATATTTAAATGTATTTATATATTCATCTATACACAGATGTATGTATAATGTGTGTGTATATATTTCCATAGAGGTAACCTTTCACTCCATACAATGTTTTTTAGGACGAATATAAGATCTAAAGTATATCCAAGTAGCAGAAAGATCACCCAAAAGTGTATATAGATATTTAAATGTATTTATATATTCATCTATACACAGATGTATATATAATGTGTGTGTATATATTTCCATAGACGTAACCATTCACTCCGCACAAAGTTTTTTAGGACGAAAATAAGATCTAAAGTTATCTCTAAGAAACAGAAAGATCGCCCAAAAGTGTATATAGATTTTTAAATGTATTTATATATTCATCTATACACACATGTATGTATAATGTGCGTGTATATATTTCCATAGAGGTAACCATTCAATCCATACAAAGTTTTTTAGGACGAAAATCTTTATATATAAAAGAAAGGTTGTGTGTCTGTCTACTCCTATTTAGATTCCTAACTACTCCCACATTTTGCGATGCAGTTTAACCAAAACCGGGTATCTTATAGCCGTGATTCATATCGAGCCCTTCTGGGTATTGGCGCGCGTCTACGATGAGTCTACGATTTTACAAATAATTTACCATCATTTTTTTCCATTTTAATGCATATTTTTTTTAATAAAGGGAAGTAACTCTCAAACTTAACACTAATATGCGCGCTCATATGCGACGTAATATCACATCAGCAGCATTTCCTCACACCCTCCTTGCACTGGTAATATTGCCATCGATTCCATTTGTACCATTGTTAAGACGCCTTCTGATCTCAGAGATGCAGTGTTCCCAGATCTACAAGCTAATTATCAGAATATGGATTGGGTTGGCAAAAAGGCTATACTGGTCCCGAGGAATAAAACTGTTCACCATATTAATGATGAAATGCTAAAACTCATTCCTGGGGAAGTCTATGTATATCAGTATATCGATACAAATCCTGACCCAGACGACGTCATCAACTATCCCATAGAGGTACTCAATTCCTTTGAGCACCCCGGACTACCACCACACTTTCTCAAACTTAAAGTTGGTGCCCCTATAATGCTCATCAGAAATTTGGTTCCCCCAAAACAATGCAATGGCACACGTTTGATCGTTAAGTCCTTATCTCCCACCGTAAACTTATATCAATATTTGCCTGAATAATCATCATAATTCAGTGCAATCATTAACAGTACTTTCAAGCAATTCAACCCGAGCAACGCCGGGCAATTCTGCTAGTATATATATATATATATATATATACATATATATATATGCATATGTATGTATATATCTTTGAGTCGATGCCCACCCTTCCGCTTCACAACCGGTGTTGGTTTGTTGGTTTGTTTATGTTCCCCGATTTGGTGGTACTGCGAAAGACGTTGAGAGAATACCTACAGACATCTATTTATTTCTAAGATGCATTGCGAACGATTTGTTTAACTGAACACTTCTATTTGGTACCCCAGTATGGCCACAGTGTAATGACTGAAGCATCGCCAATGTACCCCTATTGAATGATGACTGCTCAAGTTTTGATTGGCGTAGATGGCGCTGTTATTTATATCATTCTGATTCTTTTAGCAAAATCAGAATCTATTTCCGGATAGAAAGACGTCCAGACATCTTTGAATATTAAAACGAATTTACATATTCGCTAGAAAATAGTTTCTATGACCTCAACGATAAAGATTGCGATTCATTAAACAATGAGAACGTTTGTAACTATGGTAGTGAGCTGGAAGAACCGCTAGTGCGTCGAACAAAATTCTTAGGGGCATTTCCTCCAGCACTTTACGTTACGATCTTTCACGTCCCGTCAAGGTTAACATTACCTTTCAACTCTTTCAGGGGGTGATAAAGTAAAATATTATTATTTACATTATTTATATTATTTAAATTCGACGGATATTTGTCCTCATCTTGTTTGTTGTTAATACAACGTTTCCGCTGATATACTCTCCAGCCATCATCATGTGTCTTGGGAAAACTTCGAACCCCGGGTCTCATTCCTAAGGTATTTTTCAATATTATTATTATTATTGTTGTTGTTATTGTTGTTGTTTTCATTGTTATTGTTCAGGTCACTGCTTGGAATCGAACTAGGAATCTTGGGTCCGTGGGCTATGGCGTAGTGTTTAAGAGCGCGGGCTACTCACCAAGATTCTGACTTCGATTCCAAGCAGTGACCTGAACACTAACATCAACAACAACAATAACAACAACAGCAACAATAACAATAATAATAATAATAATAATAATAATAATATAATAATAATAATAATAATAATAATAATAATAACAACATCGAAAAATACCTTAGGAATGAGAACCCACGTTCGAAATTTTCTCCAAGACACCTGATGAAGGCAGCAGTGTATATCAGACGAAACGTTGTGTTAACAACAAACAAGATGAGTAAAAATATCCGTCAAATGCAAATAATGTAAATAATGTAAATAATTCCTCATCTCTTAAATATAGAACTGTAAAGTATCATTTATGTACTGTTGTCAATGTAATTAACTTGTCCTCCTCCCTAAAAACTGCTGGCCTTGATCCTTCCAACGGACCAGCGTCCCATTCAAATGGAATGTCTTGGTTTCTGTTATATCGACTCCATAACCAACCTTAGGAGATTCCAAACACAAGACACAAAAAAGAAAAAATGCTGTTTATTACGAGTTTTCCATAAGTTGCAGCGAATATTTTTAGCGAGGTAATTATGGTGTCGACAGACCAAAAAATACAACGCTCGGCGTTATACGAATTATCGACCAGTAAACATGGTGTCCAGCAGCTTATCCACTCGGCTGTCTGAGAACCTTCGAAATTTTTAGCAGAAATAAAATTATGCAATATGCAAATGGAGAAATGAAGCGTCTGCATTTCCATTTAATATTTTCTGTTTGGAGTGTTTACATTTATTGATATTTTTTACTGGCGTGGAATGAGGTAGTGTAATAAAGTATGGTGTGCTACGCAGCAGAATTGAATAAAGAAGTGTGGTGTTATGTAGCGTGGCTTAATATAGTATGTCATGGCGGTGTGTGGTGAGACGTGTTGGTGTGGGAGTTTCGTTTGATTTAGATCGGGGTTGGGTAGGGGCTTATGATGGCCGTTTAATATTGTCAAGTTCGCTGAGGTGATGTTAACAAAGAGCGGAGTTTGTGTGGTGTGGCGGGGACTGATACGGAGTGGTTTGTTTTGAGCTGTGAATAGCGAAGGTGAGGCAGGACTGATTTAATGTGGGAACGATGTAAATGTTGTGGATTGCAAAGTTGGAGCTTTTCAGATGCCATCAACAAATAACGCCATAGGAAAAATATTGAAGCAAGCACAGGAGATAACATGAAGTAGGACAGTAAAATACGAAAACAATAACACTGAAAAGAGAAATAAAAAGCAAAACAAAAACAATGGATTCAATTCGTTCTTGTAGCAGTAATGACATTTCTCGATATTCTGTCGATACTTAGCATTTCATGGATTACATGATGTAACATGTAACAACTACCCATGAGAATGACAACCCCATGATTGTCCGTGAGGAGGGAGTCGAGAATCAATTAAACCAAGTTAACAAGGAAATGTCCTTGGATATGAATACAGCTATTCCTTTGAACAGCGAACGAAATGCAAAGAACTTTAGATGCAACCTGTGCGTGCTGTAGGAACTTTGCAGCCGAGATAGGCCTGAAGATACATCAGGGAAAGACTTGTAATAAGAGGACAGGAGAGTGCGGATCATCTGATAGTAACACACGTGGCAAATCATCCTTGAAATTAACCACTATGGATCTATAAATGCTACAGTAAAGACCTCTTCCCAACAGGAAACTGAAGGTTATGAGACTGGTGCTTCAGATAGTATTCGGAGGAAACCGAGGGTTCTGTGGCCTGCTGCTAATGAGAAAGGAAGATATAAAAAAAGTTGGAGCACAAAGCACGACAGGATCTGCAGTGGAGAAACTGTGAAAGTTAACAAGCTCAATATACGATACAAGAAAGGAATTATTTGGAGTGAAATAAGGGACCCGATTAGCGAAGGCAAAGTGTGGATCAAGCAGGAGGATCAGGAAAATGAAACAGTTGAGGAGGAAAAGAACAGCTTAAGAAAGCAATGGAAATGTGCGGAAAGAGACGAAAACCTGGACTCACGTAGCTGTACGATGATTTAAAAAGGAAATGCCGTTATGTGCAATGGCATATCCATCGATATGAGCGACGAAAGGAAAGTAAAAGGACTCGTGAATAGTTTCTGAAGGGCCCGTACGGGGTTATTAAGAAGCTGTTCACTAAACAGAAGGGTGACACTTTGTCGCGCACAAAAGAAGTATTGGATGCTCATATCAAAGAAACCTACAGCGATCCAAACCGTAACCAACCACTGCCACCTATAAACAGCTACACCATTTCTTAAAACCTGATATAGAATTTTTAATTGGAAACCCCAGAGAGAAAGAGGTGAATGATTTCGTGAGAAAAGCTAGATCAAAGAGTGCTCCAGGAGATGATGGCATCTCGTATAAAGTGTATAAATATTACAATCGTCTGCGAAAGAATCTATTTGTCCTAATCCGACAGTGTAGTGACTCTAGTAGAAGATTCGTGAAAGGTAGAAGACATATATCTGCCGTAGGAGGCCAGTATAGAGACTATAAAACAGTTTAGGTCGTATCTGTATTGAATGTGAAAGGCAAGATCTTTACGGTAATTCTCTCAAGGAGTACAGTGGCACATCTTCAGAGTAATGGATATATTCAAAACGTCGGAATCCCTGGGATCCCTGGATGCGTTTTCCGTCTTGGAAAGCGATCCTCACAGAACAAAACAAGTCTGAACGTGGTATGGCTTGATCAGGCTAATGCATATAACTCAGTGCTATACTGATGAGAGCCAAGGACCACTTTCACATTCCAGACAAAAGGTCAAGATTAATGAGGATATATTATGACAGTCTAGAGATGGGTTTTACAGCTGGAAATTTTACAGCAGATTGGCACCAATTGGAGATTGGCATTGCTGGTGACTGCACAATATTTGTCACGTGGTTTAGAGATGATTTTCCAATCAGTGGACTTTACGAAACAAATCACCCATGTAGAATAACCTAAGAAGGCTTTCATGGATTACATGACACTTCTATCAACAGACAAGCAAATCATGCTGAGAGCCTTCTTGATGTTAGACGTGCTTGTGAAGTGCTCAAGGATGAGATTCAGAGCATAAAAGTCGCGTAGTCTGACATAAATTAAGGGAGTTCAAAAAGATGCTAAGTTTGAATTAGCTGAAGAAAGCAATCAACCATTCAAGGACGAATCTGTCAAAAGCTTGGGGCGTGTATACGCTGGAACATTGTCAGATAGGAGTCACGGGATACAAAATATGAAACAAGCCGAGGGTGGATTAACAGCAATTGATAACAATAAGCTAGCGGATAAATATGAGATATGGTACTTATAGTTAGGTTTGCATAGGCGACTTCCGTGGCCACTTTTAATATACGTGGCACTGCCATGAGTTCAAATCATTGAGCAAAAGTGTAATTCGTCCATTAGAAAGTGGCTAGGCTTACCTTGGATATTGAAATATTCAGCTCTCTATCGTGAAAAAGGCTCGTTGCAGTTACCACTGGCGTCGATAGTCGAAATGTATAACTAGGAAAGGTACGAACGGTGATGATGTTGAGAGAGCCGAATGATATAGCGATAAGTTAAATGATAAGAGACAATGAGCTATGACTAGAAGAATATTGGGCTTTATTTGTTAACCAGTTGATATATCAAGTGGGGCCTCATATCAGTGAACGGGGATATGGTGCGCAATGATTCCATCGAGAGGTAGGGCCTGAAACGGAGCGCATTCTCTCCCGATGACACCATGCCCTAGCGGGATTCCGGTGTGTGGAGCTTTCGACTGGTAGCACTTGCATGCGCAAGTTATTTACAAAACATTTCCAATTTTGATAAAAAGCCAGCAATTTGATAAGGCGGAAATTAGTCGATTCCACCGACCCAGTGCTCCTTTTTTATGGACGCCGGAAACATGAACAGAAAAACAACCTTGCTGGAAGTTAGAACGTAAAGTGTGAGATGAAATTCCGCTAAACGAATAATTTTCTAGGCGGTGCAAAACATTCTGCCAGGGCGCGGCCTTAACAGAATCTATATCAGGATAAAATGGATTCTTACCTAATCGTTATTCACAAAACGCTTCCCCATTAATCTTCACTACACTCATGAGACAATCATCTATCTTTTATCTTTTGTCGTTTATCTCGCATTTCTTTCAGTTGTCAGACGCCCTTGCTGGGGCACCGCCTTGTAGAATTCTTAGTCAACAAAATCCACTCAAATACTGATGTTCTGTTTTGGAACCGTGATACTTATTATATCTTTCACTTTTGACGAAGAGTCAAGAGACGAGACCGTAAACACATCAACACCAAATGTAAATCGATGTTGGGGACAAAAACACACACACAAACACACACACACACAAACACACACACACACACACACATGTATTCAAACGTGAATGAGAAGCCCGGGGAGTATAAACAACATCGCACGCATACAGAAAGCATGTTTTGCCAGTTCGTGTGCAGGCTGCGATTTACAAGCATGGGTTTGGGATACGTGGTATTCATAAATCCCAAAGTTAACGAAATATTAATGTCAACCACTCCTGCAACTTGATTTGGTGTGAATTAACTCAATTGTTCATCAGTTCTAGGTATTTCTACACCGAACGTTCTGACGTGCAAACTCTTTCTCATGCCTATAAATCGCAGCCTGACTCCGAGCTGCAAAAACGCTTGGCTTGTGGATGTGTACTCAATATTATCTATTTATATATGTATATAGACACATGCGTGTATATATATATGTGTGTGTGAGTGTGAGTGTGAGTGTGTGCGTGTGTTGATATGTATATAGTACGGATATATATGTATGTATATATATATATATATGTTTGTGTGTGTGTGTGTGTGTGTGTAAAGAAACAGTTTTAGATAAAAAAAACCATCGGTTTCATATCTAGCGTGAACTAGACATATCTTCAGTTTCTCTAAACGATAAACGTTCTCTGCAAAGAATTTTTTGTTAAACCCAACAAAGCCGGTGATAGTTCAAGAAATATTCCTCTCAAAGAATTATGGCCGGCCGAGTTGTCTTCCTTCGCTTAATACCTCGGTTTTCCAATTTTGAAGTAAATATTTCCTAAAATGTAAACTAGTCCCCACGGCTTGCGTCCTGGAGTTCAGGTAGGCTCCTGGCTCATGCGAGTTCATTAGGATTATATATTTTTCTGCCTTACACAATTTATATAGTCTTGTTCCATTTCGATAGGGTCCACAATTTTCTAATTTCCAGCTGATGCTAAAGGGCGTATGATTGTCCTTTAGGTGCCATACATATATATGTGCTTGTGTGTATATATATATTATATATATATATATATATATATATAATATATATATATATATATATATATATGCAGCGGGCATCGTTCAGTTTCCGTGTGCCAAATAAACTCACAAGGCTTTAATCAGTATGATAATATACCTCCGGGAGGTAGTATGGGCGAACATCTATCTGGAGGTGAAGTATCTAAGCAAATCAATAAAACACATAGAACACATCGTATGCAGACAAAAATAACACATACAATGTGTGTGTGTGTGTGTAACTAATTATTTAGACTTCAGATATATGTCTAGTAGTATGCCGACCAAAGCACATTCAACGTTAAGGCTACCTGATGTCATCTATAGTTATGATATAATTGTCAATGGATCTACGTCAGGAATTCTGCAGTGTTCGTTGTGTTTATAATAATCGACGGAAACAGAAATTTGATTGATGAAGAATCTTTTGTCAACACAACAATCGTTTTGACCCATCTTGCATCTGTCCGTTACGTCTGGGATATTGTACACAACTAGCTGCACAATATCTCCCCACACAAGTCAGACGATCGTTGAGTTGAATGAAGGTTCTTGCTAGATTTATTTCCAGCTTTCCTCATTCATCATATATATATATTTATATATATGGAACAAAAACGCAATAGGAGGCATTAAAACGTTCGGACAAATAGACGACACAAAGGCGGACAAGAGAAGCAACAATTAGAAGGACACGCAAAAAAAAGACGGGTCGTTCTTGACTGTCTTTCATCAGTCAAGTACCAGAAGTCACGACCATTTCGGACAGTCATACTTGAGATGGTCCGGTCTGTTGTCCCCCCAAAAGTCTAAGCTGAGAGAATTAGACCCCCTTGTAAGAAAGCTAGTGAATATGTACGGCAACAAAGATGAGAAAAAGTCAAACAAACAAACAAAAAACGGAGAACATGGTATACAATTCCGAATACAACAACAAGAAACAACAAAAGGCATCTTTCGACTGACAACGATTCAAATTGAACTGGCGCGTATGAAGTAAAAGCCTAAAGGCAGGAATACGAGAGATGGACACAAGACGTATTGACGGTCGGCAGTCAGGCGAAGAAAGAAAGATCATAGCTGGCCAGGCATATATATATATATATATATATATATATATATATATATAATATATATATATATATACGTGAATGTGTGTATGTGTGTGAATATGACGCAGATAAGGGATGTATTTTCCAAACGATTAATAGAGAAATTCACTCTCTACTTCCATCATTGTCAATGAGTAAACAAGTAATTGCCTCTATAAGAAAATATAATCATCTAAGCGGATATTAAGAAAAAAATGTAATTTGTAGAAATGTTGACAAAAGCTAGAATTACAGTTTTGTGTAATTTGCTGTCGAGTCATTTTCTGAATATGCATTTACAACACATATAAACAATACGTGTGTCAGATAGACGCCAATTGAGAAATAATCTCGAACGTTTTTACAACAAAATGGCGTCCGTATCACAAATACTATAATTAAAACTAATGCTTAGAACTGACAAGAAATGAGCACACTTTGCCTCTCATGGATTTTTGACTGAAATTACAAATGTTACAACAGTTCCTTTTTAATTCAATTTATATGCATGCGCGTATGCATGTACAAATACTTACGTGTGTGTATATATACACACACAATATATATATATATATATATATATATACGAGATGTCATTTCACACGAAGCATAATGTTACGTAATATAATTTAATCGAAGTGAAACTTAACTAACTCTGAATTTCCCCTTTAGCTGGCGTCACTTTAATGCTATCTCGTATATCATTCCCTAACATATATAATATATATGTGTATGTTTCTGTATGTGTGTGTGGTGGTGCTCTAGAAAGCAGGAAATTATCACGTGATATCATTTCGTGTCTGGTAGCAGCAGTCGAACAAATGGTATTGTATAAGTTATTGAATAGTGGATACCTGCATTTTGGCGTCGCTGTAAAAGTGTTCATCGATATATTTCTTATAATCTCTATCGCTAGCAACAAAATAAATCACGTATTTACTTTGAAATATGTTGTGACTTGGCCACTTATTTCTATACGGGACAATGTTGTACGTTTTGTTACTACAACAGCCAGACAAGCCGAAAGGAGAATGTGAAAGTTGGACGAAGCAGAATTTGATTTAGTTAAGTAAGTAATTTATTTAGAAATATTCTTCTTGAAAGTGTAATTGAATTACCGAATTACAAACTGCAGCATTCTCTGTATTCTGATAAAGATTTAGAAATGAAGACAAAAACTTTAGACGATGCCTTTAACGGTGTAAGAAACCACAGGAATGTATTGACGTCCGGCAAATGGTGTGCAACATTAAATTTCAAAGCCTATGGTTGTAAACATGTCTCTGTTCACTTAATTGGTTAGGTGCGTGGCTTAGTGGTTTAGCTATTCAGATAACAACCTTACGATCATCAGATCGATTGTCGGTAGTACGTTGCTTCCTTGAGCAAGACAATTTATTTCACGTTGCTCGGGTCCAGTCAGTTGGTAAAAATGAGTTTTATCTGTTATTCAAAGAGTCAGCCTTGTCACTCTTTGTATCACGTTGAATTTCCTTGAGGCCTATGTGAACTGTACGTATGTCTATAGAGTACTTATCTATTTGCATATCAATTTCACGAGCCAGCAGTTCCGCTGATCGAATCAACCGGAAGACTGGTTTCTGTAATCGACGGATTGCCAGACTATTTTGTTTGTATGCTTGAAATAGCAGTCAAAACACATTCTTTGTTCATAAAAATTACCGAGACGATATATTTAAGAACTAACTTCAACACTGAGCTAACATACCTCTTTCTATAAAATCAGTAATGACTATTCTTTGTTCCTTCTCGAGTCACGCCAGGCTTATAAGGGCTGGTTTCCCGGTTTCCTTGGCGTATAGATTCCCCGCCTGGACAGGACGCCGGTCCGTCGCAGGTGAGCTTCAAGATGCAGGAGGACAGAGTGAGAGAAAGTTTTGGCGAAAGACTCAGCAGAGGTTCGCCATTATCTTCTGCCAGAGACACGTGGAGCTTAAGTGTTTCGCTCATAAACACTCACATCATTGGGTCTAAGATTCGAACCCGCGATCCCTCGAGCGCTACTCCGCTGCTCTAAACCACTAGGCCATGTGCCTCCGCAGTAATGGCGATACAAATGTATAATCGGTGCTAACTCTAATGTCTTGCCACAAAACAAAACTTCGCAAAGAGACTTGTGCTTTAGAAAACACAGGTGTTAACTCAGAAAGCAGGTGGTGAGCTAGACATGATGTTTTGATTCGCCTATATAGGATTGCATACATACATCAGCGTTTTAACTCTTTAGTATTCGGATTACTTAATCAAACTTAATGCTTATTCAATGACATTGGTTTGAATTAATCACAAATTTTCTCAGAACTTTGAAATTTCAATGATGCGCTTGTTTATTTTCAGAATTTCATTGTAGCTTTGATATGAGAGGTCAGACCGGGCTATTCTGAACACAAAATAGGTCTGATATCGCCGTTCTCAATGCCAAATGGTTAATATAAGGCAATTTAAAATGCGCATAGTAATTTAATTCTAACGCCTAATGTTTGCACAAATCAGTAAATGTTACTTCTACCTATTTCTGCATCAAAACACGTACTTTGGACTTATCCGAGAACATGCAGAATATTCGTCTCTGAGGAAACCAAATCAAGTCGAAACAGATTGTCTGGCAATCCACCCGTGCTCTGAGCTAACCCCCTCAATTTTTAATGTGCATGTCTGTATACATGCGTTTCTGTGAGCCCAAACGTAACATCTGCTTCTGCTCTCTGGTTCTATACATATTATATACATTATACGCACAAATATTTTAATCTAACATTGTTTGAAACGTGCATATCAATTCCATATTGAAAATATCTGGTGAATGAGACACGCAACGTTCACGATAGCAACAAACAATTGATCATATATCTGTTCGAAAAGCGATGCTCTTACGTTAACCTCGCACACAACGCGAATTACGTAAATCCAGTAATATATATATATATATATATATATATATATATATATATATATATATATATAATATATATATATATATATATATATATATATATACATATATATATATATGTGTGTGTGTTCAGCAAAATTTTGATTAAGATGAATATGGTACTAAAGTTAAAGAACATGGTAGTAGAAGGTCCTTCTCCATCTGCAGATTTTTTATCATTGATTTCACTTTGTTATTTAGATTTATCAATGGGGATGACTTTTTTTATTTGTTTTTTTTGGGGGGGTTCAGGAAACCCTTCCCCATTGATAAATCTAAATAACAAAGTGAACTCATGGATAAAAAATCTGCCCATTAGGAAGGACCTTCAACTACCATGTTCTTAATGATGAAATTAACCTCTCTGTCTATAGATCTACACTCTTTGTAATGTTGGCTATGGAATAAGTATAAAAGTGTACGTTGTCTATTTAATTAAAAAAATCTATATGTGGCTGAAGATTGCTCTACATTTTAAAACTGATGTAATACTTACATTGTTTAATAACATGAAGTAGCATGAAACTATTGTACTACACTGCCTTGGATAGCCCTGTTGCTTATTTTGATTATATATATACATATATATATTCATTTATATATGCATGCGTACATACATATATATATATATATATATAATATATATATATATATATATATATATATATATATAAAATGCAACTGAATGAGGGAAAATTTGAGCTGATGCATTTTGGAAGAAATTCCTCACTAAAACAACCATACTCTCTTCCTTCAGGGGAACCGCTCAGAGCCTCTAACAATATCAGAGACATGGGTGTAATTGTTGATGACGATCTCAGTTGGAGTGCACACATCAACAAGAAGGTCGATATAGCTCGTAGGATGAGTTCATGGATCTTACGAACTTTACGGTCCAGAGAACAAGGTGTCATCATACCACTTTTTTCCTCCTTTGTACGGCCACACCTTGAATATTGCTGCCCACTGTGGTCTCCTCACACAAGATAAAACATCTCCAGAATTAAGTCACCCCAGAGGGCTCTCACTAAACAAATTGAAGGCATGGCTGCTCTCGATTACTGGAATCGCCTTAAAGCCTTGAAACATTACTCCCTCCAGCGTCGCCGTGAGCGGTACATCATTTGTACGATGTGGAAAATATACCGCCAACTTTGTCCAAACGACCTAAACATTAGCTTCAAGGTTAATCCAAGACTTGGACCACGGGCTATACGTCCCCTGCCAAATTCAAGATCACAACATACATGTACACTGCAACATAATTTATTTTCCTTAACAGGCCCTGCTCTATTTAACATTGTCCCGAGGGAGATCAAAGAGGAAAAGGATCCCATCAACTTTAAACAGAGTCTGGATAGATTCCTTCAAAGAATACCAGATAAGCCACCCATAATTGGATACAACTCACCCAACAAGAACTCACTACTTGAACAAAACTGGATACAACTCACCCAACAAGAACTCACTACTTGAACAAAACTGGATACAACTCACCCAACAAGAACTCACTACTTGAACAAAACTTGACTTAAACAAAACTTGACTTAAACAGGATTCGAATAATCCTATCAGGTGGTGCTATTAAGTTAGACATGGCCTGGACCAATCTTTGGTCGAAACATATCTAAGTTTATCTAAGTTTATATATATATATATATGTCGAGATGGTGTCAGCCCTTCTGGTGACGTTGATGATCGCCTGGGGCTAAATGCATCAGTAACACCCCCACCACCCCGCCCTGTCCCTAGCCACATTCAGATGGCTGATCCCCCCTTATGTTATAGAGCAGTTACTGTTTATATCTCGCTCAGAGATTTATTATTGTTGTCGAACGGTTTTTCTACATCAGTGACTGTGGTTACTGTGAAAATCCATATATATCCAGCCTGTAGAGGAAGTCCCTCAACGAAGAACGGTGCTTACCATGCGTTGATAAGAGGCAAATACCTCGAAACCGGTCCGTATGTAGTATCCGTATCTTCGGGGAGGCTGATCTCCCTTTGCAGGCTGGCAAGGACACCGAGATGGTGTCAGCCCTTCTGGTGACGTTGATGATCGCCTGGGGCTAAATGCATCAGTAACACCCCCACCACCCCGCCCTGTCCCTAGCCACATTCAGATGGCTGATCCCCCTTATGTTATATATATATATATATATAGATATATACATACATACACATACATACACGCAGGAACAGCACTACGGATGCGCCCAGCATACATTACATACAACAACAGTTGCAGCAGTAAGCGCAAACATAATAGCTTTGCCTTTACTCTCGCAATTTATATATTTATTCGTGCATTTATTTTATTTGTTTATCAATTCCTAACGCTAGCTTGAATTGTTCAATATTTATCATGAAATTCTTCGTAATAATCGTAACTAAATTAACATCACTTCGTTTGAAATTATATAAGATGAACTAACAGGCAACATTTGTATAATTCTATTATCTTGTAATGGCCAATAATTTCAAATGCATTGCTGAAATAATCAGATGAAATAATAAGGTATTGGACCTCGAAGTGATACATCTTGACATCAGATCCCTTGCGTGGGTATCGCAGATAATTTACAGAACAAACATTTATTGTTCGCACCTGAGAGTTTTATTGTAGCAATATTAATATCGCAACTACGTTAACAGAGTACACGTACTCAAAATGATCTTCGAACTATTGCAGCAATCCGATACTGTTCTAAGGAACAGATAATCGGTTATTCAATCACTGCGAGTGCAGTCATGTCGTGGTCGGCGTAGCATGTAAGGGAGAGATAAATTGTGTTAAGCAATCTCCGTGCTGTTGTCTATAGTTTCTGCGGAAATACATCTGTGTATGCATGCAAGCATGCCTTCATTTTTGTGTATGTATTATATATATGTATGCATGTATTTGGGGGATAAAATGGAAAATGGCCATTAGTAATGTGGAGGTGCTTGAGAAAAGTGGCAATACAAGTATATATTCAATGATTTTGCAAGATAATGGGGGACATTTGGTAAATATAAGTGATGAGCGACTGCCCAAGCAGCTGTTGTATGGTGAGCTGGAAGATGGCACGACACCAGCGCATAAGCGTAAGCTAAGTTTTAAGTATTGCCTTAAAAATGATCTAATACAGGCAGGAATTGCAGATTGTGATTGGGAGAAGGAAGCACAAAAGCGCGATGGATGGAGGAAGATGGTTTATAGTGGTTGTTCAAGGTTTGAGAGGGAGAGAGTGATGTGTGATTGAATTAGGAGGGGGTTTAGAAGGAGATAACCTGTGGAAAGTGAGAGTGTTGCTTTTTGTGTGTGCGGTTTGTGGGAGGAGGTGTTTGAGTCCTGTAGATCTGGTGAGCCAGCAAAAAACTTACAGGAATTTACCCACGATAAAAAGTCATATGGCTAGTAAAATTCACAACAAAGCATGTGTTAAATGTGGAAGGGTGTGCCTCTCAGTTGGAGGTCTGAAAATACACGTTAAGATAGTGCATATAATGGCACCTGTTTCTCCAATTGGATTTTTGTAATTTTTTCAAGGCTTATACACGCTCTGATACCGTCGGTAACTACGTATCAAATTTGAGCGCAATCGGATGGAGGATGCCCGAGATCTTAGAAGACACACACACAGACAGACAGAATGGATTTTATATAATAGATATATATGCAGGTTCCCTCCTTCTAACTCCTCTTTTAATTCTCTCATACTTCACCTTCTCCCTCTAAACCCCTTGAACATCCACTATGAACTATCTTCCTCTATCTATCGCGGTCTTGTGCCACCTTCTCTCAATCAATAGCTGCAATTCCCCTTTTTATTAAAGCATTTTAAAGCAATACTTGATATATATATATACATATATATATATATATATATATATATATATATATATATATATATATATATGTATATATATATATATATAAATAAATATATATATATATATATATATATATATATATATATATATATATATATATATATATATATATATATATATATATATAGGCTAAAGTGTATATTCAAATCTTTGAATACGACTATGCTGGAGTACAAGCTTGAGGGGTTTTAGTCGAAAACATTGACACCCAGGGCTTATCTTGTTAAGTCTAATACTCATTCTACCGGTCGCTTTTGCCGAACCGCTAATTTCGGGAACGTAAACACATCAACACCAGTCGTCAAGCAGGGATGGGTGGGACAAATACAGACACAAAGACACAAACACAGATACATACATACATATATATGCGTGTGTGTGTGTGTGTTTTTTTTTTCGTGAGTGCGTATATTTTTCCATGTGTGTGTATGTTTGTTCAAAGATATTAAAACGCGCGTATTCAAGTAGGATATGTGACAAAATCTTTTAAAACACCGACTTCTATCAAAGATTCCTTTCAGTGTGTAACTGGCTTCCATTCAACAAAGACAACAAAAATATAACGTAAATTTAAGGAAATCCCATTGATATAGACATAGATAATAATTCTGTGTATCGATTCGTGGGTCTCAAAGTAATTAATTGTTCGAAGGTAAGTGTCTAATGGCCCGTTGCATTTATAAAGTTGTCACACAAAACCCATATTATTCACTTCATGAAATTTTAGCTCAGTCCAAGACTATAACATAACGAAACATTAGTTGCCACATAAACATTGAATTTTTTTTGGCAAGTGTTGAGAATAAAGTAAGGAGGAAAGCACACGTTCCCTTATTTTTATTACTCTTTGCCCTTTAAAAAAAAGGGGGGGATGATTCATACATGTTTTTAAAGTAATTTACGATTTGAATTTAATGATCTGAGAATCGCATATGACTATGAAATTCATAAAATCAACGTTGATTGTTGTAAGTGACAACGATTACTGTCAGGTTGTCGAGAAGGTGGACCAAGTAACCAAATGTCTTCATTGTCAACATGAATTTTAAAAATAAAAAAAAAGGGTTAACTATAACTAAAACTGACATTCATTGACACTGCGAAACATTGAAATTAGAAATTATTCTTTCTGATGGTACCCAATGGAAAAATACCACAAAGAATAATCGCTGCAATGGTATAACGAAATGATGGCTGGAATTGAGGTTTTATGGATATGACAAATATGGATGGGTTTCCATGAAGAATTTGAAAGGGATGTTTTTTTTCTTTGCTTTTGAAAATGAATTAACAAATGGAGAAACGATTCTACCCTGCCTTCAATAAAGGTGTTGAGGAAGAAAGAAGAGCGAATCGATCCTCTTTCATTGTTTTACACCTACTCTAAAAAACAGTACCAGAGTATGTATCAAAACTCATTGTAACGAATAATGTAGTCTGGAGTAAATAATGCTCTTATATATTTCAAGTTAGTCATAAATGCAATGCCTTTCATCATATATCTATTGGATTACTGACAGATTAAGTTTTAACAACAGAAAGAACAACAACAGAAACGTGTAACTATTTTAGAGGTACAACGTTTCGTCGTTTACAGTCTCTACAAATGTCTAATCTATTCTACAACCTAGAAGCATGAAAACAGCCAATCAGAGAGCAATTTAGCTCTGAACATGAAAGGATCAATTAAGTACCGCTGATCATTATATTGATTTTTCATCGATTATGGCTCTCATGTTATATATGATATATTAATTATCCATTGGGATCGTAAGCATACAAATAGTTCTGAAACAATCTAGTAATTATTATCGAGATAGGAATGGCCAATCCATTAGTTAGAATGAGACATAGATTATCAACATTTTCATGGAACCACTGGGGGAAACAGTGATGTTCCTAGATATGAAATACAATTTTGTTTGTTAGAATTTTCTCTTATTTACAGATGACTGAAAAAGAGAAGAGAGAAGTGTGAACCGCGCAAAATGCCTGTTTGTTGGCTAGCTTATGTATTAGAATTCATTTTCCTAAGAAATGCTGTATATTGATCTCGGTACGGCTTAAATGTAAAATAACATTTTAAACCGGAGGTGCTACAAGGAAGACAGAAGAGGCACCCGAAACTATATATTTGATAAATGCGAATGAAGAACTGAAATATAACAATGAAAGAGTAATCAGCTCTTGGAATAGCTCGAGCTAAAATAGCCTACGATACCATTCTACGGTTTTGGTGTACCTTAGCCTGATTGTTACAACTCACCAGGTCACTCAGTAGTATTCTTTTATTCTTTTATTCTTTTACTTGTTTCACTCATTTGTCTGTGGCCATGCTGGAGCACCGTCTTTTAGTCGAGCAAATCGACTCAAGGACTTATTCTTTGTAAGCCTAGTACTTATTCCATCGGTCTCTTTTGCCGAACCGCTAAGTTATGGTAGACGTAAACACACCAGCATCGGATGTCAAGCGATGTTGGCAGGGTGGGGATACAGACGCACAAACATACACACACACACAGATATATATATATATATATATATATATATATATATATATATATATACGACGGACTTCTTTCAGTTTCCGTCTACCAAATCCACTCAAAAGGCTTTGGTCGGCCCGAGGCTATAATGGAAGACAGTTGCCCAACGTGCCACGCAATGGGACTGAACCATGTGGTTGGTAAGAAAGCTATTTACCACACAGCAACTCCTGCGCCTAAACAAATACTTAGGTTCTACCGAGACTTGAACTCTGATCGCTGGATCAGACACGATGGGTAAAATGGCACACTCGAAAACGAAGTTGTTGAACAAATGTTTCACTGAGATATGGTGTGGAATTTGTTATGGCGCTGATTACCATGTGAATAATTCTTAGAAATGTCGATGAGGGTTACAAACGAGGAAGGAACACACTTTCTCTAAAACATTTTCACAGCTCTAGTTTTCCTCCATATATAAGTCAAACTACAGCTCTTTTCTTTCTCATTTAAAATCAAGTATAATGTATTCAGACATATACACATGTAAATATGGAAATTAATAAGATGACAATTTGCATAAGTTTTAATCAGATCCGAGCAATGTCTCACGTTTGTCTTCTCACAGCCTAGACATTTGGATATTCAGTAAAAAAGGAGAGTTTCAACATGTTGGTGACAGGCATTCTATATCCATCACTTTCAGTCGATTTGCTCTAATGTATTAATGTTTTGGATGTTCAAATAGTACAGTCTAACATTTGGAGATCTTTGCATTTCAATGAAGCCATACTTTTGAAATTAATTCAACAAGATATTTAACAAGATCAGCCTAGATATAATGACTCGAATACAATAGACATTTTGACGGTATATGTTAACATTACCATTCATTTTCTGTTTTCTAATCGTAATCTTCTGGGTTTCACTTGTATAGATGTCAGGTTGTCTAGAAAGTTATATCTGAGTATTAGTATTTATTCAAAAGTAACAACATATGTATAATTGATACATTTAATCAGCTAGGCACAGGTGTGTCTGTGTGTGAAGAAGCTTGCCTCTCAAACACATGGTTTCGGGTTCGGAACCACCGTGTGACTCCTTGCGAGGGTATCTTCTACTATGGTCTCGGGCCAACCGCAGATGTGTGAGCGTACTTGATAGATGGAAGCTGAAAGCCGCCTCCACCATCATGTATAGACATAAGTGTGTGTGTAAGTGCGAGTGTGTGTGGGGGTGTACGTGCGTATTTCTTTGTGATTGCGGCTGTCAACCACCGCGGAAGGCGAACCGGCGTTGGTGTGTTTACGTCTCTGTAATTTGGTGATTCGCTGAAAGGGTCCGATAACGTAAGTACTAGGCTTAGAAAAAGCAAGTACTAAGTTCGATTCATTCGAATACAAATTCATCACGGAAGTTTTCCAGAATCACCGCAGTCTATTGACTAAAATATGTATATAATTTCTTTTATTTTTTTTATCATTCCTCCCTATCCATTTGTAAGTCTTTGAATGTCTGATTTTAAAAGAAAGAAGAACTTTTGGTTTGAATTAAAATTTATATCTATCTAATTCTTACATATCTTCTCTGCTGGCCATTTTTGCCCGATTCAAGAGTTTTGTCAAGACATAAACATGTATATATATATACATAACTGCACATACACATGCTTCTCATTCTCTCTCTGCTTATTTCTCTTATTCCTTTCTGTTGAAGAGTGGCGGCTCGAAACGTGAGAGACTCTTCCACTTTCCCTAGCGTGAAACTAATACATCCGTTCTGTAAATTTATATGTAAATATATATATATGTATGTACGTATGTATGCATGTATGTATGTATGTATGTATGTATGTATGTATGCATGTATGTATGTATGTATGTATGAATACATGCATGCATGTATGTATGTATGTATGTATCTCTTATTATAAAAGGCAGATTTTATCTGCCTCCCTTTGGGAGTTATAGAAATCTACAATATAGGATTTCTTCAATTACAATTTACCTAGCATTTTTAAGAGTAGAATGCATCGGGTCATGCCAGGTCCAGTTTTTAAAATTTAAACTCCAATTAAGCAAAATTTACAGAAAACTCACATTCTGGTGTGTATGTCAAATGCTTTTCTTAGTCTGGTTTACAACACACGCAAACGCACACACACGGTGTGCAACGAATAAAATGAAAGTAAATAGCGACAGAGTGATTTGAGGAAGACTAAACTGAAAGTATTTAAACCACTACTCAAAAAATAAAGAAACACAGCAAACAGAAACAAATAAATACATAACTATTTACTCCTCACACAATTTCTTCAATTAGAGTGTACCCATGATTTTTCAGAGTACTTCAGTGGGTGATGCCATAAACAATTTCTTTCAATTTTACCACCAATTAAGACAAAATTCGAGAAAACTCAATATTTTAACATATCACTCCGAATGCATTGATGTACATGTGTGCGTGCGTGAATGTGTGTGTGTCATTCCTCACACACACGCATACACATACATATACAACTACATACAACTACATACACATACAACTACATACAAACACGTGTGTGTTTGTTATTAGTAAAAAAGGCGCCAAAACACAACTCACTTATCATTCCAACACATTTGCAAAGACACACGGACGGACAGAAAAGGTAAATTGGTTTTTATTTTACTCTGTATATATTTTATTATATAATATTATATATAGATATATGTATATATAATTGCAGTATGAAACAGTGTTTATGTATAAACAGACGACACTTATATATAGTTATTATAATAAGAGATTAATAAATGTATGCATCCGTTTAACCTTTTCGTTACCAAGCCGCCCGAATTTACCTATTCATATTTAAATGAGAATATCAGAGCAAATCTCTTTAGTACATTCGTGAAAACACGTATTATACTTCGTAAACACTTCAACTACAGTTTTGTACAAAAATCGAAGTGTAATTTTAATTCCGTGAATTATGGGAGATTTTTTTCCGAAATTTGTTCCTATTGTGTTTTCAAAATTTGTAATTCTGACAAAAAATGGATACGAATTTCATTATATCAAGCAGCGAGTCAGAATTCGAAGGATTTTCTACTGAAGACCTTCATAAATCTAACTCTATGACTGAAAAAAAAAAGCATCTTTATATAAGAGTGAAGTTGTGTGGTGTCTGTCTCCTACGATTTAGATTCCTAACTACTCCCACATTTTGCGGTGCAGTTTAACCAAAAGCGGGTATCTTATAGTCGTGATTCATATCGAGCCCTTCTGGGTATTAGCGTGTGTCTACGATGAGTCTACGATTTAAAAAAAATTTACCATCATATTTTTCCATTTTAATGCATTTTTTTCGCTTTTATATAAGGGAAGTAACTCTCTAAAAATATCTACGATGTGTCAACGATTTAAAATAAAATTTACCTTAATTTTTTTTCAATTTTTAATGCATTTTTTTGCTATTTTTGGGCTATAACTCTCTAAAAATGCTTATATAGTTATTTCCCTTACAACCCGAGCAACGCCGGGCGATACTGCTAGTGCATGTATATATGTATGTATGTATGTATGTATGTGTGTATGTATGCACGTATGTATGAAAGGAGGGAGATTCCTAGGAAAAAGTATCATATTGAGTAATGGAAATTTATGCCTAAACACAGTAAGTTAGATGATTAAGAAAGAGTGAAAGAGCTAATGATATCTGTGCTTTGTAGGAGAGAAAGAAAATCAGAAAGATTAAGAATGAAAGAAATAGATTTGTCAGTGGTAGAGAATAGATTAGTGGAAGAAAGATAATGAAAGAATGGAAGACTAATGATAAAAAGATTAGCATTAAATTAGATGAAGAAAGAATGAGAACGAAAATCTTGTGAAATGCTAATGGAAATATGAAAGGAAAATGGAGAAGTTTAGAAGTTGATCGAGAGGAATATAAAGTAAGACGGAGGAAGATAGATAAAGAAAGATAAACAGAGAGAAAAGTTGGAATTTGTAGATAGACAGATGAAAGGTAATGGAAACTAGAATTATAAGGCGGGAGAAGAAATGAAGAAATATTTCGTTTCTTCATTCAAGTAGTTTCAGTGAGTAATTTGTGAGAGAAGAGAATGCACGGGATGAAATAAAGAGAGTGTGGGTTAGTGTGCGAATATCTGTTCATTTGAGAGTCTGTATGTGTATGTTTCTGTTTGTGTGAGTCTCTGCGTGTCTTTATTTGTATGCGGGAAAGGAGGAGAGGGAGAGGCAGAGGCAGAGATAGAGTTGAGGGAAGAGAGTAACAATGAGAGATAGAGAAAGCAACAGAGAGAGAAAGCAACGCAGAGAGGGAGAGAGAAGGCAACATAGAGAGAGAGAGAGAGAGAACGCGCGTGACAGAGAGAGAGGGGGCACAAAGGGGGATCGAGACAGCAACAAAGGGAGAGAGAGAGAGAGAGCCCAAAGACAGAAAGAGAGAGCAATACAGATAAAGAGTGAGAGTAAGTGAGAGAGACTATACTGTAAGATAGAGAGAGCGACAGAGAGAGTAAGATCAACAAAGCGAGAAAAGAGCAACAGAGAGAATGAGGAAGTAACAGAGAGAGAGAGAGAGATCGACAGAAGGAGACAGAGTTACAGAGGTAGAGTGAAAGAGAAAGCAAAAGATAGATAGAAATAGAGAGAGAGAGAGGGAAGTGCAATGTAGAAGGACCTGCAGAGGGAGAGAGGGTTACCGAAGGAGAGAAAGAAAGACAAGGAACTGAAAGTGAAATAAACATGATTAGACGTGGAGGTACGAGGTTGGTAGAGAAAGAGAAGTGAGAGGAGGGTCGATGAAATTTGTAAAGGGAAATTAAGCAGAAGTTAAATTTTATTGGATGAAGGAAGCTGAGTTACAGGATATAATCAGGCATTCATAGGACTTCAACCCCCCGTGAAAATGAGCAACGAGCAATAAATACTGTATTAATGGTCTGATATGCAATTTCGAATATGGAATACCATTTAGCGGTCATCTTGAAAAGTCCATTTTATGCCATTAGATTACCAGCTATTCTTGTAGCAGATGCTAACAAGAGATATTCATGTTCAAATTGTATTTCTAATGGCTTAGAAATATTTAGTTCTATTGCTGAATGACAAAATAAATAACGACGGAATTAAATCTAAGTCTTTTCTCTGAAATTCTGAAACTCTAAATTTCTGAAATTACCATGCTATGTCCGAATCGTTAGAACTCGCTTCCCTTTGGTCATTTACTAAATAAATTTATCAGTTTGATTCTATGTTGAGACATATTTTCTTTAATGTTATCGAATACTTTTAAAATTATGATATACACATATTTCCGTATCTACCTATCTACATTACATACATATGTCATTCTAGAAGGTTATCATTTATGTATATATGAACATGTCTAGATATGCAGCTATATACATGAGTATTCATAGTTGAAAACAAACATGCCATCCACACTTATACATACATACAAGCAAAAGTACCCTGTTGATGCTTAAAGTTCAATGAAGGAACTTTGGATCTAGGTTAGAAATCGACTCTATATCTATTGGCATGGAATCTTGAAATAAAAATAAATAACAACATACATACATGCATACATACATACACACATACATACATACATACATTCATACATACATCGTTAAATGTCCTTCTGAAGACATCATTAAAATGTTAGCACAACAGAACTGATATAATGACTTGGGAGAGAGAAGAGAAACTGTGCACAGTTGTGGAAATTAGTTGCGCAGTGGATGTTAACATAAAGCAGAAGAGCAGTGAAAATGAGAACACCAATGCTGAACTATTAAGAAACCAGATTACAAGTTCAGGTTTATACACAGCCTAAATACCAATCTTGAGAAATTAGGCTTCACAAAATCAGAAAGAAGAAAGTTAATTCGTAGACTATTGACCCATTCCGTCGCTGGACCTGTGAAAAATATGTAAAGCTTTCCAGAGGTTTATCATCTAAGTATATATGAGCATGTTTAGATATACAACTATATGCATGAGAATACATACATAAAACAAAACATACAAATATCCACCTAAAAATACAGACATGTGGATTTCTAATGAAGAAACCTTGGATCCAGGTTAGAAACCGTCACTTTCGCGATTAGGAAGAAATGTTGAAATAAAACTGAACAATAACATACATATATACATACATACGAACAAAAATGTCTTGTTGATATTGAAATTCCAATGAAGGAGCCTTGTATCTAGGTTAGAAACCAGCTCCTTTTCTATCGACAAGAAATCTCGAAATAAAACTGAACAATCACATACTAGAAATCGATTGCCCAGCGGATATTAGCATAAAGCTAAACATCAGCGAAAAAGAAATTACCTAAGCCGAACTGTTGAGAAATCTACAGTTACTCTATTCAGATTATAAGCTAAGGCATATTATACCTATAATTCTTGGAGTACAAGGATACTTGGAGTACTGTGTGAGAATTAATATTGAGAAATTAAGTTTCTCAAACCCAAAAAAGAGAAAGCTGATTGAATCCATCACTGGAACTGTAAAAATTGTAGAAGTTTCCAGAATTTTATCGTTTAAATATATATATGACCATGTCTAGACAAGCAACAATATGTATAAAAATACATGCATAAAACAAAATATACAAATGTGCATATATATATACACATATATTATATGTGTGTGTGCGTTGTGTGTATAATATATATACACACACTGTTTGCCACTTATGTGGAAGTTATTGACAGGAATACTCGCAGAGTCAATGTACGAACATCTAGAACAAAATTGAGTCCTGCTACATGAGCAGCAGTGTTGCAAGCGTAAGTGCAGAGGTACCAAGTATCAAATCCTGATAAATAAAACTGCACTCAGAGACTGCAAGAAGAGGAAAAGTAACTTAACCCTGCCACGTGTCGGCTATCGTAAGGTGCACAATATGATCCCACATTCTTGGATTATGGAGTGTATGAACCTGTCCGGGATTGCATCGAACGTTGAGCGATTGTTTGGAAAAAGCATGGCGAATTAGAGGACGGACCTGGCAGCATACGGATGAAGTTTCGGGACAGTAGGAATTAGGGGGGGGGGGCATCTTCCAAGGTGACTGCCTGTCCTCACTGATATTTGTACTATGCTTGATAACACTGAGACTGATTCTCAGGAAAGCAAAAACTGGGTATCTATTCAAAAGCCGCCAACAAAAAGTTAACCACTTGTTATTCATGGATGACCTCAAACTTTATAGTAAAGATGAACCCCAAGTCAGTTCCCTAGTTGATACGGTGTATACCTTCAATGCTGATATCAGAATGGAGTTCGGACTGAGAAAGTGTGGTGTGTTAGAATTGACGAGAGGCAAAATCATATGTATGGACGGACTAACGTTACCGTCGGGGAAGGTTCTGAAGCAGATAGAAGAGACGAGCTATAAGTACCTGGGGATTTTGGAAATGGAGAAAGAATTAATGGAGAAAGGAATGACAGAATATTTTAAGATGGAGTACTTACGTAGAGTGAGACTGATCCTTAAGTCGAAATTAAACGTATTGAATAAGATCGAAGCTATCAACACCTGGGTGGTTTCACACCTTCGATATGGAGTAGGGGTAATCGCATGGACAGTAGACGAAATAAACAGCTTAGACAGAAAGACAAGGAAGTTAACTCGATATAGGTCATTCCACCCCAAAAGTAACACAGACAGACTGTATGTACCAAGAAAAAGAGGGCGAAGAGGACTTATTGGATGCAAACACAGCATAAGAGCAGGAGAAAACAACATCGCATGGATGTAAAAATGCCACAGAACCGCTAATATTAGAAGTAGGATGGTCAGGCTTGTGTGGCATGAAAGATTTCAAAGATAAAGCACTATACAAGAAAGTGAAAACCAATGAAACTGAAAATAGCTGGGTAAAGAAAAGAATGCTTGATCAATTTCATAGTGATGTTGAAGATAAGACAGACAGAGAAAAAAATGGCTGTAGATGACTAAAAGTGATTTAAAACCGGAAACGTAGGCTCCAATCTGTGCTGCCCAAGAGCAAACACTAAGAACAAACTACTTAAAATACAGAATAGACAACACATCGGAAAGTGATAAGTGCAGAATCAGTGAACAAAACGGTGAAACCGTATGGCATATTACCAGCCAATGTACACCACTAGCCCAGTACAAATACAAGAGACCCCACGACAATATAGCCAGGCTTCTCCATTGGACACTTTGCAACAAGTATGGACATGACAGAGCAAAAAATTGGTACGACCACAAACCTGAAAATGGAAATGCAAAAATCATATGGGATTTTATGATTCAGTGCAACCATGAGATAGTTCATAGGAAGCCGGACATAGTCTTAATTGAAAAAGAAAACAAAGTATGCTGGATAATGGACATAGCATGACCCGCTGACAACAAGGTATGCGATAATGAAGAAAGAAAAGTTTTGAGATATGACAAGTTAGCTTGGGAAGTTCAGTAGTTGTGGTCGATGAAAAATGTAGCAGTAGTACCAATAATTGTCGGTGATCTGGGAACAGAGTGAAACAAATCTCGACAAGTACGTGGAACAAATGGGGGCTGCAATAAGGGTGGAACACTGGCAGAAAAATGCACTGGTTGGAACCGCTCGAATACTCCGGTCCAGAAGGTGCTCAAAAAATAGGTGTTACCTTAGTTCACTGGTAGTGAACAGCTGACACTAGTACATCTCCAGCGTTAGAAGCTGTGCAAAGGCAATAATAATAATAATAATAATAATAATAATAATAATAATAATAATAATAATAATAATAATAATAATGAAGGAAGAGCTCCGGGCTGAATAACAACATGGATGTTCCCTGGGAGCCTCTCTCCAAAAAACGAATTTAATCCAACAACATCGTTGCAATGGAAGAAAGGTTCCACAAAATATCTTTTCCAAACTTTCTTTTAAGGCAAAGTAACTAAAAAGTCCGAACTATTATTGCCATATATAGTATGGTTTTCTTTCTTTTATGCATAATAATTCCATGTGACATGCATAAGAAATAGAAGCGAACATCAGAGCTCTTGAAAGACAGTAAGTACATAAATTGATTAATTAATTAATTAATTAAATAAGTATACATGCAACTGTTTATGCATACACGTAGACATTTTAATTGTAAAGTATACATGCAACTGTTTGTGCATACATGTACACATTTTAATTATAAAGCATAAATAATGCTTACACGCGCTCACACGTACACACAGAAAGAAAAACCACGTTACGCGGACGAAAACAAAACAAAAACAAAGCGATTTTTCACGAACAAACGCAAAAAAGAGCAAATTGGTCACTGAATTTAGAAAGTCACTGAACAGTTATGCCCGGAAACATGACTACCAAAATAAATAGAGGCGAATTTCGATCTGTAAGTCTTATGCGAGTTCGATATGAACAATATATTAATTCGGAGAATTCAGAAGCGGTGTCTTGTCAAAAAATTGACCCTGTACAAACACTCCCTTCTTCTAACGACACCGTCACAGAGGCGGCGTCTTGTCAATAAGTTGACTCTGAAAAAATGGACCCCTCTGATGTCGCCGTCAATCATTTAATGAAAACAAGCCAAAAATCATGCCGGATCGGTCATCGCCCGGGACAACAAGGACCGCGTTACCCAGTAGGGAACCAGACTGGGGTCGAAAAGTTTGCTGCTGGAACAAACTCTCAAAAAGACGATCTACCAGGTGACCAGAACCAGAATATTTCTAACTCTGGACTTGTAGTGACACCACCAAAAACACCACCTAAAGCAAAACGTATAAAATGGACCAGAGAGGACTATAGAAATGTGTTGAAAGCTTTTTATACAGCCCAACTAAACCCAAGCAATAACCTCAGTGTACAAACATACATCTCATGGAGAAATTCAGTAGGCAATGACGTACGTAGATATATAGACGCAAATAAATTAAGTAATGTACGCAGAGATATAATTAAAAACAAAAGACTAACTGACGCTGAAATTGACAAAATTAGGACACTGATAGCTCATGGTAGACCAAAAGAAAACAGCAACAATGTAGACGAAATAGGTAACAGTAGCACAGAAGCCAGTGTACAAGCGGCAAATCAACTTCCCAATGGGGAAGTTAAACAAAGAATAGCGAAGACGAGAGATTTGAAAACAGAGGAGAACGTAGACCTTCCTCAAGAAAACCAAAATAGATATGACATAGAATTTGAGGTGAATAATAGAGAAAAGATTATGGAAGCAAAAGTGGACATTATGAGAGAACTCGGCAAGACTGAGCTCACTGACATGGTTAATAGAGAACCACTACCAAAGTTTTCAAATGGCACAAGAAATAACAACACAATCATGACATATAACGTTGCCCTAGGACAGATCTTAAGAAATACGGGGAATGATTTGACAACCTTAAATAATCTCATTTATTCCACTGCTAAAGTAGTAACTACCCAACTAGGTATTAAGATGACAAAGAAAAAGGCCAGGCATGTCAATGAACCTCCTAAGTGGAAAGTAGCGATACAAAAAGAGATTGAATCTCTGCGGGCGGATGTTTCAGTTCTCGATGAGCTTGCTAGAGGAGTGAATATTAAGCCGAGAAAAGCTAGAAAAATCAAGCAAAAATATAAAATCAAAGATCTCATAAACCTCCCTGCAACTAAGGAACTGTTGAAACAACGGATACAGTTGAAAGCTCAACGGCTTAGAAGGTATGACAAAAGAAACAAATTTTATCGACAAAATAAATTTTTTAAGACAGATGCAAAGAAATTTTATAGGGAAATTGGCAAAAATAAAATACACATAGAAGATCCACCTAAGATTGAGGGAGTGGAGGAGTTCTGGAAGAAGGTATGGAGCAACGGAAAAGAGTTTAATGCTGAGGCTGACTGGATAGAACGTGAGAAAGAGAGACTGGATGAACTTGAAGAACAGAAATGGGAAGCAATAGGAATAGAGGAGCTAAGGTGTGTCCTTAGGAAGGCTCATAAATGGAAAACCCCAGGACTGGATCGGATCCCTAACTTCTGGCTGAATTGTTTGACAGAGGTACACGAACATCTCGCTGCATCTCTGTCTGATGTCATTCAGAACCCAGAGCAAATACCTGCTTGGCTGACTGAAGGAACCACCTACCTATTACCTAAAACCGAAGACACAAAAAACCCAAAGAATTACCGGCCAATAACATGTCTCAACACCACCTACAAAATCCTCACATCCATAATAACGGAGAGAATGTACGCTTTCCTTGAACAAAATTCTATCCTTCCACAAGCTCAAAAAGGTTGTAAAAGAAACTCTTATGGGTGCAAAGACCAATTGCTCATAAACAGAATGATTGTAGAGAATTGCCGGAGCAAAAACAAAAACCTGAGTATGGCATGGATAGACTACAGGAAAGCGTATGACAGTGTCCCACATAAATGGATACTCAAGGCCCTTGAGATATACAAGATCTCTCCTGTCGTCTCAAAATTCTTAGAGAATAGCATGACCATGTGGAACACACGTCTCTTTTTAAGCCATAGTAATGGGATGAGCCAGTCCAACAGCATCAACATCAAACGAGGCATCTTTCAAGGTGACTCCCTCTCTCCATTACTTTTTTGCATGGCACTGATCCCACTCTCAAACGAATTGGATAGTACTAGATATGGGTACAAAGTTTTTAGTAAATTAATAAACCATCTTTTCTATATGGACGACCTAAAGCTGTTTGCCAGGAATGACCAAGAGCTAGAAGGGCTGCTAACAACTGTTAAAGAGTTTAGCAATGATATCGGAATGGATTTTGGCCTTGATAAGTGTGCCAAAGCAACTTTTGTAAGAGGCAAGCTCAGGCAAACAGCTTCTGTTAAATTAGATATTGACACTACCATCAAGGAACTTGACCCACAGGAAAGTTACAAATACCTAGGAATCAACGAAGGAGATGGTATACATCATGCTACTATGAAGGAAAAAATAAGAAAGGAATACTATAGGAGAATAAGGCTTGTACTGAAGACTGAGCTCAACTCCAAAAATTGCATTGAGGCCATTAACACCCTGGCACTTCCAGTAGTCCAGTACAGTTTTAATATCATTAACTGGAACCTTACGGAACTCCAACGCTTAGACAGGAAGACAAGAAAGTTACTGACATCCAGGAGCATGCACCACCCTAAGGTAGATGTAGACCGCTTGTACCTACCTAGAAGCAGCGGGGGGAGAGGAATGATGCAATTAGAGCTGTGCTATAAGACATCTACTGTAGGAATGAACAGGTACCTATCTAGTACAAAGGACTGGATGCTGCGACTTGTGCGCGAACACGAAAGCAACAAAAAGCTGCATTCTATTGTCAAGGAAGCTTATAAGTTCGAAAGGGAACTAGACATTAACCTTGAATCAGATGAAGAGCCGGAAACCACTGCTACCAAGCAAGCAAAGCGAATCAAGCAGACTGCAAAAAAGAACGGGCAGAATCAAATTGAGAGGCGGTGGAGCCAGAAGCCCCTGCATGGACAATATATTCTCCGAAGCCAAAATGCTGATGTAGACCAAGCAACAACCCATCAGTGGCTGAAGAGCTCTGGATTGAAAGCAGATACTGAAGGTTTCATAATGGCAGCACAAGATCAAAGCTTGTTTACCAGAAATTACCAGGCTAACGTTCTCCGAAACGGTACTGACCCTAAATGCAGATTCTGCGACACATTTGACGAAACGATAGACCATCTCGTTTCGGGATGTCCTGTGCTGACACCAAACGAATACAAAAATCGCCACGATAGGGTAGGACAGTATATACATTGGAAGATATGTAAACACTACAAATCCGACACTCCTGCTAACTGGTACGAACACCATCCTCAGCCAGTTGTTGAAAGTAAAGATGTCACCATCCTCTGGGATTTTCCAGTCAACACTGACAGAACGATCAAGGCTAATCGACCAGACATAATTGTTAAGGACAGGGAAGAAAATACCTGCAGACTAATAGAAGTAAGCGTCCCCACTGATAAAAATGTATCTGTCAAGGAATTTGACAAACTTAGTAAATATAAGGACCTGGAAATCGAAATACAGAGGATGTGGAATCTTAAAACAAAAACTTTTCCTGTTATTGTAGGTGCCCTAGGTATGATAAAAAAGGGATGTCAGAAACACCTAGACAATATCCCTGGAAAACCATGTCTCAAGGAAATCCAAAAGATTGTGCTAACAAGTACTGCCCACATCCTTAGAAAAACCCTATCAATGTAAATGTCTGTGTTTGCATTACATGGAGATATATCTCTACTTCCCCTCCCCAAGCTTTCAGCTGTATTTCAACAACTCTTAACCTTCACTTGCCCTAGGGCGCTGGGTGTGCCCCGGCAGGTGATTGCATCAAACATGCAGATTAAAAGTAAATGACAATGATAATAATAATAATAATAATAATAATAACAACAATAATAATAACAATAATAATAACAATAATAATAATAATAATAATAATAATAATAATAATAATAATAATAATAATAATAAATGCCCTGATGCACTACCAGGCAGCGGTACTCTAGGCTTCTGATCTTAACTTGTATAAAAGATTGACAACAGCAAATATTCTGCTCAATACCACAGATTTGCTTGTTGTCAGTTGTTTGACCTTAACCAGTTGAGCATATCCCTTGGTGGCTGACGATATGTGCATATCTGATCGCGAGCAGATGTAGTGGGAGAAGCATCATAGCCATGTGTCGAGAGGTATTCCTTGTGGTTTGAACAGTTCACCTTTGGAAACATGGCTGTTTCGTTCAACATTCTCAAAGAAGTCTTATACAGGCATCTCTTAAGAGGCATAGGCTACTCGACCTGCAATGTCATGCGCTGTTTATCTTGGTCTGAGATCACGATATCGCGCAGATATGGTTGTAATTCATGTGCCTGGCGTACCCTTATCACACGGGTAATCTGATGGACATACTGGGCTTCGTGTATATTGCCCCAGTGTCACTTTGATGGCATAAACTGCTCTCTCACTCAATAATAATAATAAAATTGAAAAAAAAAAATAATAATAAAAATAACATTTTCTAATGGAGGCACAAGCCTCAAATTTGTTGAGCGGTGGTAAGTCTCTTACATTGACCCAGTAGTTCACTGTTACTTAATTCATCGATCCCAAAAGGATGAAAGTCAAAGGTGACCTCAGCGGAATTTGACCGTGTTAAGGGTGGTTATTCTCTTATTAATAGTTGCTTATAATTGTACAATTGGCATATATCTGTTCTCGAATCATCTTAGTTTTGTCACGGTGAATAAAGTAATACGCTCAGTAGATCCATACTGGTTAGTTCTTTGGTTTGTCATTTTGAATAGCACAGGTTCCTCTCTTCTCCTTTGGGTATCATAATCAACGCTAAAATAAGATAACTACAAAAAGAACGATGAGCAAATACTGTTGTCGGATTCAAAAGAGGTCACAATACATTTATTTTACAATGCATGTGTCGCATAAAACTTCCCGTCGGGTTCACGTAAAAATCCGGTTCCGAAAAAATACAATTCGAGTGAAACTAAAGTCTACGGATATGGGACTAACCGTGGACGATTTATACCCAGTGCTACGATTGTTCAATCTATAATACTTGTCTTCCGTCAAATATATTCCAGACAATTGATCAGCTAAAGTAACAGATCATTGAAATATGGCATGCATGGTTCGGTATTCTACGAATAGTTGTACGATTAATTTATTATGTGACGAATTGAGCCTGATATAGTGTTAAACGAAGCTAGCATTTAAGATTATGTGTGTATTTGACAGAATTCACTAAATTTATTGTGAATCCAAACACACGGTTGAATCGATAGCAGGTTTTGATAAAAAGAAGCTGGTACAAGAATTTGTGTAGAAAGAAAGATTCCAAGAGTTCAAGATCGTGAAGTGGTTTTATCAATGTATAATCTAAATATATTTATTCCCGTTGTGAAGTAACTCAAAAACTGATTACAAGAGTTTAGACATTTTTTATTTATTTATTTGGCATTCCGTAATCAAATTTCTGAAAAGAAATTTGTTCACATTTCAACATCGGTAAACCAAAGTTGTAGATGGAAAATTGAGCTACTAAAAGAGTATAAAACTCATGTATTTTTCGTGTTAATTCAAATACCATTCGGAAGGATTAAAAGGAATAAAAAGATGATGACGAGGTAACTTATTTGACAAAACAATGTACAAGCAGCATATGAAGAAATATAGAGTTACACCAATAGGAGTGAAATACGAATTAAGAAATCTTTGTTTCTTGTGATTGAAACATTGGAAATAATTAGACTTGAAACTACCCAGTCATTGTAAATTCTGTACAATCTTGTTGAAAGATATTAAGATATTTGTCAAGTTAATCTTTTTAAATTTTTGTCCTTCTCTTCATGATCCATACATTTCTTTGAAGGTTTATTGCTTTCGTACATGTGATTTGGTGTGTTTCGAGATTAAAAACAAAATCTTCGTTTCTTCTCTATGTTTTTGCAGGTCACAGCTTATATTCAAATATAGAAATAAACAATAGATATTAACATTAAATATATGTGTGCTGTGTGCTTGTGTTTGTAAGTGTCATATGTATATAAGTTTATACGTCTTAGGAAAGAGGTTGTTCTTTCCTAAGGAAAAATGTTCTCCAAGCGTGCACCAGTTTAGCTCTATATTGATTAATGATATAGGAAACTCTACGTGTGTATACGTACTAGTATTTATCGTTGGTTCTTCTTCAATATAAGTGCCTTACACTTCTGAAATTCCAGTTTTCGCCATAGAGGTTTCTATCTTTTTCGATCAAGGTCGAAAAAAATAACAACATAAAGACAATGTAGAATACTTACATAGGATAATCAATTCATTTATTATCATAGTCAATTCATATTATGCGCTCACACACACACACGAACACATACATACATACATATACACATACATACATACATACATACATACATACTTACATATATATATATATAATTATATATATATATATATATATATATATATATATATATATATATATATATATATATATATTGTATGAAAGGCAAATTTCCGATCGGTAACAGTAACTATACTTTTAGTACGCAGGGATACTATCTATTACATCAATACACAATCTTACCATCTTACTCAATGTTTACATTCATGGTTGTTAGGATTTTCTTCAATACGTTTATATCAATAGTTTTATATACATTACTTCCATTCTTCCGCACACGTGAAATTTTCTAATCGCATTTTAACGGTTGATCCTTTTGTAGTATTGTTATATAATGCATTTCATACTAATCGCTTTTACAGGAAAACCAATTTTCAATACATTTTGAAGTCAATTTAAACTCTTTCAGAATTTATTCAATTCCAATATAACACATAGCATTTTCCCACAGTGTTGTATCTTCTACTTGCTTTTATATTTTTTTCAAGATAGTATCAGATCCTCATTTTTTAAATGTAACAGTCTCAAACTACATGTTAATGGTTCCATTTTAGTTAGCTATTACACAAAATAAGATCGAAATAGGAGTAACCATCCATTAATATCCGTTGTCGTTTTAGAAAATTTCTATTACACATAGTTCGTTTATTGTATTTCGTTCACTAGACTCGTCCGGAAATAGAATGTGTTATGTATATATACGTAAACATCGAACTGTGAGAATAGGTGCTCAACACCGCATTGGTTGGTAAAAATTCTATATTTGTGTGTTAAGGTTGCCATTGGTTTCATGTTAACTAAATTTTCTTAATATTTTAATATTTCAAGACCATCACATACAGGAATGGTTTTCGTTTATATTCTCGATAAAAAATAAAACAAAATCTCAGAAATTCACAAAAACCTGAGTGATTATCTCCCTTGTGTTTGATTTATGGAAAAACAAAAACCGTGTTGGATGGTGACTTCGTTTGCATTATGTCTATTATATTCTGGGTATATGTAATGCTCGTATGTGTGTATGCTGAGAGAGTTCATGAGGGGCGACATGCATTTCTATGTGTGGAGTTCGTATGTTGTATATATTCAATGGTCAGGTTCAAGGAAAGAAACTATAGTGGTGGGACTGGCGGAATGGGTTGTGTATCCTCTTTGAAATGTAGGAGTGTAAAACATTGCTTGTGTATGCAAGGAAAGAAGTTTCATCCCTGATGTTTTAGGCGTTGTATGTAGAGTAGATGATATATAGTTTTCACTGATACAAACTTCATATTTCGTAAATCGTCCCCAATATATTTTCGGTATTTAGCAATAATGTTCCATGTAATGTGGGGTTGCTTTCACCTCTTTCTTTCAATTTCCATATAATATTGGACAGAGATGTCGTATATCTTTTATTTTGGTCCTAAATGTCACCAGGTGTTATGTGAATCTTTCCTTAAAAGAGTTGCCTGTCAATATGTGTTTGTTTCTGCGATGGGATCTGTTATTTTGACCTTGTATGTGATTTATGCTTATCTCCTTTATACATACAAAGAACGAGGTGCGTCGTTGAGGTCCAAATATCCACTTTCGAAATTGGCATACGAATCACGAACTGTTCTCTCAGCTATAGCAACCTCTCCATGCATAGCACAAATTTTGCAAGCAGCTTTTGCGGCCTTAGAACCTTGGTTAAAAGCAAAAAGAAGGAAGTGTCGAAAACGCTCGTTTTTCTTAACTTGACATTCCATTTCAAGGATCTGAAAAAAATTTAACTAAAATTAACTAGAAAAGGCAAAAATGAAATAGACAGCAAAATGATTCCAAAATCTAAAAACGCAATAAATTCAACCCAATATAATATATATATATATATATATATATTATATATATATATATATATAATATATATATATATTATATATATATATATTTAAGTAGTTGAATGAATTATCCTAGTATGGATAAATCGGTTAACCGATACCCGGGTAGCAAATTCACGTCAGAAAACGCGGTTGAAGCTACATGCCAAGGACAAAGATCACGTGCTTTCGTGTGGAAATTTGTGTGTTTTTTTACTATAAATAAATGAATGAATGGTGTCGAACGACGATGTAACAAAATTCCTTCATTCTCGACATATGTTTCGAAGACTGCATATTCCTAATTCCGAAGGAATAAGGGGTGCATTATGCCGCCTTCTCATCAGGAAAGACAAGGAACTTATGTCAACATCATGACGAACAAAAACTTTTAGATGACTGCACACACGGAGTCCATAGTGATAATTATCGTGACGTGATTTGCTCCAGTTTTTGCGAACTCAGTATTGGGATACTTGGAACAAAAGTTTTTGTTCGTCATGATGTTGACATAAGTTCCTTGTCTTTCCTGATGAGAAGGCGGCATAATGCTCCCCTTATTCCTTCGGAATTAGGAATATGCAGTCTTCGAAACATATGTCGAGAATAAAGGAATTTTGTTAATCGCCGTTCGACTCCATTCTTTCATTTATATATATATATAGATATATATATATATATATATATATATATATATATATATATATATATATATATATATATATATATATATATATATATATTATATATACATATATATTATATATACATGCATACATATATATATATATATATATATATATATATATATATATATATTTATATAATAATAATAATAATAATAATAATAATAATAATAATAATAATAATAATAATAATGATAACAGCAAGAACAACAATAATAATCCCTCTTTCTATAGGAACGGAGACTCTTTTAACACTTTCTTAATACTCCCCATAAATTTGAATCATAGATTAGTGATATGACCTATCTACTTTATTAGGATTTTAAGAGCAAACCGGTTAAGAGCAAAGTCTTGATTCATGGTTTAGTTTGCTTTCTTTTTATTGTGAATATTGGTTCATTTTTCTTTTCTCTGTAAGTTATACTCGTTTGATTCGTAACTTTATAACAGATGTATAACAACGTTTTCTAAATTTTGATAATAAACGAACATAAACATATCTTTTATGATGGCACTGATTATTGTCCAAATCACTTATTTTAAACTTATATACGCAGTTATCTGTCTGTCGATACAAACGTATTCCTTCCGTTGACTGTGTTGTCCACTTTTTCTATTAGATTTGTCATATTCTGTTTCTATTTAAGTAATTATAAGTCTTGGTTGCTGGCACCGTGATTATGGCAATCTGTACATATTCTATATTCTCTTTCCTCTCCTTTTCCCTCCATCTCCTCGGAAATTTCACAGACAAATACAACACACACACACACACACTTATATATATATATATATATATATATATATATATATATATATATATATATTATATATATATATATACGACGGGCTTCTTTCAGTTTCCGTCTAACAAATCCACTCACAAGGCTTTGGTCGGCCCGGGGCTATAGTAGAAGACACTTTCCAAGGTTCCACACATTCATACATATGTACATATGCGTGTGTATGTGTGTGTGTAAATGTGAGTATGTGTTTGGTGGTATGTAAAATATTTGGGTTTGGTTCCCTGTATCTTAAAGATACGTAGCGCGCATATACATACATATATATCGATTTATCTATCTATCTGTCTATCTCTGTGGGGAATCAGTACATCTACATACATTTGTGAAGAACAAAATAGTCTAATAAGATTGGAATTTAGATTGAATTAGTTGGTATGTATGTAAGAATAGAAACATCTTAAAATTTCCACTCTTTGTATAAAAGGAATATATAGATGTATACCCATTATAGCTGAACCAGCCGGTCGACATGCTTCTCAAACCACTATGCTGTCACATACCCAGATTCATTCGGAAAGACGTCGATTTCCTGACACATCTGCTCAACAAAACAACATAATTTAATTCACTGTAACAAACTTATATACGAACGTTCCACATAATTTGGGAATTACTGCCATAAAATATCAGGTCGAGAAACATAGAAAAGCCATCCCCAGTAGATTTATTGTAACCTTAATACGAGATGCGGTCAGCTTCATCCTCGAAAACAAAATTTTTCGTTTTCAATGAAACAAAAACTACCCCGAGATTCGAGGTACAGCTATGGGGAGGTGATTTGCTCCAGTTTTTGCGAACTCAGTATTGGGATACTTGGAACAAAACCTATGTTATAAAATCAAGTTGTAAAGCACATAAATGAAATAAGGGAACCTACATATATGTTTCAGTCTTATTACCTAGCTGATCAGAAGTTCTAAGCATTTGCTTAAAAGCTAAGGAAGGTATCATATTCTAACTATAAGAGGGCAGGATTTCTTGAGGCTTAATTATGAGGTTATGGAACTTAGATTATCATTTTGGCTTTGCAGGATGCATACTGAGTATTAGTGAGTTAAAGAAGTTAAAAGCTATATATAGTAACTGATAGGTTATATATATTCATGAATATACCATATATTAGAAAACAAATTTAAAATATGCTTAAACATTTTCATAATAAAAAATAAAATCAAACTAAAAAGATAAAATTTAAAAAATAAATGTTAAAACATAAAATAAAATAAAAATGAAAACCTACAGATTTTTCTTATTGGTTTGGTAATAAATATAGCCGTGGAAAGATATAGAGGATTAGCAATATGTGAAAAAAAAAAACAGAATCAAGGATAGATGAAAGTTTGAAAATTAATCGTTATAATGCTTATCTAGTAAAACTTCCTAATAAACCGTTATTCATTCGGATATGTAAATGAATATTTTAATGCACATTCTAGATTTGTACTTTTGGACATGTACATAGAATACGTTGTGACTCATGTGTATTTTATTCAGCATATGTATACATATACATACACAAACCAATAAGAAAACCCCATAGGTGTTTATTTTCTACTTTATTTTTATTCTTCTATTCTTTGATTCTGTGATTCTTTTATTCTTTCAACTGTTTCAGTGATTTGAATGTGGCCATGTTGGAGCACCACGTTTAGTCGAACAATTCTACTTCGGGTGTTATTATTTGTAAGCTTAGTACTTATTCTATCAGTCTCTTTTTGCCGAACCGCTAAGGTACGTTTACGTAAACACACCAACATCGGTTATCAAGCGATGATGGTGGTGGTGGTGGTGGGGAGACAGACAAGAAATACACACACATACATATATATACATATATATATATGTATATATATATATATATATATATATATATATATATATATATAATATATATATATATATTATAATATATGTGTGTGTGTGTGTGTGTGTGTGTGTATTCTTATTCGTGCATCATTATTGTTTTTTTACGTTTTTGTATTTTTATTCGTGTAACATCGTCCGTTTTCCGTCCCTGTGTTGTATACTTTCGAGGCTTTCTTCCAAGGAATCTAATGCGCTTGGCTTAGATTTCCCTTGGGGGCTGCCCAGATCGGAGCAATCTCAAGATTAATCAGCCGAAATTGCGAAGATGATCCGGTTCTTGACTGATGACTGAGGGCTTCGAAAATCCCGTCCGTGTTTTTTGTGTCGTCTTCTAAATGTTTCACGTTCTTGTCCCAGTTTGTATATTTTTTTACTTTTACATATATATATATATATATATATATATATATATACATACATATGTAACCGTAAGTTGTCTATTTGGATGCCGGGATGTCTAATTGTGTCAAGTTGCCTTCTGCACCCGTTAAGGAATTTCCGTGATACTTTGCAAAATGTTAAAGTAACATCCAGTCTGTTACTATGTGCATTGAAGTTTTAAAAAAAGTTATAATTGGGTATCTAGGATCCCTAGAAGGGGTCCGCATTCATATATTTTCCTTTAACTGCCAAGCGAAATAACCCATTCATATTCCTAGCCAAGGGAAAAAATCCATCCATTCTAATTTGATCCCCCTGAACACTACCAAGCTCAAAGTTAATGGTCAAGGGATGGTTAGGGACAACAGGTGGATTGTGCTGTACAACCCATTGTTATCTAAACATTGCACGCTGATGTTAATGTTGAGTCATGCAGCTCTATAAAAAGTATTAAATATGTATTTAAATACATAAATATGAGCTCAGATATAGCGGTTTTTGGACTTGCGCAAGCGGCCAGGCAGGCAGATGAAATTCAGCAATATAAGTTGGGCAACTGTGTTACCTCTAAGGAGGTAATGTGGGGCATCCTGGGCTTCGAAATCCACGAGTGACATACAACAGTTGTGAATCTATCTATACATCTTGCCACGTTCAATAACGTCATTTACAATGAAGTATTACTTGAGTTGGACATAGTGCAAGCTATGGGAGGTCAAGGCATGGCGACATTTGGTCTGCCTCAACCGGAGCAGGTAACAAACAATCTCGTAGTTGAGTACCAGCGAGAAACACCTATGTCATCGACGAAATGACGTCGTATATAGCTGATAGGAACAAAAATTGATTGAAGACCATCTGGGTGTTAACAAGACTATTGTTTCGAGCATTGAAAGTGAAAGATGTGGACTTTTCTTTCTGGATACTCCAGGTGAAACTAGCAGATTTGTCATCGACCTTCTTCTAGTTAAACAGCGCCAAATGAAATACATTGCCATAGCTGTGGCGACAAGTGGAATAGCTGCAACTCTGCAAAATGGGGACTGCACAGCTCGTTCCTGTTTCAAATACCCTTTGGACCTGTACAAGAAAAAAAGGCAAACTGCAACATTAGTCAGGATTCTATAAAAGGCAAACTTCCGGATGAATGCAGGTTGATAATCTGGGATGAGGCAACAATGAGCCAGAAAGTTCCTTTGAAGCCATCCACTCACACCTTGCACCTCAAGATTGAGGTATGAGTCATGCTGCTTCGAAACCTCAATCCACCAAAGCTTTGCAATAGCACACGACTTATAATAAAGAAGATGATGCCAACAGTCTTGAAGGCAGCAATTTTAACTGGTAAAGCAAGCGGTGAGCCTGTATTCTTTCCTAGAATTCTACTTCTTCCCAAGAATATGTCTTTCCAGTACAAGCGCCTGCAATTCCCGTTGGAAGTAAGGTTTGCAATGAGCATTAACAAGGCCCTTGGATGTGGTAGGTCTGAACCTTGTGGAACCAGTTTTTTCCCATAGCCAACTTTATGAGGGATGCTCAAGAGTCAGCAGCCTCAATCATTTGTTTCTTTATGCGCCACAAGGAAAGAACAAAAATGTCGTTTATCAAGAAGTTCTGCAAATTTCACCAAATCATCAGGTATTTATTACATGACTGTAATATTTGTAAGTGTTGTAAATGTATTGATAATCTACATTTTATTTTATTTTAAAATCTATATGCTATTTTATTTGTATGTCTACTGTAAAACTAAATGTCATTCTGTTTCTACATTCATAGTCAATCTATTTCAACACTAGCGCTCCTAAGGGTTATATTCTCTGAGAACACACAAAATCCTTTTTCAAAGTTATTTACTTTGAATTGTCATTATCTTATATCCTACGAGCCTATTATTGCGTAACATGTATTACGATTTTCCTAATTATATACATTATTGGTATTTCCCCTTCGGTTCTATATACTCTGGGATCGCATTAGAGCCTTTTCCGTGGATACTTTATTTGGATTCTTAATATCGGGTAACTAATTTCATGTTATTACGTAACTGATTTCTCGATCTGGGTTTTCATAACTAATTGGGAACTCCGAAAGACAAAATCCTATGTGAGACAATTCGGCATTGTATGTAAATGCACAAAAACCGTTTTAAGGTATACAAAATTTGTTTTGTTGATATTGAATTAGCGAAAGAATTATGAGAAAGGAACCAAGACATTAGCCCCGCTTTTTCGGGAGTTAGGGGGTACTTCATCTAATATATATATGTATATACGGAAGTCAGGATATAAATGTGAAAAAGGTGGGGTAATACTACTCAAATACCGTAGTTAGAATAACATACGTTATTATTATTAAAACTGCAAAAACATCATAGAAGACTGCTATTCAGAGTTGCACGTTCTCGGTCGTCGGCCAGTTTAAACTGTCAGACAATCAAAACTGTCTAATGAAGAGGAACATGAAATTCTGACTAGCAGTTTTTTGCGAAATTTCAGTGGTGCTTTTACAGATTTATTAATAATATGTATGTATGTATGTATATATATATATATATATATAATATATATATATATATATATATATATATATATATATATATATATATATAAAATATATATATATATAGTACCTGAGAAAGAAAGTGCGATAGATTATCTGACCAATCATTTAGACTAGAGAAACTGTCGAGGCAAATTTCTCCATAGAATCCATCTCTCTCTCGCTCTATCTATCTATCTATCTATCTATCTATCTATCTATCTATCTATCTATCTATCTACTATCTATCTATCTATCTATCATATATATATATATGTATATATATATATATATATATATATATATATATATATATATATATATATATATGATAGATAGATATGTTTCTTTACTAGCCACACAGGGCTGCACACAGATAGAACAAATTCAAGGTAGAGCTTTTCTTTTGAAGGTTTAAAAAAGATAGATAGATAGATAGATAGATAGATAGATAGATAGATAGATAGATAGATAGATAGATAGATAGATAGATAGATAGATAGAGCGAGAGAGAGGTGGATTCTGTGGAGAAATTTGCCTCGACAGTTTCTCTAGTCTAAATGATTGGTCAGATAATCTACCGAACTTTCTTTCTCAGGTGCACAGTTTACACACTAATGATATTTGCAACTGGTACACGGTTATAGTGTATATCATTACAACACATAAAACAGTTTCACTAACGATAATTGCTTGCCACATGCAGAGACAATTATTTGATAGTCTTTTGTTTTGAATGTTTTATTATTTAGTCCTTTGTCAATATTTGTATTTCCGTGAGATTCAAAGAATCTCTGGTCTGTATAAGTTTCAATTGACAGACTAATATGGAATACAGATATTTGTGTGTGTATATGACTGTATATCTTCTCTATCTATCTATCTATCTATCTATCTATCTATCTATCTATCTATCTATCTATCTATCTATCTATCTATCTATCTATCTATCTATCTATCTATCTATCTATCTATCTATCTATCTATCTACCTATCGATACTTGGAGGCGGTCCTCGGAGCGGCTGGCTTCGGTCCCGTCTTCCGCGGCTGGATAGCCGCTTTGTACAGAGGCATCCGTTCGGTAATTCGCGTGAATGGACATCTATCGAGACCCTTCGACATCGCACGTTCGGTCCGTCAGGGATGCCCCCTCTCGTCGCTTCTATACGTATTGACTCTCGAGCCATTATTGCGGAAGCTGGCAACCTTGAGAGGCATCCCGCGAGAACTGGGATGCGGGACGAGCGTGTCTGCATACGCGGACGACGTCACCGTCATAGTGTCTAGCCACGAGCACATCGAGCAGGTCGGCGAGACACTGAAAAACTACGAAGCGGTGACAGGAGCGAAAATCAACCGGGAAAAGTCAGTGGGCTTGCGACTAGGCACTGGAGAAGCAAGCCCATGCCGTCCACCAGCGCCTCCGTCGTGGGACGCTGGACCGACGGCCCGGTTGAGTTGCTCGGGGTCTGGTTTGGTCCGGACCTCCAAGTGGAGAAGACTGGAACGAGATAACGAGTAAGGTGGTCACTCTCGCCCGGCAATGGGCCGAGAGGAAACTGTCCTAAAAGGTCGGGCGGAGGTGGCGAACACGTACATCGCGTCCGTCATCTACTACTACGCCTGACCGTCGTACCTTGTCCCGACCCTACCATCACCAAACTACAACGCATTCTCTTTCGCTTCTTGTGGAAAGGATGCGTCCAGATGGTCAGGCGATCCATTTGCTGTCAACACCCGTTAAAAAGGGGGCTGGGCATGCCGTGGTTGATGATGCGCAGACACGCGCTGAGACTGCGACATCTCTGGCTCTATGTAGACGACGGTGAACAGGTGTGGTCGCCGTTTGTGAGGCACGCTTTCCCGCAGCTCGTCTCCATGACCGAACTGCAGTCGTGGATCAAAAGGAGGCCGAGGAAGGGCGAATGGCACCGCGAGTGTCGCGTTGCTCTCAAGCAACTCTGCCGTTCTGGGTCGACCTGAGTGACTTCAACACACCAAAGCATTCTATAGGGGTTTAGTGGAGGGGAGGTACGACGACGAGCTCGCGGCGAACCTGGACGTCGACGAGGAGTACCTGACCCGCCTGTTCAGGACGACTTTCGGGCCAGGGCCATGGACAACTTCCAGTGATCCCTGGCCTGGCAGTGCTACCGAGAAGCGCTACCCATTCGGGATAAGCTCTACAGACACGGCTCGAGAAACACGGGGCCGACCTGCCCGAGATGCGTCAGAGCGACGAAACCGTTCTGCACGCACTCGTTCAGTGTCCACAATTTCCGACCTGTGGGCTTATGTCGACAACTGCTGTCACGTGTGGGACGAGTCGGTTTATCAGCTGAGTCTATCGTCAATATTGTCACGCCTCCTTCCTTCAAACGGGAAGGAAGAGCTATTTTTCATCATCCTTGTGGCTATGGCGAAAATGTATCTGGTGGACGCGTCTGAAAGGATTGGAGACAAACACTTTCCTCTCTGGTCAATCTCTCATCACTTCTTCAAGTACCACTTGAAAAGGAAAGTGAGAGTAGAGAGGCAAGTTTTGTCTAGCGAATGTTTTAAAAAAAGATGGGTGAATGTAGCAAGAATGGCACGTATGAATGACGAAGCCACCTTGAACATGATCCTATGAACCCAGAAATTGAAAACAGAGAGTTGCTTATTCGCAAAAAAAAAAAAAGAAATATAACATGTGACTCCATTGACGAGGTTACCGTGGTCTTTTCCGTAGGCTTTTCTTCCACGGGTAAACCTCACCTGTCCTCCCCTTTCACTTCATATGTGACATTTCTGTGTATAACGATCCCTATTGATCATTTTTTTTTTTCCTCTCCCCCTTTTTTTAACCCCCCCTTTTTTGTCCTCTTTCTCTCCTTTTACGATTTACGATCCCTTTTGACGAAACCCCCCTTCCTTTTTTTTTTTAAACCTTCAAAAGAAAAGCTCTACCTTGTAATTTGTTCTATCTGTGTGCAGCCCTGTGTGGCTAATAAAGAAACATGGTGATCTCATTCTCGCCCACATCATAAGCGGGAAGTGTAACCTCTCGAAAGAGCTGTTCTTCACTCCTGCTCCGGAGCGTCGGCTGCGGGGTCATTCCGAAAAGCTCTACCTGCGACGATTTCATCTCAATCGAAGGAGAGGAGCTTTCTCCGTCCGGGTTGCGGATCCGTGGAACAAGCTGCCAGACGAGATGGTGAAGATGCCGACGACCGCTTTGTTCAAAGCCTCCCTGGACTCAAGTGGCCTGAACTCCTTACATGAACACCACCCTGTACTTAAATAACTCCATGTCCCCCTACATGGCCTTGCTATTTGCTTTTGAGCCAAATTAACTAACTAACTAACTAACTAAATCATCTATCTATCTATCTATCTATCTATCTATCTATCTATCTATCTATCTACTATCTATCTATCTATCTATCATCTAATCTATATATATATATATATATATATATATATATATATATATAACTATCTTTATACTGTTTATCTGTATGTCTATGATTATGATGATGAAGATGATGATCAGAATAACAAGTATAATGATGATAGAAATAATATTAACAGCAACAACACCACACGCTATCAAATAATAGCGCTGCTTGCGGCAACCCACGTCCTACATAAAACATTGTCAATTCTATATTAAAGCCAAAAGAAAATCCGCAAACACAAGGCATACTTTATACAGCAAGTATCCAATGGAATAAACTAACACTAGCAGACTTGGTACCCAACGCATTACGCACACAACACACAATACAAACACTAATACAACCAACGACTGCACCCAATCTAAAAAACAAACAAAAACAAGAAACTGAAGCCTTTTTTTACTGGGTGGAGTTTGTACAATCTCAACAACATAAAAGAGCATAAATGTGGCACACACTCCAGCAACACAGATATGTGATAGGTGAAGCCGTACAAAATTTGCCTAAAACTACCAAATGATGAATAACAACAGCAATAATAGTAATAGTAATAATACCAGGCAGTGAGTCTCATGTCTTCTGATCTTAACTGACTGGAAGTTTTATCAAGTACATTATTTTGTCTTGGTATAAATGATGGGCTACAGCAACTATTCTGCTCAATGCCATAGATATCTTTGTCAGTTCTTTGACCATAACCAGTTGAACATGTCCCTTAGTGGCTGACAACATGTGCATCTCTGATCACGAGCAGAGGTAGTGCGGGAGCATCATAGTCACGTATGGAGAAGAATTCCCTGGGGTTTGGATAATTCACATTTGGAAACATGGGTGCTTCGTTCAACATCCTCAAAAAACTCTTATTCAGGGACGGTTTGCACGGAATCGGCTACTGGACCTGACAAAAGTTCTAACTGGGCCCTACCTGTAAGGTCATGTGCTGTTTATCTTGATATGAGCCCACAAGTCAGCAAATCCCCGATACTGAATGAGGGCGTGCAGAAAGATTTCGTCACTCTGCACGCACCTCGGTCAATCACGTCTGACAGAACATCCGTACCCGTTCTTTACCTCGATCCGGTGGAAGAAGAAGAAGTAGGAGGATAGGAAGAAGAGGAAGAAGAAGAAGAAGAAGAAGAAGAAGAAGAAGAAGAAGAAGAAGAAGAAGAAGAAGAAGGATGAGGAGGAGGATGAGGAACAAAAAAAGAAGTAGAAGTAGAAGAAGAAGAAGTAGAAGAAAAAGAAGAAGCAGAAGAAGCAGAAGAAGGAGGAGGAGGAGGAGGAGGAGCAAAAGAAGAAGAAGAAGAAGAAGAAGGAGGAGGAGGAGGAAGAGAAGAAGAAGAAGAAGAAGAAGAAGAAGAAGAAGAAGAAGAAGAAGAAGGGATAGAAATAGAAGCAAAAAAGAAGAAACGAAGAAGAAGAAGAATGATGATGGTGATGATGATGACAACGACGAAAACGATGAGGATCACGAGAATAAAGAAACAAATGAATAACAGCAAAAAGATAACATTTTGAAAATGAGACCATGGGGAATATTTTATTCTGGCGTCTCTGAACTTTAAATTTGTTTAACTAGACGCACGTTATTCATCTCTGTAATTTAGAGTGCCGTGGTCCACAAGTTGAGTATTACTGTCACCTCCTATGCAGATTTAATATAACTTTCCAAGATATCATCTGTTGTCGATGGCTTGCACAAGAGCAATTCGAGTCAGGTATCGAAGTCCAGCCTGCCCTCTTCCAATACTCTTCAAAAGTTTGCAGCTAGAAATAAGTATACATGTTACGAATTGTATTGTATTGGTAAATGCAAATTGTAAGAGATCAAATTTTGACTTCGTGTCTAAATTATGTTTCCATCTTATAGACACACTGTCCTATAGATTGAAACTGTAGGACAATATCTAAGAAGGGGATAGATACACAAAAATATTTACTAAATAGTAAGAAAGAGAAGCACCACGGCATTTCATTGATATGTATGACAACTAACTGTTGCCTTGAGAGATTCGATAGCATATCAGTGAAAGCAGTTTGAACTGCGTGACAAGGGCAAGGTAGTGCCAAAGAAATTCTTAAGTAAAAGATTTAAATACAACACAAAGACAATAACGTAGATGTGTTGATATACATAAATATATTTATAAGAAATTAAGAAAATAAATCCCGAAGTATGAGTGGAAACTGAATAACAACTGCGTTGAACAGTTCGAAATAAACTGGTGAATCGCCAAAGCAACATGACCCGCGTAAATGAGACAAAGCAATGCGAAAGATAAAATGCAGTAAACTAGTATATAATAACCAAAGAAACATTCATTACACAAAAGAAAGAATAATACAACAAAATACCATTATTGTCTGACAGGCGCACTACAACAAACAAAGAAATTACTCGTCCATAGAATCTAAACAAATAAAACAAACAAACAGTTTACAACACAGTTTCGCAGCGCCCAAGGGCAAATCGAAAATCTGTTAATGTCTAACAGGAACACTACAATAAACATAGTCATTTCTCGTCCATAGAATCTAAATAAATAGATTTGGAAGAACACGGCAGTTAGCTGGCAGAGTCGTAAGCACGCCGAGCGAAGGGCTTAGCGGTATTTCGCCCGTCGCTACGTTCTGAGTTCAAACTCTGCCGAGGTCAAGTTTTCCGTTCATCCTTTTGGGGTCGATACATTAAGTACCACGTACGCACTGGGGTCGATTTAATCGATTTAATCCCTTTGTCTGCCCTTGTCTGTCCCCTCTATGTTTAGCCCCTTATGGGCAATAAAGAAATAAGCATCTAAATGACAAACAAACAGTTTACAACACAGTTTCGCAGACCTGAGGAGTAAATCAAAATTCCATTAATGCCTAACATGAACACTACAACAAATACAGAAGTTACTCGTCCATAGAATCTAACGAAATAAGACAAACAAACAATTTACAATAGTTTCGCAGCATTACGCAAAATATCTACATGTATATGCCATTTGATGCACGCCAACCCAACGGAAAAGTTCAAATAACGAAGTAGTCATTAGTTAATAATGATAACAGAGATTCGTTCACTAACTACACCGAACACTATTGACTTTGATTGAAATACTACTTTTTAACATAGTTGCATTAGCACATGCATTCATACAAACATACATGCATACGCACATACACACGCATGCACACAGACATATATCTATATAAATACATCCATATGTATGTATATATATAAATGCATATATTTATATATATATATATATATATATACAGATAGATAGATATATGTATATGTATGCTTACGCATATAGACTTATGTGTATGTAAGTATATATACATATATACAAACACAAACGTGTAAATATATGTATATATATATATAATATATATATATATAATATATATATATATATATATATATATCTATATATATATATATTATATATATATATATATATATATATATATATACATACATACGTACTTACATAAATAATATATAGATGCACACACACACACACACACACACACACAAATATGCGTGCATACAAGTGCATATATTGCCATAAGAACATATGTGTGCGCGTATATGCGTGTGTTTGTGAAATTCCCATTTTCTATTTCACGAAATTCTGTAGAATATAATGCAAGATTAAATAAATGGAAGCAAGTGAAATAGAACCAGAAGAAGAAATGCCGACAAATCTCGCAGAAATTCTCTTTCAAATACCATTATATTATATAATTCGTTGCAAAAATTATTTTGTAGTTGGTATTTCATTTTTTTTCTTTTTCTGTATTAAAACTTCTTTCTCGAAATCGTAATAAGATTTCATTGGAACGCTTCATTTTTATAGTAATGTTATAGTTGTCATCGGCAAATTGTTGTTTGCTAATGGATGTCTACAAAAATATAACCTTTAGAGATATTTTCGTGAAGAATTAGTACGTTATGCGGGAGAATACAGAAGATATATATGTACTTAAACGTACGAGTATATATGTATGTGTGTGTGTGTGTGTGTATGTGGTTGTGTGTGTGTGTGTTTGTGTATGCATGTATGTGTTGTGTATGTATGTATGTATATATGTATATAGAGATAGATAGATATACATATATACACGCATATACAAACATGCATATATATATATATTATATGAATATATATATAATATATATTAATATATATATATATACATATATATATATATATATATATATATATAATATATATATATACATATATAATATATATATATATATATATATATATATATATATATATATATATATATATATATGTATATATATTTATATGAAATGATGATAACAAACCCCATAGTAGTAACAAGTAAAACAGCAAAATAAACAGGATTAATGTCATTCTCATGATCACCAACCAAATCATCATCTTCATCATCGTCATCACCATCGTCAATAATACTGCCATGGACACTCCATAAAAACCTGTAAACTTATGCCCTATAGGATTGAAAGGACTTTATGCATAAATGCACACTCGAACACAATGATAAACACGCATACGCATACGCACACACAGACTCTCTCTCTCTCTTTCTCCCCTCTCTTTATTTCTCTCTTTCTCTCTCTCCCGCACTTTGGCACGCATACGGTGATGGATTAAATCAAATATATTAAAAATAAGGTAATTCAATTTATACGTTTGTGTGTGTTTGTATGTCAGTGTGGGTGTGTGAAGGTGTGCATGCGTGTGCGTGCGCGTATGTACACCGTATCTGTTTATTTTATAAAACTTCCATATATCCATGTATACGTCTGTATATGTTGTATATACATTTTTCTATCCATATATTTATATGTATGACGTAGGTGCGTATACATAAAACTCATACACACAGACACACTGACATACATGCAAACATACAAACACGCACAGAGCGACTCACACGCACACTCACATGCACACAAGTGCACACAAGTGCACACATGTATGTATAATGGATCAGGGTTCGTTATCCACCTCTTTTTATTAATTCTTGCATTTTATACGTGTTTGTGTGTATAAAACGTACATATATATACACACACAGATACATACATAGGTAGATAGATAGCTAGATAGATAGATAAATATGCGTGCGTCTATGATCATCAATATATATTGAAAGACGCATATATATATATATATATATATATATTATATATATGCGTATATATATATATATACATATATTGCATATATACATGTATATATATATATATTATATATATATATATATATATATAATATATATATATATATATATATATATATATATATATATTATCTGTATAATATGTATTGATCTTATAGACACACACATATCTATATATGTATATGTATGTATTATATATATATATATATATATATATATATTTCAATCTAATATCATAATCAAAATAAGATAATTGAACGTACTTATATACTGCTGAGCAAGGGGAGATAGGATAAACCCTGTGCAGAATTAAAGTGCTTATCTCTCGGCAATGTACTACAAATATACTGGAAAATGGTAACAAATGAAAGGAAGAAGAAACATACCTATTTTTTGTTTGTAAAATAGCTTTGTTGGAAAGCATACATTTTTATAATGTATGTCACCTTCCTGCTTGTACTTTATTTTTGCGCGCATATTCTTTTCTACTCTTAGCACAAACCCTGAAATTAGATCGACTCCAGTATACAACTGGCACTTAATTTATTGACCCCGAAAGGATGAAAGGCATAGTCGACCTCAGCGGAATTTGAATTCAGAACATGGAAACAGACGGAATATAGCTAAGCGTCTCCCTCGGCGTGCTAACGTTTCTGCCAGCTCACCCTATATTCGTTTCTAATCTAGGCACAAAGCCCGAAAGTTTGGGGATGGCGCCAGTCGATTAGATGGACCCCAGTAAGCAACTGTTACTTAATTTATCGCCACGAAGGAAGAAAGGCAAAGCCGATCTCAGCGGAAATTGAACTCAGAACGTGAAGGCAGACGAGATACAGTCAAGCACTTCGCCCGGCGTGCTAACATTTCTGCCAACTCGCCGCCTTTTTTGCGCACATATTAAGAAACAAAGAACAGCACATATAAAAATACATACACACATATGTGTATATATACATACATGGAAGCGCATTGACCCAGTGTTTAAAGCAGTGGTTTCGTGGTCTTAGGGTCGCGGTTCCGATTCTTTATTCCTGTTTCTGTTGAACCTGTATTTCAAAGGGCCAGCCTTGTCACACTCTATGTCAGGTTGAATTTCCCTGAGAAGTGCGTTAAGGGCACATGTATCAGGGGAGTGCTTAACCATTTGCATGTTAATATCACGAGCAGGCTGTTCCGTTGATTGTATCAGCTGGGACGCTCGTCATCGAAACCGAAGGAGTGCCAGGTTCATATATACTTCTACATATATCTGTACAACGGGCCTCCCTTCAGTTTCTGTGTGCCAAATCCTCTGACAAGGCTTTGGTCGATTCCATGCCATGGTAAAAGACACTTGTCCAAATTGCGACGCAGTGAGACTGAACCCGGAACTAGGTGGTTTGGAAGGAATCTTATTACCACACAACCGAAAGGAATCTTGCAGTATTCGAATGATACGTATTTTATCGACCTCGAAGAGATAAAAGACAAAGTCGACCTCTGTGCAATTGAACTGAGAACTTGAAGACAGACGTACTACTGCCAAATATTTAAGACGGGAGTTACTAGAATCGTTAGCACGCCGGACAAATAGTGGCATTTTCTTCTATCTTTACGTTCTTAGATCTAATTCCGTTGGGTCGGCTTTGCTTTGATATTTTGGCAAGGTGATAAAAATATGTACCAGTTGAGTAATGGGGACCTAAATGATCGAGCCCTCCCCTCACCCGTACTTCTTAGCCTTGTGCTAAAATTTAAAACTGTTATATCAAAAGTTTATTTAAAATAAACTTTTTTAGTTTGGACCCAGCCCAACAGTTCTGAGGGATGGGTTAAGCTGCTTACATTGATCTCAGTGCTAAAATTCTACTTATTTTCTCAAACGCGAAATTATAAACGGTAAAGATGACCTCAACAATACCACTAAAACTAAAGTCGATAAAATAAGTAGCGGTTGAGCACTGCTGTCGATTTGATCGACTGAACCTTTCCAACGATTTATGGGAACAATTACGCTGAAGTTTGATGGCTTATGAATTATAAGGATTTTGAGAAGATTAAATATATCATTCATTTTTGTTTTAATTAGAAGTGAAATTGGGAGTTAAGTTTTTGGTTTATTATATCTTTTAGTTAAAGAAGACTAAGGTTCTATAATTAAGAGACGAATTGTTTACATTATTTACATTTGACAGTTATTTGCCCTCATCTTGTTTGTTGTTAACACAACGTTTCGGCTGATATACCCTTCAGCCTTCATCAGGTGTCTTGGAGAAATTTCGAACCTGTGTTCTCATTCGTAAGGTATTTTTGGATGTTATTATTATTATAGTTATTATTAAGGTAACTGCTTGGAATCGAACTCGGAATCTGAGGGTTAGTAGGTTGTTTAACGTTGACATGAAGATCATGAGAGTATATTACAATTTTCATAATGCATTTTAAGGTTTTAGTTTCATTAAGTTATTTGAAGGAGACGGTTCATAATGTTGGCAAAATATAATTCAGTTAAAATAATTAATAATAAAGTGGATGTGTTTTCTCTTAGTGATAGATCAAATTTGTAATTCATACATTCGTGGGACCTGGTACAAGAATACTCGTGATGTACTGGAGCCTGTAATAAAAAGTAATTTCCCAATAAAAGTTGATGTCCCAGTGCGTTAATCATAAATCATTATTTTATCTGCTATTATTTTCCTCATCGCCATCATGATACTCTGTGTCATATTCGTCGTCATCGTTACATCACCACTGTTGTTGTGGTATACATATTTATTTTAGCAGAAACGAAGTAAATGTATTTCGTAAAAAGCTTCCGGGGAAAATGAATAACAGTACAAAAATAAAACGGAAACTATTTTTGGAAAATAGGTAAAAGAAAATATGTAGAAATGATTTTAATGAACCTATCAAAATATTAAAGACAAAACATATTCAGATGTACACTGATATTTTATAAAAACGATTAGCTTATTTGTGAATAGGTTGTAAATGTATTGCAGATATTAAATGTATATTCTGAGCGGATGAAAATAATTTATCATTGTAAATATTTATCGACAAATAGGTGCAGGAGTGGCTGTGTAGTAAGTAGCTTGCTAACTGCTACCAAGTTGTCGCGTTGTTTTTCGGCGCGGTCGAAGTCATGATTACGCGAAAAATTGAACATTTGAACTACGACCACAGGTAAAGCATCTGTTTTTGGCGAGCTTAGTGAGGTCTGCTTTCGTATTTAAGTATTTTTTCGAACAGGGGTCTCCACTGTGTTCCAGGCATTTGTTTCTCCCTACTTATGGCGGTAGAAAGTTTACAAGATCCTGGCTTTGTGGGTTGCCGTCGGGTATAGAGACCGAGTAGATAGAAGACACTATCCGTCGGGGCCTGGGTGGCGGCCATTCCAGGCTCTTAAATGTAAAAATGTTTCCTGCGGTTGATTGGGTTGGGTCAAAATCAATTTTGACCCTATGGGCCCAAGCGGCTGAAGATTTGGTTTTACCAGATTTTTTAACAATCGCCGGTTCCAGGTACCCGGTAATTGTTGAGGGAGGTCCCCCAAGTGTCACGTGTGCCTGGAATCGGGCCATGTAAAGAAGAACTGTTGCCGGGACCAGGAAAGGGTCCTGGAACAGTTAATTGAAAAGGTGTCCCCTTTTTCCCCGTGGAAGAAAAGAAAGAAGGTGGACAACAATGGATGCTCACCGATGGGTACGTCTATTGAAGAGAAAAGACCTAATCGGCAGCATAGGGTTCTTCTGCTGCACGACAACGACCGCTCTCCTATCGCCAATATGACCAAGGAAGCTATTCAAACGCATGGCTGGGAAGTGCTGCCACCCGCGTGGTACTCTCCTGATTTGGCACCAACGGATTTCCACTTCTTTCGATCTCTTTCAAAAGCTATTCGCGGAGTTCAATACTGATGCAGAATTTAGGCCTTGTTTGGATCAATTTTTCGA
>NC_043002.1:60423128-60433128 GCF_006345805.1 Octopus sinensis | reverse complement strand
AATTAGATGTTTGTAGAGTGTGCATCAGAACTATTATAAATAAATTCAGAGAATCGAAACGCGTTACGTAATCTGATGAATATTGTTCATACAGCATACCTAGCAGATATACCGATGTCAAGTAATGACTCTTAACTAACGTAGGTCTGTCTACACACGCACACACACACACACACACCACATGTATATAATGATATATATATATATGTGTGTGTGTATGTATTTATATATATACATACATATATCGATATACATATTTATATAGATATATATATTATATATATATATATATATATTCATATACATATACACACACACACACACACACACACATATATATATATATATATATATATATATATATGCGAGAGGTATTGGTCTCTAGAAGGTCCAAAGAGTGGCAGGCAACGCTAAGTAAGTGCTATGGACAGACCGTAGTTAAACTTTTGCTTCGATAAGTTTTACTCGATCCATTTTAAACACACTTCTATGCGGCAGTTCGCTGTCCCCGTTGTGTGCTAAAAGACTCCGATGGAATTCAGCGCCTGACACACATTCCGACCAGAGAAATCGGAATCAATCATCTTCGTTCTTCTTTGGTGCTCATTCTTAATGAAGCAACCATCCCTAGGCTGTAATTCCAGAAATTCAAATGGCGCGATCAGTCACAAATTCCGTTCACATGAGCACAATAGTACCAACTATAAGCATGCATGCGCAGCAGGCAGTGAAACAATAATAATGATATGTTATGGCAAAAATGCGGATAAATTTTGACTTACCTACGTATAAATATTATCGTGTTATTCATCAGGAACGTGAAACACGGATTGTAGACGCCCGAATATCGGAAGACCTGCTTCTACTCATACATACACACAAGCATACGTCCATACGTACGCACACACATAAATAAATTTCATACATACACACTCACCCACACACAGTGTCAAACATATATATATATATACAAAATCTAAAACATGCACACGTGTGTATATTTGAGTGTGCGTCTGTGGGTAATTGCATTACTATTGCGAAAATATATTTTACGCTTTGAGATCTCTTCTGTAAATAGAGTCGAAAACTTGCAGGAGGGAAACCTGTGTGAAGACTTATCTTATTAGCGACTATTATATCATTGGCGTATAAAGATCTGAGACTTTGTATTCATATATCAACAATATCTATACCTGTGTCTATCAAGCTAGCTATGTGTCTGTATATCCGTCTATATCCATCCATTTATCAATCATCTATCTCTATCTATCTATCATCTATCTATCTATCTATCTATCTATCTATCTATCTATCTATCTATCTATCTATCTATCTATCTCTATCCCTCTCACTCTCTCTCTCCTCTCCTCTCTCTACATATGTATATATATATATATATAATATATATATTATATATATATATATATATATATATATTTATTTATTTATTTATTTATGCACATACACACACAGAACACACACGTAGTGTGCGTATGTTTATGTACGTATGCACTGTGAATAAGCATCCTAAGTTGAGGTCACTATTCTGGAAAATTATAATCTTAAAATTGCTGACGAAATATATGTTAGATTTACATCAGCACTTTTATTTGCATGAGTAGACGTTTCCTTTGCAGCTCGATGGGCTTAGATATTAAGGAAATCAGTGTTTCAGTTGTGGACAGGGCGTTGACGCATATATCATATCATATCTACCATTCAGTTGCATATACGTGCATTCACAATCTGCATGTACACACATAGATGGACATATCCTTGAGATTATGAATGTGTATGTGTTTGTACTTTAACATGTATATGCACACGGTAAGATTTATTCGTGTATAATCAATATAGTTTATATAAGAAGGGAATTACTATCTAAAGTAGGTTGAACGTATAATTAAATATTTAATATAATATATTTCTAATTTCTGACAAGTCACAGAGTCAGCTTTAGCATTGAAATATTAGCTTTATAAATGCTTCCTGTCTTAAACCTTGTACATACACATCTAACCCTTTGTTCTTAATGTAACTATATTGGAATCTAAGTGAATTCCTTCCTACGTCATCAAACATTGGAGACAGTGCTGACGTCAATGATGTTTTCTCTCTGAAAATAGCTAAGATCATGGATCTGTTGACTTCGGTTTCATTCAGAAGATGAAGGCATCGTTGATGAGTGTAATACCCCAGAGAGAGTAGTGTACTCAAAGACAGAAAAAAACCCATTTATTATATGTTGCTTATATATCTAATCGAGACGGTTGAAACGAAGAAGAATCTGCTTGAGGTGACAATGTTCACGGTGAAATTAATGTCAAATTAACTCTATCTTCGATGAACAGGTACACTAGCTTGACAGGTCTTTATCACATCTCTCAGCCATATTCCGCTTGTATGTATACATAGATGCAACTAAAGAAAAATAGTCTGCTTAAAGCACCAAAGTTCTAGATTGGTGTTAATATTACACTCTGTCGCCTCACGTTCTACTGTTTAAGCGATTCCATTTGCATTATACGGCCAAACAACCGAATCAATACAACTTCATCATTTTACGCCATTTATTATCATAAAACGTATAATAGTTTTGCCAGATTTTTTTTCCCGTACTTGCCTGCAGATTACAGTGGGAATTCTTCAATGTAATTTTTCTGTCTGTATAATAAATAGTTTGTAAATGTAAATTGACAAAATCGCAATAGCTAATAATTTTATATCATATTATATATTATATAGTAAATATATACATGCATATATATATATATATATATATAATATATATATTATATATATATATATATATTTATATATATATATAATAATATATATATAATATATTATATATATTATATATTTATATATATATATATATATTTATATATATTTATATATATATATATCTATATATATTATATATATATATATATATATATTTAATTATATATATATATATATATATAATATATATATATATATATATATATATATATATATATATATATATATATATTATATATATTATATATATATATGGAGAAACTCACTGATGCTGGCTATATTCCAAAAAACCTTCTGTCCCAGTCTGTTGTCCCAGTTTTCAAAAAGGGAAACAAGTCCCTTGCAGTGAATTACCGTCCGATCTCACTCACCTCTCATATCATCAAGGTATTTGAGAGGGTGGTGAGATCTCGAATAACCCAATTTCTGGAAAGCAACAGACGGCTGATATCCAACCAACATGGGTTCCGTAATGGAAGGGACTGCCTAACGCAGCTCCTGCATCACTTTGAGGACATTTTGAGAGCTTTGGGAGAGGGCTCCAACACCGATGTCATCTACCTTGATCTCAGTAAGGCCTTCGACAGGGTCGATCACAAGATCCTATTGAAAAAACTATCCAACATTGGTGTCTCTGGAAAGTTACTGAAATGGATTAAGTGTTTCCTGACAGACAGATCTCAACATGTTGTAGTTGAAGGGGTAAAATCAAGCCCAGCCAAAGTCAGTAGTGGCGTTCCGCAAGGCACTGTGTGCTGGCCCACTTCTTTTCCTCATTTACATTAATGACATTAATGACATCATCAAGCACAGCAACATAAAAATCTTTGCAGATGACTCCAAGCTACAGAAGGTCATAAATGAGGCGAGTGACCGACATGCCTTCAGTCAGATCTACTGGCTGTTATCCAATGGGCAGAAAAAAACAATATGCTGCTGAACGAGGATAAATTTGAGCTAATCCACTTTGGAAAAGAGGATGCCCTGAACTCCCATACTCCCTTCCTTCAGGTGAAACTCTCGCGGCGTCCCAACATCAGAGACTTGGGAGTAATTGTGGACAACAACGTAAGCTGGGCCACTCATATAAACACCACCAAGTTGACATGGCCCGCAGAATGTGTTCCTGGATTCTCAGAACTTTCCAGTCGAGAGATATCCACACCATTATCCTTCTCTTCTCCACTTTTGCCCGACCCCACCTTGAATACTGTTGTCCACTGTGGCTCTCCCCACAATACAAGGTATCATAAAAGTTGAAGCACCTCAAAGGGCAATCACAAAAAAGATAGATGGCATGACAGGCCTCGACTATGGGGTCAACTAGAAAAGCTAAAACTCTATTCTCTCCAACGTCGTCGTGAGCGCTACATCATCTGCATGATGTGGGAAATATCCATCAGCATTGCCCAAATGATGTTGGCATCACCTTTAAGGTACATCCAAGGCTTGGGCCCCGTGCCATCCGCCCAAAACAAAAATCGCACTCTCATCTCATAACAACAATACGGCACAATTTTTTCACCTCAATTGGCCCCGGTCTCTTTAACATTACACCAAAACACATTAAAACAGAACTGACCCTATAGGGTTCAAGAAGTCTTTGGACAGATTCCTTCAAGAAATCCCGGATAAACCCCCTACACCCGGATATGTCTCTGTAAACAATAACTCTCTACTTGAGTGGGCCATAGTGCCCAAATTCTGACTTGAAAGACTTCACCAGGTGGTGCTATAAGTTAGACATGGCCTGGGCCAATATGGCCGAAACCTATCAAAGTATCAAAGTATATATATATATTTATATATATATATATATATATATATATATATATATATATATATATATATATATATATATTATATATATATATATATATATATATATATATTTAATATATATATATATATTATTTATATATTTATATATATATATATATATATATATATATACATATATATATATATATATATATTATTATACATATAAATATTTAATGTAGGATAAACTTTTTTTCCAAAAAAATTCTATCAATGGCCAGCATATTAAAAAATACCTTTAAAGGTTAAAATTATAAACAACTTACAAATAGGGGCAAACGAAAAAATTTCTAATGCCAAATATGCCGAAAATTGGACATATTGTCTATTACGATATAATTTATCACAATACGCATGCTACTCGAAAAAAAAGCCGAGAGAAATTTCTAAAAAATTCCATTATTACCATATCGGACCGATTTTAGGGTTAGTTCGTAAGAACCCTCCCTTTGTCAGTGATAAACGTGGTAAAGAGATAAATGAGATACCTACTCGTACCCATGGATGAAGCAAAACACTAAGTCATGAGCACAACTAATTACCCCAAATATATCCAAATTAGAAATACTCCAGCCCATTCAGGACACGTGCGATTTGAACTGAGGCTCTCACACAGTGAAAGCGTCCGGCAGTGAGCACTTAATTTATATTTAATGTAGGATAAAATTTTTTCCGAAAAAAAATTTAATCAATGGCCAACATATTAAAAAATACCTTTAAAGGTTAAAATTATAAACAATTGTTTATATATATACAAACACACACACACACACACACACACACACACACACACACACATATATATATATATGTATGTATGTATGTATGGATATACATATGTGTGTGTGTGTGTGTGTGTTTGTGTGTGTAGATATATATGTATAAGTAACAAGAAAGTTACTTATTTACGTTCCTTTCTCCTAACTTGTGCGGATTATACCGCTTTGGCTTGGTGTTTCCTAATTAAAGTACCTAATTAAACTGATATATATATATATATTATATATATATATATATATATATATATATATATATATATATTATATATATATATATTAATATAGAGAGAGAGAGAGAGAGAGAGAAATAGGTCGATAGATAGATATATAGATAGATAGACAGTAGTGCAGCAAAGCGGCAGACTATTTCGCGGCATTTCAACAGTTTTATGTTCTGAGTTCGAATAACCCCGAGGTCGTTTTGCTTTTCATCTTCTCGAGGTCGATAAAATAAGTACCACTTGAAAACAGGGGTCGTTGTAATAGATTTCCCGCCCCCTCTCGAAATGTATGGCTTCGTTCCAAAATTAAACCTACACACACACACACACACATGCACGCACACACACACACACCACACACACACACATATATATATATATATATACATACATACATATGCATGTGTGTATGTGCATACCCTTTTATGAGTTGTTTCGATTTGTGTTATGTCTATGAAACATAATGTGCATGTGATAGTAAGTTCGTACTCATTTATTTCAAGTACAGACATAGTGCTGTGTTACTTCAATGTTTTTTCGAGATTAATGTATATTTTAAAGATTATTCAGTCATGTAAGAAGCTACTTACATTTATAGGCTGCAAAATCTCTTCTAACGATGTTGATTAATATGTCTGGCATTAGGATTGTCTCATTAATCCTTTACCATACACGACTTTTTCACTAGTAATACGCATATAATTCAAAAATATGTTATACTCGTCCTCTTCGCTAAAGGTTGAGTGCCGATTGATATATATCAGTTTATACATGCCACAACATTAGAAAATATTACTGCTTCTGGTGATGGGTATCTGTAATCAGGGCTTTGTTTGAAAATCAAAAGATACGATGGGTTTCAACATTTTCAAAGGCATGAAATCGTGAGGTGAAATAAGTGGTATAAGAAAAGAATATTTGCTCCTATAATCAAGTACTAAGTTATTTGATAACTTAAAAGACGCACGGATGTATTAGTCGAATCCCAATCCCAGTTGTGAATTGTCTTAAAAGGTGTTTTTTGTGCATCAAAATTTATCAGTGGTCTATCTCCACTTGTATGAACTATTGAAATATACGTTCCCTCTTTATTTATTTAAATTCGTATTGCTTATTTATGTATTCCACACAAGGAAAACCTGTTTCTCTTATGATCATTGCATTAACCGTGGGTATCTTAATAGTGAGTTACGGGTGGTTTTGAAGCGATAGCAAGTGGTATTTAAATAGCCCACTGAATCTAAGTTTAGCTTATATTTTTTTTATATTTAAGGCGCAAACTTGTTAGTCAACTTATTGATAACGGGAATAACACTTGTTTATTTAAATTTATACTGGTTTACGATAGTTTTGTTTTAAATGTCATGGAGACGGTTAAAGTAAAGAATGCACACGAGATAATTTGATGAATGTTTTAGGAATAGATGTTGAAACATTGTTGTTTTCAAAATTCGATCCCAGACTATGTTTGTCATACAGAGGGTGAAGTCAATTGATATTGAAATATACATTCCTTACATATGTATTCGACGCAAGGTATGCCTGTTTCTCCTACGTTGATTGCATTGTCCGTGTGTATCGTAATAGTGAGTTACAGGTAGTTTTGGAGCGATGGCTCCGACTTTTAACCTTCTGAATCTAAATTTAGCTTATACTCTGCCTGTAAAGGTGTCAAATGCTAGCCACCTTATTATTATCATTAGAACGGTAATAATACTTCATATATATATATATATATATAATATATAATATAATATCTATATATATATATATATATTAATATATATATATTACTGGTCAAGGCCATTTTATAGGGTTACCCTGGGTTTCTCGTCATAAAGGATAACTTGATAGCGTATCTTCAGACCCTAAGAACTGTTGGTCTATGGACTCTTTAACATATGAATGGGGAAACGATGCAGATATAAACAATGGGGAATATCTCCCTTTGCTACTCATCATAAATGGAAGGAAACGCTGCAAGCTCTGCGTAACGGAACGCGTGGAAATCCTGAAAATTCTCGCACGTATCAGAAACGGAGGTTTTTCGGGGTGTGCTTGCATTTCCGGATAATAGCGATAATAGCGTTAAGAGCGTATTAATGATACTTAGAGCACAGCTGGAAATTGAGTGCTGATGAGTTTGGGAGATAACCCTCATAGCCAACAGGTGGCGTAGCTGAAGGAGGATGACACAGACGGAAGCCGATGACCAGCAGCACCTATGTGCTTACTTGTGCATCTTATATATATATATATATATATATAATATATATATACACACACACATACATGTGCATATTTGTGTGTGTACGTAGTAGTAGTAGTAGTAGTAGTAGTAGTAGTAGTAGTAGTAGTAGCAGTAGCAGTAGTCGCAGCAGCAGTAGTAGACTACATTAAAGGTATTTCGCTTCATTAATCATGTACATTAATACATAATATTTTGAACAAGTAACGTTAATAAAATAATGGAATTGAATCCAGCATTAATTGTTAATTTTTGCAGCAGTAATTAATAAATACACGCCATCTTCATACTACATTCGTTAATTATATTAACTTTTAGTTGTACTGTTTCACTTAATTATTTTAGTACTTGGAAAAGCTTGTAGTAGTTGACGTTTGATAATGTGATGAAATCACATTGCATATTATTTTATGAGTTCAAACTACATTTAAACTGATAGTTTGAGTCGAGATTAGTACTAATAATTACTAACATTATGTTAAGTGCATATCTCATCAACCGATATTTACAAGTACTTAAAATGTATGATGTTAATTACTTGCGTCAAGGCGAAACGCTTAGCGGTATTTCGTCTGTCGTTACGTTCTGAGTTCAAATTCTGCCGAGGTCGACTTGGCCTTTCATCTTTTCGGGGTCGATTAAATAAGTACCAGTTACGCACTGGACTCGATGTAATCGACTTAATCCGTTTGTCTGTCCTTCTTTGTCCCCTCTGTGTGTAGCCCCTTGTGGATAGTAAAGAAATAGGTATTTCGTCCGTCTTTACATTCTCAGCCGACGTTATCTGTCATCCAACCGAAGTTGCAAACGTACATATCAACTGAATAAAGGCGTCGATGTTATCGACTTGCTACCGCCTAACCACACATTACTGGTCTTGTGCAAACAATTGAAACAGAAACTGTTAACACGGTGAGCAATCGTTAGCATGTGGCAAAAAACGCTTAGCGTTACTTCCTTTAGATGTCTACGTTCTGTGTTCGAATTCCGATGAGATTAACTCTAGCTTATAGCTCTTTGTGGCCGATTATAAACAAACCCCCAGTGAATTACGAGGGGACCGCAGGGTTGATGTAGTCGAATTGTTCTCCCGCATCAGAAATTGCTGGCCTGGAAAACTGTAAGGTACCTTCAGAGGTACGTCGTAATCACGGTCATTTATTCGCCAAGAAATGTAGGAAAACGGCCTTATGAATCTTAGGGAATAGTAATAGCGTACCGATAGAAACGATTTTTGAATCTTATTTATAACTATCCTTCTAAAAAGGAAAGAAAATATGAAATTTTATTTGACGTTTATCTGGAACAAGTCTTCGATAATATGGAAATAAATTTAAGCGTTCTGGTATGATCCTCTTTCGGAAAAATTGAGTAACGAAATAATTATTGATTTGCCAGGTGTATCTTCACAAGATCGATGATGGTTTTATTCACATTCCTACATTAGAAAAGAAGAATTCGTGTCCGAGCACATGACTGGATGGGGGAAAGTGCCAATTTAAAGATTAAAATAGACTGAAATGCATTTATCCCTCTCGGTTGCAGCTTTTCGGGCGGATTTTCGTCCTAATACAGTCACAGTTTTTCTTATGCATCTCCTTAGTGGTCAGAAGCAATAAGGTGATACACATATATCAATGGATGCCTGGTGAGTGTAGTTTGTTCGTCGATGCGAGGAACAAACTACATGTAGTCATCCTAGGGTGGAGATGGGCTTGTTTTGTGAGTCCGCAGATGGCTACTGAGGCCAATCTGCGCCAGAAATATTCTGTGACAGAATGAACACGGAATGGTAGCGCCTGCTAGAGGGTTGTTAGTTCTATTCTTCCTGGCTTGTCTGCAGTCTTCTGCAGCAGCGATCCTATTGGTCTCGCATGTGTTGGCACCCTTGTCGACAGCTGATCCCTACCCTTCTCTGTCTAGAGCAGACTGCTCCCAAGTGTCATGGTTGATATTGAAGGCTTTCAGTGAGGCTTTCAGGGTGTCCTTAAAGCGCTTCTTCTGGCCTGGTATCTTACAACAGAGGCAGCTAGTCATTGCATAATATCTTTCACTTGTCATTTAATAAATATCTTGTAAACACGTACATATATAGTGTGCAGTTCCAAAAAGTGCACCATCTGGTGAAAGATCAATATTATTTG
>NC_043002.1:60415628-60418128 GCF_006345805.1 Octopus sinensis | reverse complement strand
CAAACACTGAAACAATATAAATATTAGGCTGTTTCAAATAAAACGTCGTATTCGAAAGGTAGCAATAAAATGTTTCAGAAGTGTTAGAGAACTGATCTATTTAATCAAAATATGATCCATGTTCATTTATGGCGTTTACCCAACGTTTCCCTCTGTCATACAGTCCATCTTTGAAAGAAAAGTCATCTTTTTGTGTGATAAACTGTCCGAAAACTTCATATTACCTCTTCTCTATTTAAGAATATTTTATCGCATACAAAAAGCTCAAAATGCTTAAATAAGTGATATTCAGTAGGAGAAATATAAGGGGAGCAGGGGGAGATACTTCAAAATCTCATAATTCAAGCTTGGCAAGTTTTGGATTGTAGTTTGAGAAGTGTGAGGACGTGCATTGTCGTGGAGGAAAACTGGGCCATCTATATTTACTAATCTGGGTTACTTCTTTTTCAAATTTTAACGCATACAATTACTTTCCTGGCACTACGAGGCTGCTGTCACCGATTTGTCCATTTTGCAAAAATGAATAACTAATAATTTCCTTCGTAGGTTAGCCAGATTTAAGTGGGGGAAAAATACTTCACGATATATAAATAAAGCCTTCGAACTGGGACGATCAGTAGCGACACCTGCAAGTCTGACTACGCTACATTGATAAGGGGCAACAACCCTGAAACATGTCTGTAGCTGTCTGACTGGCAGGATGAAGCAGCTGACCTCCCTTGTTCGAAAGTATATAATGGACGCAGGTTCGTGTGTCAAATAGCTAGCTTCAGGCGGTGGCCTCTTGGAGCTAATCAGCAACAGCTTTAGTTTATATTTATAAGACTGCCATATTAGTATGGCGATAACTATTAACTATTATATTATATATATATATATATATATATATATATGACCGCGTGTGTATCGTTTGTGATTTTCTTTCTGCGTCTTTCTTTTCGTTCCTTTCCTGACCGTCCAATAACACTGTACATTTGTAGGTTCTCGCGTTGTTGATTTTTCATGCTTGTTCATGTTTGGATTGACTATATATATATATATATATATATGTGTGTGTGTGTGTGTGAATGCAAGTATGTACGTATGTATGTAGGGACCGGAATCGTCTGAAGAACGCCGACTAAGAATTCTTAATACAAAGGTCCATTTCGGCAATATCCTTTGACTCATCAGTTGAGCCCACTCGATCTCGGCTTTCCTCGGCTTGCTTCTCTATTAGTATATATGTTTTCGTTATCAAAATTAATGGTTGATATGGCAATTCGCTAATGTGTATAGATAAAATTAATGTAAACAACTCGTAACAATTTTTCACCAAAAAGGAGAGTTACAATCGTCGCAAAATGTGACTAGGGTGTTACGAAACACCTACATTGCTAGAAATAAATGCTAAAATGCTCTACTACTGCGGTTAACGCAAATAAATGAAAACATACACTAACAGGGACCTGAATCGATCGAGAATTCTTAATACTAACGTCAGTTTCGTCTATTTCCATTGCCTCATCAGTTGATCTCTCTCTCTCTCTCTCTCTCTCTCTAAATATATATATATATGTATATATATGTATGTATGTGTATATGTACCTATATATACATATTTACCATATGTATATACATATACACATACAAATATATATAGTAGGTAGGGTATCATATATATATATATATATATATATATATATATATATATATATATAATGCATATTTAATTGCACGTTTCACTATAAATGTAGATGCTTCTCCCTCTCGGGATCCATGTTTGTATTTCCATGCAATGTCTATACATAAATATTTATAGGAAAGCGTCAGCGACTTTTGTTGCCCTGTCGCTCTGAATTTGTACATGTTGGGATACTTATGTGTGTGTCTCCGAACGAATTCCTATCCCGATTTGGCATTCTAATCTGTCTTTATCTCGCATTTTTATGTTTACATTTCGGTTTATCGCCATGTTGCAGCTTTTTCCATTCCTCTTTCATTTCACGTTGTTGATGTTACTGCTGCAATCACCGCGCTGCTGAAAACAAACGATGACGGTGACGTTCAGGATGGTGCTGTTTGAATTCGATGATAATGTCAATGCCATTGTTGTTGTTGTAGTTGTTGTTGTTGTTGTGGTGGTGGTGGTGATGGTAGTGGTGGTAGTGGTGGTGGTAGTGATGGTGGTTGACGATCATAATAATCATGATGATGATAATGATGATGATAATGACGGTGCTGATGATGGTGAATACGTTGGTGGTTATGAAAATTGTAATATTGCTGTCGCTGATGATGATGTGGAGGAGGATGGAGTGTATAAGGATTTCAGTGATGGTGGAAATGTTTAAATGGTAATGGTGATTGTGATGACGACGATAATTTTGGCAGCCATGAAATGTTCATGATGAATATGATAATGGTAAAGACGATGATGATGAGGAGGAGAGGGAGAGGAGGGGGAAGAGGGAGAATGAGGAGAACGAGGTGGATGTGTTAATGACGATGATGATGATTG
>NC_043002.1:60411195-60415528 GCF_006345805.1 Octopus sinensis | reverse complement strand
TCTCTCTCTCTCTAAATATATATATATATGTATATATATGTATGTATGTGTATATGTACCTATATAACAATTTACATATGTAATACATATACACATACAAATATATATATGTAGGTAGGTACATATATATATATATATATATATATATATATATATATATATATATACATGCATATTTAATGCACGTTTCACTATAAAGTAGATGCTTCTCCCTCTCGGATCCTGTTTGTATTCCATGCAATGTCTATACATAAATATTATAGGAAAGCGTCAGCGACTTTGTTGCCCTGTCGCTCTGAATTTGTACATGTTGGGATACTTATGTGTGTGTCTCCGAACGAATTCCTATCCCGATTTGGCATTCTAATCTGTCTTTATCTCGCATTTTTATGTTTACATTTCGGTTTATCGCCATGTTGCAGCTTTTTCCATTCCTCTTTCATTTCACGTTGTTGATGTTACTGCTGCAATCACCGCTGCTGACAACAACGATGACGGTGACGTTCAGGATGGTGCTGTTGAATTCGATGATAATGTCAATGCCATTGTTGTTGTTGTAGTTGTTGTTGTTGTTGTGGTGGTGGTGGTGATGGTAGTGGTGGTAGTGGTGGTGGTAGTGATGGTGGTTGACGATCATAATAATCATGATGATGATAATGATGATGATAATGACGGTGCTGATGATGGTGAATACGTTGGTGGTTATGAAAATTGTAATATTGCTGTCGCTGATGATGATGTGGAGGAGGATGGAGTGTATAAGGATTTCAGTGATGGTGGAAATGTTTAAATGGTAATGGTGATTGTGATGACGACGATAATTTTGGCAGCCATGAAATGTTCATGATGAATATGATAATGGTAAAGACGATGATGATGAGGAGGAGAGGGAGGAGGGGGAAGAGGCGGAGAATGAGGAGAACGAGGTGGATGTTGTTAATGACGATGATGATGATTGGTGATGATGATGAGAAGAAAGAGAAGGAGAATGGGGATGGTGATGATGGTAATGACGATGCTGATGAGGAGGAGGACAGGATTGTGATGATGATGATAGTGATAACGATGATGATGAAGTGGAGGAATATGGGGATGATGATGATGATGACCGTGATGCTGATGATGAAGGTGAACATGATGATGATGGTGAAGATGATGATGATGATGAGGAGGAGGAGGAGGAGGAGGAGGATGACGACGATATCGGTGGTGATGATGATGATTCCGACGATGAGGAAAACGAACAAGGAGGAGATGGACGTAGATGGGAATGTTTGGGATAACGCCGATAAAAATTAATGGCACTAATTATGACTTCTTATTGTTTATTGTGAATTTATTGTGGTGGTCATCCTCGCCATAGATTGTCTCCCTATTTTAACTTGGGCAGATGATTGCAATACAGTTGGTGGTGTTAGGGCTAACTGCCAGAGCGGTTTTTGGTAGTATTGATTTAGTGATGATAGTGGTGGTGCTGATGATGGTTATGGTGCTGATTTAGTGGTGCAGATAACTTTCGCGTTGCTAGATATCACAGAAGGTAATGCCGTCGTTTTGAGCATCGTGCTAGAATCACCGATATTTTTTTATATCTGTTGCTCAAAATTTCATGTCCGCTGTGAAGGGTTTATCTCAATGATAGCAAAGGATAGACATGGCGTTTTATGAAGACACACGACACGCGCCTGAGAAACGCAGAAGACAAAAGCATATGTGTGTGTTATTATATATATAGATATATATATATAGATTATATTATATTATATATATATCCTATATATATATAGAAAGAGAGAGAGAGAGGGAGATGATAATGATGTATGTATGTATGTAGTAGGTATGTATGATGTATGTATGTATGTATGTAATGTATATATGTATGTATGTATGAATGTATGCGTGGGTGGGTAAGTGTAATTATAGATTACAAATAGAAAAATAGCAAAATATGAAGGAGATGGAACAAGCGAACAAATCTACATAAGCAATCAAGTCCTCAGTCTTCCAAACATAAACCAAAATTATATTATCATACATGTGTGGATATGTGTGTTTATACCTGTGCACGTGTGTATGTTTTCATGATTGTATAGATGTACCTCCACACAGTTATATATAGTATATATATATATATATTGTATATATATATATTATATATATATATATATATATATGTATATATATATATTTATGCATATATAATATATAATAATATACAATACATACAACCTGCATGCATATACAACACACATCCATGGATATACATATACACAGACAAAAAAACGACCGTACCATGGTATAGGCGTACGTACATGCATGGTGATATACAGACATAAACGTAATATTGATGCCTACCTATCTACTTACATCCCTTTATATGTGTATATTCCGTATGTGTGTGCGTGTGTGTATGTATATGCGTATATATATATATATATATATATATATATATAGTCATATATATATATACATATATATATATATATATATATATATAAGTGCATAAATACATATTTATACAAAAATCATACCACACACCACACACACACACATAATATACTATATATATATACATGCCAATATATGTGTGTGAGTATAGGGAAAGAGAAGAGAAGATAAGTAGGGTAGACACTGAGAGGGAGAGGGAAACAGAGAACGGGAAAGGGAGAGAGAGAGAGAGAGAGAGAGGAGAGAGAGAGAGAGCGAAAGCAAAAATTACAATCTATAGCAAATATAAAAGAGATTTCTAACGGTTTTATGATCCATTTCGAAGGATGTGATGCGTTTTTGGTAATTTCTTTGGCGAAGCTTCAGGATACGCATTACAAAGATGCTACGTTTGAGATTAGCTAATATAATTGGTTTTGCTCTTTTCTACGGACAGAAACTATCATAAAATTGGTTAGCTCCCCTTACCTTGTTTTATTGCCTTTCAGAAACTTCAATAAAAGTTCCTTATCAAAATAATACGAGTAGCTGAAGAGGTGGTTAGATTGAAAGCAACAAGCAGCAGCACCAACGCAACAATGCTGATAATATTATAAAGCATTGTTGGCAACGACCTTTCACTTCGAAAGAAAAGATAAAAAAAAGGAGCCCTCTTTTCATATTTAAATTGCTACAAATAACAACGGCTTCGTAATTAACTTTAATTCCTTGCAATAAATGTGGTGCTATTCGAAAATCTCAAGATGGAATACGTACCGACAAAAATATAAATAAGTAGAAATATACAAAAACGAAAATAAATAAAATCAAGGACAGTATACATAGAAAGAAATAATAGAAAATGATATTGGCTTATATTGTTCACGTCGGTAGGGTTGTTATTATATGAGTTGGATAGATTTAAGGAACGCTCTCAAAATGGCGGGATTAACAATAGCTTAAAAAAAAGAAAAGATCAAAGCTTTATTCTCGAGCATCGAACGATTGTGATGAGTAAATGGAAGACACGTTTGTGGAATTTTAGGAAGTAAAAGCGTTGCTTAATACAGCGAGCGTCGATAGAAATGGCTTATGAAAACCAAACATAATTAATATGATAATACAGCCATTTCCTTTATGTTCGTATCTTACGTTGCGCGTATAGAACCTCACATATTTAATACGAGACTTGGAGGCAATTCGATAGATTGATAGATATTTGCTCGTACATGGAGAAATATGCTAAAGGGGAAAATGCTAAAGAATAGAAATAAAAGTTAATTGGATTAGGAAGCGTCAGCTATATTACAGAGAATAAATCTGAAAATTAATGCTTAATATAATAAATTTAAATATTTAATTTCTAAAATCTCATGAATACGAAGAACTTTGAGATATAATGTTGCCACAAATTTTGTTGATGTTTCTTTAAAAAAAAATGAATGCTGCTCCTCATATAGAATTGATGAGGTTGTGCTCTTTATTTTGTCGATCACTTACACATTTTAAGTGGTTTTCAGGCTTGGAAATGACTAACTCTACGTCAATGTATCATAGTGTATGTGCTTACACGCAACACTAGCAGGACTGGGAACGGATTATCTAACTTTGCTAATGGAACATAATATCAAGGACATATGTATTTGTATGTTTGTCTGTTAGTTTGTGAGTGTATGTGTGTGTGTTTGTGGACGTGCATGTGTGTGTAGTTATATGTGTGTCTTCACAAACATACCTGTATATGAAAGCACGCGCGCTTCTCATTTTCAACGTCACATTTTAAACTTGAGAAGAGTCTTAGTTCTTGAGTTTCTTAATCTGAAACCGTATCACGTCTCTTACCATGATTCTTCACCAGTCCAAGTTCCCCGATTAATAGAAATGTGAATTTATAATATGGATATAA
>NC_043002.1:60388695-60406195 GCF_006345805.1 Octopus sinensis | reverse complement strand
ACCTCTCACATTCTACATACTCGTATATATGCATTTTAAAATATATGCGTGAACCCGTGTGCAGCTAAAAATGCCTGTGTAAATGTATATGTTCCTAATAACATATTGGAAACGTAAATCGATTTGGCATCCGTTTTAATAGAAATATATATTTTTGAAAAAACAAAAAAATTGGTAAAGCCGGAACCATAATTTTGAAGATTTCTTCTCCATAACTTTATTTGTGAATATAGTAAAAGGCAGTGCGCCAGTAGGTTGGATGTTGTTTAAGTACAGGATTCAATGTGGCTAAAAAATCTCATATACGTAAGAAAATGATATGTCAAGAGAAAAATAATTTACACACAAACTCACACACAAACACAAGTATATGTATGTATATATATACATATATATATAGATATATATATGCGTGTGTGTGTGTGTCTGCATATGTATATATATATATATATATAATATATTAAAATATATAATTATATTTAAAGGTATATGCATATATATATATTTCATATATTTATACACACACATATATATAATGATTATAATATATATATAATATATATATGTGTGTGTGTGTATATATAAATATATATGTGATATATATATATATGCATATACGTTTATATATAAACTATACATACATACACATACTATATATAATTATGAAATATGTTACGTTATAAAATATATATATATTATATATATACATGTTTCACTGTGTGTGTGTGTTTGTTTGTATGTATGTGTGTGTGTGTGCGAGTGTTTGTATGTATATTTCAATGCTTAAAAATATATTGCGGGGCTGACATCACGCGAGATATATATCTCGCGCGATGTCAATTTCTCTCTTAACCAATACCAAATTTTCGCAACTTCCTCTTGGAAATAGCCAAAGTATAATAATTTGTTTTTCATAAATTTCATAAGAGATATTGTGCAATCATAGTCAAATATAGGCTAAGACTATTTTCAGCCATGTTATTTTCCCTCTTTTGTTTTTTTTGTCTTTTTTTTCAATTATTTTCCTTTTCTCACAAATCCCTCATACGCAAATGCCTTGTATTGTGGATAATTTGAGATATAATGGTAAGATTTGATATAAACACGAAATGATGATAATAATAATAATAATAATAATAATAATAATAATAATAATAATAATAATAATAATAATAATAACAATAATAAAAACAATGGTAGAAGAAGGCGTAGAATATATTATTTTCGAAATACTGTCATGTTGGCACGTTAGCAACAGAAAAGTGTTTAAATAATATTTGAAAACTAAAAGTAGATAATAAATATGTTTCTCTTGGGTAGTATATTATATTTATCTGCTGTTATATCAGAAGCTTAGATGAATATGTTTTCCTACACACCCGTATATCGTTATGTATTCGTCGTTTAGACGTTTTGCAGCCACGTGGTATTATGTTCAGTCCGACCTCAGGGCAGAGCTATGAAGGCGGAACAATGCCTTGTGAATGAGCGAATCTGGTACATGCAACCATACATACAGGCATACATACATACAGGCATACATACATACATACATACATATATACATACATATATATATATACATATATATTTTTAATCCAAACGGGAAAACAAAAAAACAACAACAATGGAACAATTACAGTATTATTATTAATAGGCGCTCAGGAAATGGAAGCAGGAAGGTATGACGTTTCGAGCGGAGCTCTTCGTCGGAAACATAAAGACGGAAGAGAGAGGAAAGAAAGATCCCAAAGTGGGCAACAGGAGATAGGGAAAAAAAACGACTGGTGTTTACGAGTTACACATGGTGAAAGGCGGAAGTTTACGATAACAGAGCCAAGTAGGTTTTTAAAGCCAAAAGAGTGGAGACAAGGTTGGTAACGCAACAGATGTGTGTGTGTATGTGTGAGTGTGTGCGTGTGGTGTGTGTATGTGGTGTGTGAGGCGAGATAAAAAAAACAAAAAATATATGTATGTGTTAGTGTGTCCGTCTGTGTGTAGGCGTGTGTGAGGGTAGGGCGAGACAGTAGTCGGCATAGCAGATAGTGGTCAGTAGTAAGAAAAGAAGAAGGAGGAAGGGGGGAGGGGAAGGGAGAGGAGAACGGGAGGGAGGGGAAGCGGTGGGGGCGTATGTAGCGTGCCAGCGTGTGTTGAGTAGTCAGTGTGTGTGTGTCCAGTGTCGTTGGTAGTATTAATGGCGAGTAGATTGAATGTGTGTAGGACTAATGTATATATCTTAGCAATGTGTGTATATATGTGTGCGCGTGTGTTTGTAACAAAAAAAGGGGTGGGTTAAGGAAAAGGACCCCAGCTGAGGGGAAGATGGAAGAGTGGTCCCGCGGAGACGGGCGTGGGAAAACCAACGACAAGCGACTGGTCCCAGGAACGAGCGGGAGGTCTCGTCGGGTCCAAGAGCGAGGTGCATGCAGCGTATGCGTGCGCGCTGCGCAGCGCGTGCGCGCGCCTGCGAGTATGCGCGTGTAGTATGTATGTGTGTGGATGTGTGAGTGTGTCTGTGTGTATGTCTGGGTGTCAGTGTGTCCGATGAACGTATGTGAGTATGTGTGTATATATGTGTGTGCATAGATGTATGTCCGTGTGTGTGTGTGTATGTGTATGAGTGTGTATGTATGTACGTGTGGGTGTGTGGAAGTGTGTGTATGTGCATGTGTGTGCGCGTACATACAGGTGTGTGAGTGAGTGTGTGTGTGTGTATGTATGTGTGAGTGTGTATGTATGTGTGTGTAGGATGTATGTATGTGTATGGGTGTATATATATGTGTATGTGTATGTATGTGTACGTGCGTGTGTGTGTGTGTATGCGTCTAGGTGTGCGCGTGTGCATGCATGCATGTGCGTATGTGTGTGTCTGTGCATGTGTGTGGGTATATATGTATGTGCGTATATGTGTGTGTATGTGCGTACATGTGTGTGTGTATGCATGTGTGTGTATGTAGGTGTGTAGGCGTGTGTGTATAGGTGTATGTATGTAAGTATGTATGGGTGTGTCCGTGTATGTGTGTGTATGTATGTGTGTGTATGTAGGTGTGTGGGCGTGTGTATATGTGTGTGTATGTAGGTGTGTGGGCGTGTGTATATGGGTGTATGTATGTATGTCTGGGTGTGTCCGTGCATGTTTGTGTGTGTGTGTGTATGCATGTGTATGTAGGTGTGTGTGTACGTGTGTAACGTATGTGTGTATGCGTGTGTGTGCGTGTGTATGCGTGCGTGTGTGTATGTAGGTGCGTGTGTATGTGTGTGGGAGTGTAGGTGTGTGTGTGCGTGTGCGTGTTTATGTTGGTGTGTGCGTATGTGAGTGTGAGTGTATGGGTGTGCATGTGTGTGCGCGTGCAGGTGAGTGTGTGTGTAAGTATGTGTGTGTGTGTGTTTGTGTGAGTGTGTATGTGTGTATGTATGTGCGTATAGGAGTATGTAGGTATGTGTATGTGTATGTGTATGGGTGTATGTATGTATGTATGTGTGTGTGTGTGCATGTGTATAAGTATATGTGTGTGTGCGTATGTGTGTGTATGTGTATGTGTGTGTGTTTATGTATGTGTGTATGTATGTGTGTAGGCGTGTGTGTGTAGATGTATGTATGTATGGGTGTGTGTCTGTGTGTGTTTTTGTGTGTGTGTAGGTAGGTGTGTGTGTCTGAGTGAGGGTATGGCTGTGTAGGTGTGTGTGTGTATGAATGTAAGTGTGTGTGTGTACAAGTGTAATGTATGTATGTAGGTGTGTGTGTGTGTGTGTATGTGTACGTGTGCGTGTGTATGTGTGTGTGTGTATGCGTGTGAGTGTGAGTGTATGGGTGTATGTATGTCTGTGTGTGTGTGTGTGTGTAAGTATGTATGTGTGTGTGTATGTATGTATGTGTGTGTGTGCGGGTATGTGTGTGTGAGTAGGTGCGCGTGTATGTATGTGGGTAGGGATGCATGCGAGTGTGTGGGTATGTATGCATACATACGCACGCGCACATCCGAAGCAAGCCCACACACACGAAGCGCGCTCACGCACACAACGCACAAGCAATACAACGCAAGCCCAAGGGGCCGACAAAGCCCCCAGCGCGCGCCAAGGCGCGCGAGCGCAAAGGCCCTCGAACGCCCCGCTACGCGGGAACCGAGGATCCATCAGCCCAAACCGGAAAGCAGAAAAGAGGGGGGGCTGTCTGGATGCAAAAAGGTGTATGTGTGTGTGCATTCAGTGTAAGGGTGTGCATGTATGGGTATGTATGTATGTGTGTGTATGTGTATGTGTATGGGTGTATATATGTGTGTGCATAGATGTATGTCCGTGTGTGTGTGTGTATGTGTGTGTGTATGTGTATGTGTATGTGTATGGGTGTATGTATGTCTGTGTGTGTGTGTGTGTGTGTAAGTATGTATGTGTGTGTGTATGTATGTATGTGTGTGTGTATGTGCATGTTGGTTTGTATGTTAGTGTGTGCATGTATGTCTATAAGTGTGTGTGATTAAATGTGTGAATGTATGTACGTAGATGGGTCTACGTATGTGTGTGTGTGAACAGGCGTGCGGGAGGTAGGTGGGTGGGTGTGTGTGGGTGGTGTATCCGGAAAAAAAAGGATCTCAAGAGGAGGGGGCTGTGTTAAGTCCGTGTGGGGTGGTAGTTTGTAGGGTGAAGATGTAGCGTTGCTCCAAGTGGAGCCTGGAAAGTGGGCGACCATTGTGGGGGGCGAGACCAAACACTGAGATGTCATCTAGGGAATGGCCGGCCGAGCGGAAGTGGCGTGCGACGGGAGAAAAGGAGTGTAGGCGAACGTCCCTCAAATGTTCAGTGAAACGGTCGGACAACCGGCGTCCCGTCTGTCCTACATACAGCATCGCGCATAGGTTGCATTTAATGCAGTAAATAAGGCCAGACGAGGTGCACGTAAAAGAGTGCCTAATGCGTACAGTATGCTGGTTGGAGCCGGTGACAGCGGTGGTGTTGGTGATGAAGGGGCAAGTGTTGCAGCGGGATCTAGAGCAAGGGAATGATCCGAGTGGGGATGAGGGGGAAGGAGAGGGGGTGCCATGGACCAGGAGGTCACGCAGATTGCGGGCTCGTTTGAAAGAGGACAGGGGTGGTTTAGGGAAAATGGGGCGGGTGGTGGGATCAAGCTGGAGGCGACGGAAGGCACGTAGTATCTTGCGACGAAGGAGTAGGGTAGAGGGGGGGAAAAGGAGGGGGAAGGGGGTGCGGTTGGGGGGTGGGCGGGGGGAAGGAGACAGGGCGGTAGTGCGGTCGATGCGACGGGCGCGGGTGAGGGCATCAGAGAGGAGTATGGGTGGGTAACCTCGGAGTCTGAACATGCGGGCCAGGTATTGAGATTGGGTCTCGAAATCCTGGTCGCGGCTGCACAAACGTCGGAGGCGGAGGAACTGGGAGTAGGGGATGGCTCGTTTGGTGTGGAAGGGGTGGGAGGAAGAGAAGTTGAGATAGAGGTGGTAATCCGTAGGTTTAAAGAAGGCGGTGGTGGTGAGAGAGTTGGAGGGGTGATCGATGCGGAGAGAGATGTCATACATGCATATATATATATATATAAACACATATATGAGGGGATACCCAAACGAAACAGAAATTTTGCAATATTATTTTATTACCTTGATTTTATGTGTATACTACTTTTACCGCCTTCAAAATATTCTCAACTTGAAGTAATGAATCTGTCCAGACACGTTTCCACTATTCACTTTTGGATGAAGTGCTGGAACTCTTGCGAAGTGATGTCTTTCAACGCGTCCGTTGATCTTTTTTTTTCCCCTCTTCCACATTCTGGAAATTCCGTAGCACCAGCTTTTGTCACAAGTGCTTTTGACCTAGTTTTCTGTTGCTAACGTGCCAACTTGACAGAATTTCGAAAATAATATATTCTACGCCTTCTTGTACCATTATTTTTATTATTGTTATTATTGTTATTATTATTATTATTATTATTATATTATTATTATTATTATTATTATTATTATTATTATTATTATTATTATTTGCTTAGTCGCAAATCTTTTCAGTCGCAATCCCGCTCTCAAAATTCGTTGACAGGAGCTCCAGGACACAGCGGTCATATTAACAAGTTCATCAGTTGTTCGGTGACGATCCTCCAAGATAAGTTTGTCTTGACGTTTTAATTTCTTCCGGAGGTCGATGTTCACCTTGAACGAGGTTGGACATCAAGCTACAAGTGACCATTACTAAAGCGTGAAAATCACTCGTAAATTTGTGTTTTACTCCTGGCAGCGGCCTTGTAAGCTGTTTGAAGCATTAGAAATGTTTCAGACACCGGTTTCCCCAGCGGAAAACAGAATTCTACGGAGCACGCTGTTCCATTATTTCAACCACCGCAAAAATCTACGGAGACACACTGTAAAACAAAGAGGCACGACGTAGAAGAATGATCCCATTGGACAACGCCGGTGAGTAGACTAATGCTTGACGGTCGTATCAAGGGGCTTTTAGTGGCAGAAGCCTGAACTACAAATGACTTGTCCTACATAGAACGCTTCCGGTTACTTTTCGGTACACCCTGAGAAATATAAAGGAAAATTGAATAGATTGCAAAAATGTTACAAAAGGTTTACCTCCTTGCCACGGCCATAATAATGAGGAAATTACTACATAGCTGAAAAGAACGAATAGTATGCTACCGTAGGTTGTATATAGTAAGTCTGCTACGCATGCAAGGCTCCAGACGCTCTAACAAAACCTGTGGTAATGAGAAATAATATGTCCCAATCGATATAAACGTATCTGTCAAGACCTACCAGGAACTGAGCAAATATAAAGATGTGGTAATCGAAATCAGCAAAATATGGAACCTGAAGACTAAAACAATACCTGTTGTCATAGGTGCCCTGGGAATGATAGCAAAAGAGGCTGATTGCTACCTAACTCAGATACGAGGAAACCCCAATATGGCAGAAATTCAAAAGATAGTGCTCATGGGAACTGCTCATATCCTACGCAAATTACTTTCTATGTAATCTCAAGTTTTAAAACAAACATAATTTTCGTATGGCTTTTTTAGGTATTCACTAGTACAACACTAAGTATAAAACCAAATATATGGCACCAGCATGAACTTCCAACTTGTAGTCTCTTGAGGTCTCTGGGTGAGACTTGGAGCCAGCTTGTGCAAATGTAAAGCAAAAGTCAAACATATAATAATAATAATAATAATAATAATAATAATAATAATAATAATAATAACAACAATAATAATAATAATAATAATATAATAATAATAATAATAATAATAATGATAATAATAATAACATTAATAATAATAATAATAATAATAATAATAATAATAATAATAATAATAATAATAATAATAAATGCCCTGATGCAGTACCAGGCAGTGGCTCTCATGGCTTCTGATCTTAACTGATTGGAAGTGTTATCATGTACATTGTTATGTCTTGGTATAAAAGATGGGCTACAGCAAATATTCTGCTCAATACCACAGATTTGCTTGTCAGTTGTTTGACCTTAACCAGTTGAGCATGTCCCTTAGTGGCTGACGATATGTGCATCTCTGATCACGAGCAGAAGTAGTGGGGGAGCATCATAGCCATGTGTTGAGAGGGATTCTTTGGGGTTTGAATAATTCACCCCTGGAAACATGGGTGGTTCTTTCAACATCCTTAAACAACCCTTATTCAGGGACCTTTTGAGCGGGATGGGCTACTCAACCTGAAGAAAATTCTAACTGGGCCCCACCTGCAAAGTCATGTGCTGTTTATCTTGATATGAGATCACCATGTCGCGCACATATGGTTGTGATGCATGTCCCTGGTGTACCTTTATCAGACGGGTAGTCATGATGGGTATATTGGGCTTCGTATATTTTACCCCAGTGTCACTTTGATAGCATGCACTGCTCTCTCACTCAATAATAATAATAATAATAATAATAAATGCCCTGATGCAGTACCAGGCAGTGGCTCTCATGGCTTCTGATCTTAACTAATTGGAATTGTTATCATGTACATTGTTCTGTCTTGGTATAAAAGATGGGCTACAGCAAATATTCTGCTCAATACCACAGATTTACTTGTCAGTTGTTTGACCGTAACCAGTTGAGCATGTCCCTTAGTGGCTGACGATATGTGCATCTCTGATCACGAGCAGAAGTAGTGGGGGAGCATCATAGGTGCTCACTCAATAATGATAATAATAATAATAATAATAATAATAATAATAATATAATAATAATAATAATAATAATAATACATGGATGAAGTTTGTATTTATTTTAATGCATCGCTGTGCGCGTTTCCACAATGCAAATGTTTCTAATTATCATAATCTGTATTCCTGAGATGATTACAATACAGTCTGGAGTACGCATGGGCATCAGGTGGATCGTATTCGTGCCTTCATTACTTCAGGCAATGTAACATTAATGTTCAAAAGAGGAGATATATAACTGAGGTTTTATTTACTTTGATCAATGAAAATTTCGTTGCGTGTATGTGGACGGTTCTGTGCGTATTTGGTGGAGAGGAGAAGGTGATTGAAAGAGAGAAATGAATGGTTGCTATAAAGTAGAGGGAGGTGTGTGTGGTGAAGTTAGACTTATTTTGATATTTGAGTATGCAGATGATAGGATGGTAGTATACTTCGTTTGTTTAACCTTAATCACAGCAGGCGTTTCACCTGAATGAACTCAGATGTAGTAGGGTCACTAGGTACTGCTATTCGCTAGGCGGTGAGCTGGCAGAATCGTTAGCACGCCGGGCGAAATGCGTAGCCGTATTTCGTCTGTCGTTACGTTGTGAGTTCAAATTCTGCCGAGGTGGACTTTGCCTTTCATCCTTTAGGGGTCGATAAATTAAGTACCAGTTACGCACTGGGGTCGATGTAATCGACTTAATACCTATGTCTGTCCTTGTTTGTCCCCTCTGTGTTTAGCCCCTTGTGGGTAATAAAGAGATAGGTACTGCAATTCGGTTTTCAATTTCATTGTCTGAGTTGACAAATGATATTGTGTTAAAATGTCCTTTTAATTACTTTTGGTGGTATAATGATACAACATATAAAAATGGTGGTAATTTTGCGGAACTCTATATATGTTCTTCTCTTGTTCCATTATATGCTAAAGGTGGTTTCATTTTTTTCTGTTTCAGAATGTTTTTTTTCTAATTCTAAGAATAATACCTTGCTTATATGCATACATGGAAAAATTATTTTTGAGAGTCTATTAATCATTTTTACTCTAGATGTGATGATCTTCAGAGTTTCCTCTAGACATAATTTGCACCTCAGCGATGCTTTATTGTATGTGCAGCAATTTCTATTATAGGACAGTGGATCGTATGCGCCACTCCATTTTATTTAAACTTCCAGATGCAGGTAGATAATGATGTGGAGTGCCTTTTGTTTACATTGTAAAATGACGTTGCGCAGACGATTTTTTACGAATGTCTCCGGTACCACCAATATACACATATTTCTGTGTGCACATCTACACTTCACATTTTGTAAACCACATTCTTTATAATGCAATTGTCGCTAAACTTACCTTCCTGTTTTCGTCGGCAGTTGTATGTTGAATTATTTTTCCCGGTTCTGTAAGCAGAGATATTTGTGCTGGTCACATTTCATCTTCCTTCTATTAAGGTGTTCTCATTTTCCTTAGGAATGGATTGGACTGCCATTTGTATGGCACTGTTTGGACGCGTTTTTCCTATTGCAGAGCTTTTATTATTCCTATTTGCCACCGTTTCATCGTTGTTTATTATACTGTGTGCTGTGATTTCTCCGTAAGCCCACTCAGTTTTATTAAATTGAATTTTTTGTTATTTAGTTTGTGTATATATTCTCACATACTATCTCTCCCCAACAAATACACACCGCACTGCTCACATACACAGTTAATCTTTTAGCAAATCAAAATTGATAAACAAACCACAATTATATATCTGCTATTTCCAATGTTAATGCCATATCGCTACAATATGATCAAACAGATATCCATGGATACTACGGACTGTACTGTAATCATCCCAAAAATACAGACTCCTGACGCTAAGAAATATATGGATTGAGAGACTGCGCACAGGGATTCATTAAAATATTTCTAAATTCCATTCATGGATCATCATACTCCAACTTTTTTTTTCTGTAGTATTTCACTCAACGGTATCATTCCTAGCACGAAGATCAGTGGGGACACACTGTTCTCCTGGAATACCCTTCTCCTCTCCTAATACTTGATTCCCTGCTGTCAGTTCCGTTTTCCAGCATTTCATGCTATTCCATATAAGGCTTTCCATATTTTCTGTTACTCTATACATTTCTATTATTTTATTATCCAGGAGTGAGCTATCATATCGTATACTTTACTATAGTCAGCCCCTGCCATGTTCAGGTTTGTGTATATTCTCTTGCAGTTCCTGATAATTAGAATTTCAATTGAGAACCGATCCTTTGTTTCCCGGCTCCTCGTTCGGCGTCTTTTTTTATTATCATTATCATTATTATTTTCAATAACATTTTTTACAGTTTATGCTTCCATTTCTTGCCGAGTGTCTTCCTGATACCTAGGGCAGAGAAACGTACTGTATACATCGGTAGGCCATTAAAACAAGCAGGCCAGATTGGTCATTTACAGAGTCATATGATAGAGAAGACCGGGAAGACAGAGAGAACAAGGAAAAAAATAGAAAAGTAAACAAATAAAATAACTGGGGGAAAGGAAAGAAAATCCACAACGACAATGTTCCTCTCAATACGTATGACGTACAAGTGAAGACAATGTTTTTCACTTTCTGCATGGATGGTAAGTCAGGGGTCATTCTTAAATAATTTTTCAGTTCCTATTTTGATCATTCCAAGAGCTCCTACGATAACTGGTATTGTAACCGTCTTGAGATGCTACATCTTTTCGATTTCAATTAGCATATCTTTATATTTTCTGATCTCATCGAATACTTTTGCCGAGATATAATGGTCACAAAAGATGATCATGTCAATCAATAAACAGATTTTATTGCTTTTGTCTTTCACAATAATATCTGGTTTATTTGCCTTAATGGTCCTATCTGTACATACTGGAAAGTTCCAAAGAATATTACATTTTCTCCAGAATCGTTAGCACGCCGGGCGAAATGCTTAGCAGTATTTCGTCTGCCGTCACGTTCTGAGTTCAAATTCCGCCGCGGTCGACTTTGCATGTTATCTTTGCGGGACGATAAATTAAGTACCAGTGAAACGCGGGGGATGTAATCGACTAGTCCGCCCCGCCCCACAAATTTCAGGCCCTGTGCATTCTTTAGAGAAGTATATTTTTTTCATTATTATTATATATATCCTACATTATATTTTCACAGTCTGTGTATATATGTATGCATGTATATATATATATTATATATATATATATATATATATATATATATATATATATATATATATATATATATATATATGTCAGGTCACTTTTGCGTGCTACTGGAAACATATAACCCAGTACAACCTGTTTCATGGTCGGGCCGTCGGCGAGTAAACTGGCAACCCCACCAAGCTTGCTTGGTGAGGAGCGTATTTATTGGACACCCTGCGGCATGAAAAACAAAACCCGTCGAAGGGCGGAGGAACTCTTCAGAGTCAACGACCATCCAATAAATGTGTAATTATATATTTACTGTATATGTGCCTTTTTCTCACTAATTTTTATATATTGTATATATTTATAGCTTGCTCATTATATTAATTTTTTTATACTTCACATCATATATTTTATGTATATTTTGTATATCAATGTTTTTTTTTATATATATATCGTATGTTTCTTTCTTTATTTTGTTTCTCCTAATATCAATCTTATCCTGCTTAAGGCTGTATCATGCGCGGGGACATAGAAATGATCGGACTGAATACCTGATCACGCGGTTAAACCTTTGGGTGTAAAAGACCCCTAGCTTTTGTTAGGGCATCCTTCTAGGAGAAGGCAACTCAGGTAACTGGGATAACTCCGACATAAAACCTGCGGATCAGTGGTCACCGATGATGTTGACTTTTCGGATTATGGCTGCTGTTGCTTAGTGAATGGGATTGACTCTGTGCACAGCCTTTCATCACTTAAAAAAATCTTGCACAGGCGTTGCACGATAAAAACATTGATTGATTGATTGATTGAATTGAGAAACTAATTTGGCTCCCCAGCCACGCCTATCAGGTTACCCTTAAAGGAAGGAATTTTTCGGCACCGCTTCGTGGTTATCTTTTATGCGTCGCCGTTGCCTTTTGATTTGAAATTCAAACCTCTAATCTAGATGCGTTTACCTCCTGTAAAATGACTGGACATCAGGCAACCGCACACGTTAGCACAGGAAGCACAACAAAGAAATCTTTTGAAATGTATCTGTATTGATTTCTAAAGTAGCTACAAAACGATGCATTTTCAGAGAATACGTAACATATTCTTTCTATTATTTCATTGGTAGTTTATGTTATCTATGACCAGGGGACAAAATGCAATGTGCTTTACTACTGTATTTGAACTCAGAATGTACTGAAACATCAATAAACGGCGCAAGGCATGATTTTTCTTGTTCTTTGTTTTATTTTTTCCGCTCAAACTGGTGCATTCTCTTGATAGACACATTATAGATACTCGTACGCAAACCAAACCTGAAACTACAACCCTGCTGTAACTTACACAATTTGTATCCTAGATAATTGCCACATAAATGTGTAGCCACACACTACGAGCGCACAGAACCCACGGTAACAGATCACACTTTGTCACATCATCGCATCCCATATTCATACAATCATCATCGACCACATTAAGACACGTCATATTAAAGTTATTCAAGGTAATAAACAAACAAAAAAACACGAGGCACTAAAAGGATATCAGAAGGAAGAAAAAGGATCCAAAGCTTGCGACAAATCGAAACTTATGCATTCTGCATTCAAAATTCTTCATCCTGGAAATACAAAGTTGCAAACACTCGGTAATGCGGTGGTGCACAATGTGATGCGAGAAACTCTCTTTTTTGTGTAGCAAGGAGAAAATCCAAATAGATATTTGTTTTAAAATGAAGGCAGCTTGTGTATTATAGCTCAGAAGAAACATGACAGCCGGAGAAATAAAGAGGGTGGATTATGGCAGCAGACACAACGGTAAATAAGAAAAGATGGACCTAGAGGTGAAGACCGGAATTGCTACTTCATTTTTTCCCAGGGTAACACTGGTTACAACTCCAAAAATACACGGGAAAATACACAAAATTCCATTCTTGTAAGTATGTTCAGTGCTAAGTGTTTCAATGTCGTAAAAGTCAAAAAGGTGTTTTACTGGAGCACAAAACCAGGGAGAGGTTACGAGCAGCAACATCAGATAACTGTGCTGCGCCGATCTGCGCTTTTGAAGGAGATGGAATAATGATCGGAAATGATCGGAAATGAAAGAAAAAGTTAAAGAAACATAAGTGATGGTAAATAAATGCATGGGAGTCTCTATGGCAACCATCTTCGATAAGCGTGAATTTTATTGAGATCGCGAAAGAGAGATGCAGCCTACACAATGGAGTATGTATAATAGCAAAAAAATGTGTGACGAATATCAAGCCATTCTAGTTAATGGAATGGCTATAAAATCCCCACAGTCGAACAAGACCCGATGAACAAGGACACAGAACGTTTGGAATCGTGATAATAACAAAGAGACAGTCATTTTGTAAGGTATTTTTAGATGATAGGGTCCGCGAGTGCTGATTCGAGCAGAAACGGCACAGCGAACTAGAATATCTTGAGTTGACAAGTTTGGAAGAGTCTAGCTTCTCTCACTATGAGTGAACATACACTGGGTGAAGCTATCTGTGAGACTTAAAACACTATAATGGCACTCCGCCCGTTACGAGGACGAGGGTTCCAGTTGATCCGATCAACGGAATAGCCTGCACGCGAAATTAGCGTGCAAGTGGCTGAGCAATCCACAGACACGAGTATCCTTAACGTAGTTCTCGGGGAGATTCAGCGTGACACAGAGTGTGACAAGGCTGACTCTTTTAAATACAGGTACAACAGAAACAGGAAGAGAGAGTGAGAGAAAGTTGTGGTGAAAGAGCACAGTGGGGGTCATCACCACCACCACAGCTTTAGGTGTTTTCGCTCAATAAAAACTCAAAACGACCGGTTTGGGAGTCGAAACCGCGATCCTACGGCCGTGCGTCCGCTTTCCTAACCTCTGGGCCATTGCTCTTCTCCTTAAAACACTATTATGCTATACAAAACTGAATGTGTGTGTTCCCAACCACACACACGCACATATATATACTTCTTTTATAACTTTTACTTGTTTCAGTCATTTGATTGCGGCCATGCTGGAGCTCCGGCTTTAGTCGAACATATCGACCCCAGGACTTTTCTTTGTAAGCCTAGCACTTATACTGGTCTCATTTTGCAGAACCTCGAAGTCGCGGGAACGTAAACACACCGACACACACACACACCGACACACACACACACACACACACACACACACACCACACACACACACATATATATATATATATATATATACATATATATACGACGGGCTTCTTTCAGTTTCTATCAAATCCACTCAAGGCTTTGGGCGGGCCAAGGCTAGAGGAGATGCTTGCCCAAGCCCAAGGTAGCATGCAGTGGTACTGAACCCGGAACCATATGGCTGGGAAGCCTTATATATATATATATATATATATATATATATATATATATATATATATATATATATATATATATATATATATATGTATATATATATATATATGTATATATATATATATATATATATTAAATTTATGTGTGTGTGTGTGTGTGTGTGTGTGTCGGAATAGTTCTTTTTCGTAAACGACAGATGAGTGTTGAGTTACGCAAACATTTTTGAGAATGGTTTTAGGTTCAATCCCACTGTGTGGCACCTTGGTCGAGTGTCTTCTACTATAGCCTCAGACCGACCAAAGCCTTGTGAATGGATTTGGTAAACGGAAACCTAAATATATATGTATGTGTGTATATGTTTGTGTGTCTATGTTTGTCCTCTCAACATCGCTTGACAACCGATGGTGGTGTGTTTACGTCCCCGTAATCTAGCGGTTCGGCAAAATAAAACGATAGAATAAGTACTAGGCTTTCAAAGAATAAGTCCTGGGATCGATTTTTCAACTAAAGAAAAGGGCGGTGCTTCAGCGTGGCCACAGTTAAATGACTGAAACAAGTAAAAAAGTAAAGGGTATATAATGATGAAAGGTATGTGCTGTACATGAGCTCATTCCCTCTAGCAAATCGAGATTGCCTTTACAGAGATAGCGTGTTCCATTCCTTATGGATCGGAGTTATCACAGAGCAACCTGAAAAACATGAACACAGCAGTATTTTCGCCCGGGGAATCAGAACGACCATCTTACAATTATGAGCACAACACACTAACCACTGGCCTGCTCACCCTCACATAGATACAAACGCATGTGTATGTATGTAAGTATGAATGTATGTATCCATCGATCGATCTAGGTATCGATTGATCCGTCCATCCGTCCATCTATCTATCTATCTATCTATCTATCTATCTATCTATCTATCTATCTATCTATCTATCTATCTATCTATCTATCTATCTGTCTGTCTGTCTGTCTGTCTGTCTGTCTGTCTGTCTGTCTATCTATCTATCTATCTATCTATCTATCTATCTATCATCTATCTATCTATCTATCTATCTATCTATCTATCTATCTATCTATCTATCTATCTATCTATCTATCTATCTATCTATCTATCTGTCTGTCTGTCTGTCAATCTATATATATATATCTAGCTCCTTATATCACCCTTTCTCTCTTCCGTTCTCTTTCTCACGCTCTCTGTGTTTGTCTCTCTCTCTCGCACTCTCTCTCTCTCACTCTCTCTCTCACTCTCTCACTCTCTCACTCCCTCTTATACTCATTCCGTTTCGACACACATTTTTATACGCTTATACGCACCTACATGTTTACATTTTATCGCAAAAATACGTCCGTACAAACACACGAGTACTTACAAACGTACATGCAAACAACAGCCATAAGAGCAGATAGACCGAGAGAGAGAGAGAGAGAGAGAGAAAGAGAGACACATTAATGTGCATATATGCGCATACATGTATACGACGCTAGTTTAGCAAATTTGATTGAGTATTTTACAGACAATCTATTTCTAGTAGCACCAATAAATAATCTCTGCAGAGGCTATCAAATTTGTCATAAATATCGAAAACATGAGAGTTATATGACACAAATCCCAAATTTAGAATGATCTCGTAAATTGTACAAAACTCACGTAAATTAAGTGAATGAACAAGCAGAAAATAATATTCACAAATGATGCAAAACACTTGGTGTAATGTACACACACGAAATGACTATAAATTATGGAAATAATAATCACTATTCCTTACTGTGGTATAAACCCTAGAATCTGATGTGTGCGTGCGTATGTGTGTATTTGTTTATAGCCAATGCATAGCTTGATTGCCACTTGCTTTATAGCAGAATTTATGGCTAAATGAAGCTACTCGCCATGCGATTCGAACACTGGTCCAACAAGTGCATCAGAGTAAGAAAATTATATTCTACAAATATGCCTACAGATTATTTATATTATTTACGTTTGACGGATATTTGTCCTCATCTTGTTTGTTGTTAACATAACGTTTCGGCTGATATACCCTCTAGCCTTCATCCTGGGTTCTCATTCCTAAGGTATTTTTCGATGTTATTACTATTATTATTATTCAGGTCACTGCCAGGAATCGAACTCGGATTCTTGGGGTTTGTAGTCCGCGCTCTTAACCACTACGCCATGTGCCCCACAAAAATGTCAAAGAGCATTGAATACAGAAGGAAACAAACGATTACCAGCATTAAAATGTGTTAATATAAGGAAGTTGCTAGATATTTCTAGACAAGTTGATTCTGTTATCAATGAGATAGATACTAAAAATATAGGTGACACACAGCTCAGAAAAACGCAGGTGTAGAAAGTGATGGAGTAGAAATTTGAAACGATCATATGTCGAAAATAATGATAGTGATGATGATGGTGATAATAGTATAATTATGATGGTAATAATGGTGATAATAAGAAAGGTAAAACAATATCAGGTGAATTGTGAAGCTGTCAAAATATAAACACACACGAATATTGCCTTATTTCAGGTTATGAGAGACATGAGTTTACAGTAAAAATCCCTAGTGATAACAGGACAAATGGAAGTGGACATTTCAGAGAAAACCTCTCGCTCAGCAGGGGTTCGAGAAGGAAATGGACAGGAGAAGACGCAGGATAGTAAGGCAGTGCTGCTTGGAAAGCGAACCCAAATTAAGTAGTCGCAGAAAACGTATGTTAGTACTTTTGGTAAAGAAAAACAAAGGAATGTGTGAAATAACAGGGCAGAGACTAGTGGATCAGGCTAATGCTTTGAAGAGAAAAAACTGGATGACAGAACTGGAGGTAGAAGACATCACGA
>NC_043002.1:60373695-60383695 GCF_006345805.1 Octopus sinensis | reverse complement strand
AGCATGTACCAAGTAAAGTTATGCAGGAAGATGTAAAAATAACTATAATCTGGGACTATGTTTTTCAGATAGATCGTGTAATCGAACACCGACGGCCGGATATTGTCATATTGAGTAAGAGAGACAAATACTGTCAGGTCATTGATGTAGCCATACCAAATGACATGAATGTTGTGAGTAAAGAGGCAGTGAAAATCAGCAAGTACTCCGAATGGAAAGTGGAAATGGCAAGACTGTATGGAAGGCGACAGGATAATGTAAAAGTGATACCAGTGGTGATCGGAGTGTTGACCTCAATCCCATTGGAACTTCAAGACTTCTTAAGGCAACCGGAATTCCCATGCAAGCTTGATGTCTTGCAAAAGCATCCTTATTGGGCACAGCGCACATCTTAAGGAAAGTATTATCTGTTTGAGGTCCCTGTGACTTAACAGATGATTAAATACTCCGGTGCATTTTTATCTACACTTTATTACGAAGGAATAATAATAATAATAATAATAATAATAATAATAATAATAATAATAATAATAATAATAACAACAACAACAACAATAATAATAATAATAATAATAATAACAACAACAGCAACATAAACAACAACACACAACAATAAAAACAACAACAACATCAACAACAACAATAAAAATAATAATAATAATAATAATAATAATAATGATATAATAATAATAATAATAATAATAATAATAATAATAATAATAATAATAATAAACAAGACGAGATAGAAAAGGAAAAAGAAGTAGAAATTCGAGAGATAAATGTATAAATAGAAACAAACAAACAAAATTCGGAAATGGAAAATAAGAAACGAGAAAAGGAAGAAGAGAGACTGAAGAATATTAGCGATGTGTAGTATGAATATTAAAATGATGATTGTAATGATGATGATGATGATGATGATAAGGAGGGGAAGCGATGTGAAGTGCCGAAAGGCAAAAGGAAGAATGTGAACAGTAATAATATTACTAATTTAGTTTAAAAGAAAATGGCTGACATTTTACTTCTTACTTATTCATCTTCCGACACTCTCTCCCTCTATGCCACTCTCTCTCCCTCTTGCTCTCACTCATCCATTCTCTCTCTTTCTTCCTCGACAACTTTCATACCATCTCCCTCTCCCTTTCCCTCGCTCGCTTATATTCTCTCTCTCTCTCTTCTCCCCCTCTCTCTCTCTCTCTCTCTCTCTCTCTCTCTCCTCGCGCTCTCTCATTCCTTATCGCTGTCTCTCACCTGATCGACCTTTTCTGTTTTCTCTCATTTTCTCTCCGAATTACTGTTTATATCTGCTGGTTAGTTGAGGAAGACATATTCTTTTGATCGTCGAATTTTAGTTATGGCCACTGAGGCAAATCGCCTAAGAATAAGTCCAGCTAAACACTTAGTAAAATTATGTCTAAGATTCAGTACATTATACACATGGATAAATGTATCTAAATGAATGTATTTAATGTATGCTGTGTGCCTGTGCTCGTAACTTACTGATTCTCATCATAAATATTCTTGGGTCTCTAGCTGTATGACTTCGTACATACATACACACATCTATCTATATATAAATACATATCATATATATATATATATGTATGTATGTATGTATGTACGTATATTTGTATAGGGTATGTGGCAGTGTTTGTGTATAAATTTCCTTATTGTATGCTCCGATATAATTATTCATACGTCTATATAGAAAGGAATACGGTTTAGCAAAAGGAACTATATAGCTACAGAAATAGTATATTATATATATATATATATATATATATATATATATATATACATACTTTTAAAACGAAAGCACACACACACGCAAGTAGAATTGCATGCACATATCCACACACTCATACATACATATGTATATATATATGTATATTATATATATAATATATATATATATATATATATATATTATATATATATATATAATATATATGTACATATATATATATATATATATATATATATATATATATATATATGTACATATATATATATACTTAAATATGTAAATACATATATATATATATATATATATATATTGCATGTATATATATATATATGTGTGTGTGTGTATCTATATGTATATATTTATATATAAACATATACGTACACAAACGTCCACATGCATAAATATATACACAGATATTTATAAAAGTGTGGGTATATATATTTGCATATGTGTGTGTATATAAACGCAAATACACATACGCCCATATATATATATAAATATATATATATTAATATATATATATACACACATATATATGTATGTACGCATGCATATATATATATATATATGTATGCCGGTGTGTATTTGTGTGTGTGTGTGTATGTGTGTGTGTGTGTGTGTGTGTGTGTGTGTGTGTGTGTGTGTGTGTGTGTGTGTGTGTTTATAGTTTATGTGGATAAAGAGATTGCTCAGTTCAAAGAATTTTAAATTCATGGCTTGAAAGAGACATTATAAATGAAAGAATCGTTTTATCTTTGGAATCTTATATACATGAATGTTTAAACACACAGGTACACTGCAGCATGTATATTCGATCTTACAACAGCAATTAAAATATATTTCATACACACACACACACACACACACCACACACGTACACCGCACGCACCACACCCCCACACAAACAACGCACGGACATACATAAACAGCGCACTAACAGTCACAATTTTCTTCATGATATGGCATCTGTATATCTTATGATGCTGGTCTATTAAAGTTTTATTGCTTTGTTTTGAAAACTTGCATCTGCCCTTGCATGTATATATGCATGTGTGTGTATACATGTATAATATATCTATCTATCTATCTATCTATCTATCTATCTATCTATCTATCTATCTATATATATATATAATATATATATATATATATATATATATATATATATATATATATACATATGTGTGTGCGTGTACTTGTGTGTGTGTGTTTGTTTGTTAGACTACTGTATAACCAACGTGTTGTGTTCATGTCCTCGTTATTTTAACTCTTACTTACTCAATCGATGAAGATAAGAACTATAGAATGTGGCGCTGTGTGACATTCTAACGAGCCTAAACTTTTATGTAATTAACGATATGTTGCATTAACTTGCATTGCTACCTTCAAACAATCACATCACTCGGAAAAATTAAAGATAACCAACCACTGTACAAAGCTGAAGGCAGCGAAGTTCCTTTTGCATCTCCTTCAATCTTACAATTCATGTTAACCTTGTGATGGAACAGTTCATCGCTCGTTAATCCCTTGCACCACTCATAAGTCTCCGTTAATGATATCCATGAATATGCGATGGTATAATTTCACAAGAACGGAATTTAGAAATACGAATTGACTTACATTTTAAAACGAACATTTTGTGGCAGTATGACGTATTTTGTAAATTTTGCCAGAAACAAAGAACTTTACATTACTTCATCCGGTGTTATGCAGTCAGATTGCGAATAACAAACAAATCCAAGCAATCTACGAATTTGTTATTTCTTTACTACCCACAAGGGGATAAACACAGAGGGAACAAACAAGGACAGACAGACGGATTAAGTCGATTACATCGACCCCAGTGTGTAACTGGTACTTATTTAATCGACCCCGAAAGGATGAAAGGCAAAGTCGACCTCGGGCGGAATTTGAACTCAGAACGTAACGGCAGACGAAATACCGCTTAGCATTTCGCCCGGCGTTGTAACATTTCTGCCAGCTCGCCGCCGTTTAGATTGTAAAATTTGCGTTTTGATGATCACGTGCACGCAATAGTCTGCAATTTTTTTCATGGACAGCAACAAACAACCAACGCCAAAATTTGCGTTAAACTTGGGAAGTCTGTTACAGAGACATTGAGCACGCTTCGGGAAAATTACGGTGACGTGGTAAATGGTCGTGTACAATGTCTCTATTGGCATATGATCTTCAAAAACGGAAAAACATCGCTGGAACACGATAAGCGATCTGGAAGACCTACCAGGATCGTCGCCTTCGAAAATGTGTGTTGTACATTGAGAATCGAGCATTCTACTTCGACGTTTTACAGCGTTTTAGGGAGGATATTCGGCAAAAGGCGACTGGATCTGTAGAGTGTGATGAATTGTACAATGCACCCAGTCATCGAGCTCTCCCCACTCGTGAGAATCTTCCCCAAAACAGAATGGTATCGCTTCTGCACCGGCCCTATTAGCCATATTTAGCAACCATGGACTTCTATCTCATCCCCCAAGAAGACAATGCAGCTCAAAGATCAGCGTCTTGACCCTGTTATTGAAATAAAGAGCTAATCGCAGAAGGACCTTGACTTGATTACGAGAAACAACTTGCATGCTAGATTCCAAATGAGGCAGGGACGACTGGACAGGAGTATTACTGAGCAAGGTAACTATTTTGAAGGAGATGAGGTTAAAACTTAGATAAATAAGTTATTTTTATTAAACATAAATAGTCTGGGAACCTTTGGATATTGCCTCGTATAAATTTTCAAATCTTAAGTGGGCACATGCATTTTGGCTTCATATTGGACGAGATATACAATATGAAAAGGAAAAGGACAATGATGGTGATGGTGATGATGACGACAACGATGATGATGATGATGATGATGATGATGCTGATGATGATGATGTTGGTAGTGGTGGTGGTGGTGATGATGATGATATGATGATGATGATGATGATGATGATGTTGATGATGGTGGTAATGATGGTGATGATCATGATGACGACGACGACGGCGGCGGCGACGACGACGACGACGACGACGATGATGATGATGATGAAAATGGTAACCACTTCTCCATACCTATAAATTCCTCAAAGTTGTGCTAAAAATCAGTGACCAAGTCACGGTTCATCTTTTCTTATCTAAACATTACCCTTCTAATTACATAGCAAAAAATAAAAAAAACTGCGGAGGAAACATTGCTGACGCACATCTCGTAATTCACACCTAATTCTTGGCAGTGTTCTCGGCTTTTTTGCACCGGGTAGTCTCTGAAGAATTGCTGCACCGGGTAGGATTCTTTCAACCGCTCTTTTTAGTGCAGCTGAATTTCTATATCATTCAATATGCAAACACATGTGATTCTTCACTTTGTCATATTCTCCATAACTTCCGCTATCCAGGAAGAACAATCTCGCTTCACATTGTTCTCTCAGACAAATCTCTTTTGATGAGTTTGGTCACATTCTACTTTATTGTTGCGTTGGCAAGACAAAACCATCGTTTGTAATTTTTATTACTATATTTTCACTTATTGTTTGGGTGTATGAGAATATTGTTGATGTTGTTGCTAAAAAGAATCACTAAAGTTGATCGTAAAAGTTGCGTTGTTAATATAAATGTTATCGATTTTCTTTCCTTAACTTTTAAAATGTGTATGTCAGGTTATAAATATATTTTTGCAATGTTTTGATAGCATTGTCCGTGTTTGCATGTGTATGTTTGTATTTAAGTATGTATTCGTGTGTGCGTGTGTGTGTGTATGTGTGTATCAGTGTGTCCGTCTGTGTGTGTGTGTGTGTATGTATGTGTCAGTGTGTCTGTGTGTTGCTATAGTTTTCATCTCATTCCCAGATATTCTTCTCTTTCCGGGTGCGTAACTACTGATTCTTTTAACCATTTTACTCACGTATTCAGACAAACGAAGATGAAATATAATTTGTCTGCAGAACAAATATTTTACCTTCGAAGTTACCCTCTCAGGGCAGGCTTCCAAATTTCAAAGCGCTTCTATATGCAAATGTATACATACACACGCATACACGAACATATATATATATATATTATATATATGTATGAGCACACACACACGTTCATATATGTTTGAGTGAGAGCGACTGCATAAATATATGTATGTGTTTGTCTGTGTGAAAATTGTAGGAGAAATGACGTTTTTCAGAAAAACACGCAGCCGTATAACTGCACAAAGAAGAAATTAACGCAGGAACAGTAAAATGTGATATAGACATCACATGAACCAACATGAATTAATGCATGAAAATCATTTCCATGTGATGACTTTCACTACGTTATTTCAATATCATCTATTTTGTCTGTTTATTTTCTCCTCAATTGACTTAAACACGTGTGTATACATACATACACACACACACACACACACACACATATATATATATATATTATATATTATATACATTCATACATACGTATGTATATATACATACATATATATATATATATGTAAATATGATATGTGAGAATTATTCGATAGCCATGATAAAACTGCGAGTTCCTGAGTTCCTGATAGGTGATATTTTCGCTTAAGTGATCTTTAAGCTAACTTGGATGTCTGCAGAGACGAAAGGGGCCAATTAATATATATATATATATATATTATATATATATATATATATATGGGGGGGGTGTATGCGTGTGTGTATACACACAAACACACACCACTCACACACCCACACACACCACACACACACACACACACACCACACACACACACACACACACACACACACACACACACACACAACACCACACACACACACACCACCACAAAAAACTCGCGTCTCGAAGATCTGCTGAAGAAATTTCAGATAGCAGATCATTATAGACTGGACAAGCCGAACGTCTCAGAGTAAACCTGTATGAATGGCGACGGAGGGTTCAAGTCTTACTTAGGCAGGATAGGAATAAGAGCTAGAGATAAGGCTAGTTTTAGTTGTCCACAGCTTGTTCAGGTGTTATAAACTGACCAAATGATAGCAGAATGTGAGAAGTCCCAAGTCTGCAAGCCGAAGGATGGTGACACTGATCAGAGAGGATCCCACCAAGGGGGACGAGATTAGTAACTTCCGGCCCATAACTCTGCTCAACACAGAGTTGAAGACTTTGGCGAAGATGTCAGGAAAAAGGTTGCGCGGGTGTGTGGCCAGACTTGTGCGGAGGGCGCAAACTTGCGCAATCCGGGACAGGTCGATCCACGACAACCTCCATCTTATACGCTACTCCTGAGAGAAGGTAGGGAAGCTTTCTGGTGCAGGAGCGGTACTGGTACATTTAGACCAGTCTATAGCTTTTGATAGGGTCGACCATCGGTACTTGGCGGCGGTCCTCGAGAAGGCTGGCCAGGGCCCGACCTAGTCGCGGTTGGATTGCTGCTTTGTACATCGACATCGAGTATGTCGCTAAAGTTAATGGTTTCTTTTAAAAACCTTTTAGGATCGAGCGTTCAGTTCGTCAGGAATATCCCCTGTCCCCACTTTTGTATGTATTGGCTCTTGAGCCATTGCTGTGGAAGCTGGAGGCACTAGGGGTGTGTTGCATGATCTATGGTATGGAAGAGGAGCTACGGCGTATGCGAATGACATCTCCATCATCGTGGTGGATGACGGCCAGTTTCCAGTGGCGGAAGAGGCCATCAAAAACTATGAGGCGGTGGGAAGAGCAAATATTAACAAGGAAAACTCAGTCGGTTTGCAATTCGGCACCTAGGGGAGCAAGCCGATGACATCCAGTATCATCGTGGGGCGCTGGGTGGAAGGTCCTGTTAAGCTGCTCGGTGCTGGTTTGGTCCGGACCTCCAGATAGAGAAGAATTGGAGCGAGGAGACCGGCAAGGTGACTGCTCTGACCCAGACCTTTTCTGACCGGGTGTTATCGTTGCTAGGGAGGGCGGAGGTGGTGCAGATGTCTATAGCATCAGTTATCACCTACCGCCTGAGCGTGGTGCCTTGCCCCGATTTTTGGCCGAACAAGCTGGAGAGAATCCTTTTCTGCTTCTTGTGGAAGGGAGGAAAGGCACTTATGAAGCGCTCTGTCTGGTGTCAGAAACTGCTAAAGAGTGGGTTAGCGATGCCTTGGCTGAAAATATGAAAATTCGCGTTAAGTTTGAGGCATCTCTAGCTTTACTTGGATGGAGAGCAGGTGTGGTCTCCTCCCACAGTTAAAATCCTTAACGGACAGTGATACATGGATCAAGCAGAGACCTAGACTGAGGGGCTGGCAATTGGAGTGCTGACATGCACATCAGTTACGCTCTCGGACGAGCAATGCCGGCAACAAGAGTTCTACTGCGGATATATATAGCGGGATAGTGGGATCGACGTTCGAAGATGCTTTGGAGGACAGCTTGAGCTACGATGGAAGTCAGTTGATCAACCTATTCGGAAGAACGCTCGGGCCGGGTTATCTAGATAATTACCAGAAATCCCTGGTTTGGCAGTGTTTCCGAGGGCATTACCAGTTCGTAATAAATTGTCAAGGCACGGAAGTATCGTGTCACCAACATATTCAAGGTGCGAGCAGGATAGGGAAACTGTTTTGCACGCATTCGTGGAACGTCCGGAATTATCGGGACTCATAATTTTTACAGAACAACTGTTGTCATCGATGGGAAGAGTACAGCTATCAGCTGAATCCATCATCGGGTTTGTGCCACCTCCCTCCCGTAGCGGGAAGAGGAAAGCCTGTTGTTTCTGCGTGGTGGCCATATTAAAAAAACAGTATGGAAGATGCGGTTGAAAGGGATTGTGACGGGTACCTTTGTATCTTGTCAGGGGTTGGACAACTGTTTTAGTTACAACCTCAGCAGTAAGATCAGGCTAGGATGCCTTTCCTTCATGCTAAACATTGCGTTTAGCAATGTTTCATTTTAAAACCCATTTGTAATTTAACTATTGATAAATTTTTAATCGTATAAGCTACTTCACCCTTTTATGTTTATTTGTCCTTGTCCGTCCTCTCTATGTATTTCATTTAATTGGCTACAAAAGCCGCACACAGAGGTAGTAGCTTCGGGCTGGATAAAACACAAGATGAATGAATGATAAAGCAAATAATGAAATTGGTGAGGGAAAACAAGCGTCACCAGCCGATCGCTGCTTCTCGAAAACATTGTTCTTCGTTTCATTTTTAACAAATTGAAGTTATAAACCTCTTACTTTAATTCGATTGAACCCAAGGTCTTACAGATGAGGCAGTAAGCCTCTTACATTTTTCATAATGGGTCATTTCTCCCTACAATACGAAGTACTGAGCCCCTTAATTATTTTCTCCCGTGCCGGCACCCGACCAGGCTCAACGCCTCACTTAAGAACCTCCATGGTGCTACGTCGGGGATCGTCAGCAGGAAACGGAATGTGTCATCGGGAGGCCAAACAGGGTCCTTAGTACAGGTTAGAATCCCTCCCTTCCGACATTTTTGGGTAAACTTTTTAACAAATTCTTGAATTATCCCTCCCTTGTGTATATGATTGGGTGTCTGTGTTTGTCCCCCGAACATCGCTTGACAACCGATGCTGATGTGTTTACGTCCCCGTAACTTAGGGGTTCGGTAAAAGTAGGAGATAGAATACGTACTGGGCTTACAAATAATAAGTCTTGGGGTCGAGTTCTTCGATTAAAGGCGGTGGTCCAGAATGGCTGCAGTCAATTGGCTGAAAAAAGTAAAAGAGTATATATACATTCACACCACACACACACATACATACATTATATATATATATATAATATATATATATATATATATATATATATATATATATATATATATATATATATATATATATATATATATACACACACACACACACCATAGGCATAGATAGATACATACCTACACACATGCATGCATACATCCAATGCATACAGCCATCCATCCAAGCTGACAGACATATAGGCAGACACAAATATATAGATACACACATAGAAATAGTTACATAATTCTGTAATATGCTTCGATAACCACGTTTATTGTATTTACAGTTCTCGCCTCACGGCCACGGAGTTTGCAACTTTCTCGTCGGTAAGATCATCGACTACCTTCCGATGCCACGGGACTCATGGCTTATACTAAGACAATTAGACTAATCAATTATAATATTTCGTCAATAAAAAAGCCCCTAACGTATCCCTCTCTCTCAACATTTACCTAAAGGCTACCAGCATGTTTCGTATATTATTATCACGCTATGTCGTACTGCTGCCTTATGCTCTTCAATTTCTCCCTTTATTA
>NC_043002.1:60336195-60368695 GCF_006345805.1 Octopus sinensis | reverse complement strand
GATTCTTATTATTGTAAATGTAACCTGATAGCAGTGATATTTTTCAATAATTTACGGTATGTTAATAGTATAAGTACTATTTCAAGACTTGTTTTATTTATATTTCCTGAGCGCCATACTAATACAATTGTTTGTTTGTATTCCACCTGCCTTCGTCTTTTGTTTATTTCCGTAAACCTGCTGTTGTCTATTTTCATAAAGCTTCCCGTTATATATATATATTATATATATATATATATATATATATATATATTATATATAATATTACATACACACATACATATATATACAAATATATATCTATGTAGATAGATATCAGTGTGTGTATGTATGTATATATATATATGTGTGTGTGTGTGTCTGGTGTTTGTAAATACCAGTAATGAAACACAGTAAAAACTAATATTGATGATGTGTTAAGAAAGGAAATGCACTTTTAATATTTATATGAAATGTTTTAATATGAACAGTCGAGAAAATTTATTATATTGGGTTAAAACATCAATTAGATAACTGAACTAGAATTGCCTGAGGTAAGGCATTTTTTAAAGTGGTAATTAATAAATATAGAATTAGCGACTCGCCGTACATAAGCACATGACATTCGTACAAACATAGGCGTAGTTATGGCTGCGTCGTAAGAAGTTTCCTTCACAACCATGTAGTTCCCGGTCACGTTCACTGCATGGCGCCTTGGACACGGACCGTCTACTATAATCTCAGGCCGACCAAAACTTGTGAATAGATTCGGTAGACAGAAATTAAATATAATCATATAGTATATAAATCAATATGGGTGGTTGGGCGTAATATAAACAGTATAGGCAAACTTTAGTCCTCACTAATTCTGATTGTACAAGCACATAAGTTGCTAGAAACAAGAGTTAAACGACTTATCGCTGCGTAATAGCACATTTATGTATACTGACATGGGAGATAACTGCCCCATGATTTAATCAAAGCTAGAAGACTGAAATGCAGAGATTTGATTTCTGATTTGATTTCTGATCTATTTAAACGAAAATATTTCGTTCGTTTGCTGGTTCTCTTTCTAAAAAATAAGATGCATTGCAGACTCGTATATATATATATATATATATATATATATATATATATATATATATATATATATGTATGCGTGTGTGTGTGTGTATACGTATGTATGTATGTATGTATGTATGTATGTATGTATGTATGTATGTATGTATACGCGTGTGATACAAAGCTTACTTCACAACCACATGGTTACGGGTTCAGCTCCATGGCCTGGCACTTGGACAAGTGTATTCTTCCATATACCCGGGCTGACTAAAATCTTGTGATTGGATTTGTTAACGGAAACCGAGAGAAGCCCGTCGGTTATATATATATATATATATATATATATATATATATATATATATATATATATATATATATAACCGATGTTGCTCTCCTTACGTTCTCGCAACTTAGCTTTTTGTCAAAAGCGACTGATAGAATAAGTACTAAACTTACAAAGAATAAGTCGTGAGGTTGATTTTATCCGTTCAAGGCGGTGCTCCTGCATAGCCACAGTCAAACGACTGATACAAGTATAAAACAAAATACTTGAAAAGAATATATACGTTCACATCTGTGTATAATGAACAACAACATATACATAAAAATACACACACTCATATACGAGCAGCTAACATTCTCAGACACACACACACACACACACACACATTAATCTCCCTGTGTATATATACGTAGGTGTCTATATGAAAATTTAATCTTGTGTTTTTATTCACACCCTGTAAAGAGATTTCGCTGAACGAAATAATTCCGAAGGCAGTCTGTAGATTTTCGAATGTTAATATTTTATTAGCATGTAAGAAATAAATCAATAATACACACACACTATATATATAATATATATATATATATATATATATATATAATATATATATATATATATATATATATATATATATAATATATATATATATATATATATATATATATATAATATATATATATATATATATATATATTATATATATATTATATATATATATATTATATATATATATATATATATATATATATTATATATATATATATATATATATATATATATATCTATATATATATATATAGAGAGAGAGAGAGATAGATAGATAGATAGATAGATATGTATATGTATATATTCAGATACAGACATTAAAGTATTTACATTACCAAATAACTAAGTTCATATTCAACTATCATCACTTCAGCATTTTTTATCCGTCTTCCTTTTTGATTTACGTGTCAATATAATTTCTCGAGATGAAAGAATTGTTTTGTATAATTTAATAACGATACAGTAAATTGGAACGTTCCTCTAGTATGATGTCTCAAACCTGCAATTTTTACATCGATAGAGAATTGTGGTGTCATGAACTTTAATGCAAAAGTTGAGGTAAAATCATGTTGCACCTGGTTTTACAAAGCCATACCGGTTTATCGCTGACTGAAAGAAAATTCTTCTTAATTAATCAGCTAATGATCGCTGTACAAATCATTTTGCACATAGCAGTGATGAATGTCATGTATCCCTGCTTTTAAAATCAAATAATACTAACAAAAGTAGTAGTAGTAGTAGTAGTAGTATTTTCCTGTTAGCAATACCCACGCATTGGATAGCCATCGTTGGCCATGGCGATTTTCAGTAAGCATAGCACTTTCTGACTCCTCGTTACCAATCGATTACAACTACCCCTCTGTTCAACTGGTACTTAATTTATCGAACCTGAAGGGATGAAAGGCAAAGTCAACCTCGGCTGAATTGGAAGTCAGAACCTAGCGACGGGCGAAATGTCACTAACCATTTCGCCCAGTGCACTAACGATTCTGGCAGATCGCTGCCTTGATGATGATGATAATAATAATATAATAATAATAATAATAATAATAATAATAATAATAATAATAATAATATTAATAATAATAATAATAATAATAATAATAATAAAAAGATGGGCTACAGAAAATATTCTGCTCAATACCACAGATTTGCTTGTCAGTTGTTTGACCTTAACCAGTTGAGCATGTCCCTTAGTGGCTGACGATATGTGCATCTCTGATCACGAGCAGAAGTAGTGGGGGAGCATCATAGCCATGTGTTGAGAGGGATTCTTTGGGGTTTGAATAATTCACCTCTGGAAACATGGGTGGTTCTTTCAACATCCTTAAACAATCCTTATTCAGGGACCTTTTGAGCGGGATGAGCTACTCAACCTGAAGAAAATTCTAACTGGTCTCCACCTGCAAGGTCATGTGCTGTTTATCTTGATATGAGATCACCATGTCGCGCACATATGGTTGTGATGCATGTGCCCGGTGTACCTTTATCAGACGGGTAGTCATGATGGGTATATTGGGCTTCGTATATTTTACTCCAGTGTCACTTTGATGGCATGCACTGCTCTCTCACTCAATAATAATAATAATAATAATAGTAATAGTAATAATAATAATAATAATAATAATAATAATAATAATAATAATAATAATAATAATAATAATAAAAATGCAGATGATGTTAGTGATAATATTGTAATGATGGTATCAACTGCAGTCACCGCAGTATCATTGGCAGAACAATTATGATTAGCCGCGCCGTCGCAGCAGTAGCAGCAGCATCAGTAGACTAGTAGTAGTAGTAGTAGTAGTAGTAGTAGTAGTAGTAGTAGTAGTAGTAGTAGTGGTAGCAGCAGCAGCAGCAGCAGCAGCAGCAGCAGCAGCAGCAGCAGTAGTAGTAGTAGTAGTAGTAGTAGTAGTAGTAGTAGTAGTAGTAGTAGTAATGTTTTGGTTATTTATAGATTCATTCTGCTGCGCCGCAAAGATTTATCATTGTTTTAACGTTACTATATTAAGGAGGAGAAGCAATATTAATTTTTATGTATTTTTCCATGTTTAAAACTATATTATATGCTCTTTGCTTGTATTTTACGGCAACCATCAATTCGACATTGCTAGGCTACGTTTGCGATATCGGGGAATATCGCATAAAGGTGATAAAAAGCTTCTTCACTCCCCGGAAGGTGATGGTCGTGGTGGCAGAGGGAAAGACCAATATCTTGTCTATGGGAAATGCTTTCTCAAATCGCAGCAATATTTTAGGCATTAACCTAAACTCTGAAAATATCTCTAAAAAAGTATATTGGAAAAATATTTATGGCAATCCTCTGCAAATTGTAATAAAGATATATGTGTGATAATAACTGCAACAACAACAGTGACAGCAGTAACATTAGGAGCCTAAGTTTATAAGGTTGCTTATGGGTGGTCGCTCAAAATAGTGTTATCTCCCTCATCATATCCACCTTCCTTAGGAATCGATGAACACATTAAACAATGTAGTTCGTGATCCATCATCGGGAAAATAAAACAAAACGTGATGGTCAATGTCGGAAGGCTTGCGAACATAGAATTGATTGATATCAGCTTAGCTGAGAGGAAGTTAACAACAAGAACTAGCACAACAGCACCGACGACATCATGAATATCATCAACATCATCATGCAAGTGTAGAGTGAGTGAGGTGGTGGTAGTGGTGGTAGTACTAGGAAGAAGGCATTGACAATACCAGAAAAAATACGTTGCCTGCTTAAAGAAAACTCTATTTGATATTGGAAAACGCACTCAGCCTACACATGCAAGAAAAAATACTCACGAATGTAGCACAAAGAAAACAATTATTTTGTTACACATTGAGACCTAAAGCAAAGGCTTTGTATCATCAATTAATTCTCAGTATTTTATACAGGCGCAGGAGTGGTTGTGTGGTAAATACTTGCTTACCAGCCACGTGGTCCTGGGTTCAGTCCCACTGCATGGCATCTTGGGCATGTGCCTTCTGCTATAGCTTGGGGCGGACCAAAGCCTAGTGAGTGGACTTGGTAGACGGAAACTGGAAGAAGTCCGTCGTATATATGTATTTATATATATATGTAAGTTTTTGTGTATGAGTGTCTATGTTTTGCGCCTCCCACACACATACATCGCTTGACAACCGATGCTGGTGCGTCCCCGTAACTTAGCGTTTCGGCAAAAGAGACCGATAGAATAAGTACTTGGCTTAGAAAGTATAAGCTCTGGGATTGATTTGCTCGACTACAGGCGGTACTCCAACATGGCCGCTGTCAAATGACTGAAACAAGTAAAAGAATTAAAGACTGGAATACGTCTCTAAATTCTTTGCAACCATTTAAATATGTTACTTTCAAGTTTTGGCACAATGCCAGCAATTGGCATCGGAGTAGAATAAATGGATTACACCGACCCGGTTCATAGATGCTTGTTGATATATCAACCACGAAAGGATGAAAAAGGTAAAATCAACCTCGGTTTTACAGTTCTATATTTAAGAGAGGGAATTATGTACATTATTTACATTATTTACATTCGACGGATATTTGTCCATCTTATTTGTTGTTAACGCAACGTTTCGGCTTTCATCAGGTGTCTTGGGGAAATTTCGAACTTGGGTTCTCTTTTCCTAAGGCATTGTTCAATATTATTATTATTATTATTATTATTATTATTATATTATTATTATTAAGGCCACTACATGGAATCTAACTCGGTATCTTGGGATAGCAGCCCACGCTCTCAACCATTACGCCATATGCCAGTGGGTATAACCTCGGTGTTATTTGATCTCAGAATTTAAAGGACGGACGAAATGCCGCTAAAACTTTTTTATCAGGCGTGCTAACGATTCTGTCGGTTCGTCCGCTTTATTTATTTAAATTTATTCTGTTTAATTACCCTCACATGGAAGTAAGGACGAAACTCTAATTATGGAGAAACTACTCTTTGTAACATGGGTCTCAAAACTGGAAATTTTATAGGAGAGTATTGTAGTTCGCTTGAAGCATTGCGTATTGTTTGTGATGAATAAAAGGTTTTGACTGGTACAACAATGCACTATAATATAGACAATGGGTTATTTACATGTAATTTAATCGTCCATAGTCTGATACGATATTTCGGAATGATATTCCTTCTTCAGATATTCTTAGATGGTGTCGCTGCTATAATCGGTTTTCTAACGCCTTTCTTTTTTTATTTTTTGGAAGCATCTCGGCAGTGGTCTCACGATAATCATTTCGGAATTTCTCATGAGAAGTGTCTGAGGTCCGAAAATTAGTATTTTTATATTAAATGCCCAAATATTTACATTGTATATATTTGAATGGAATTGTACTTGGGCCAATTTAAATCTAAGAAAATGTTCCAAAAATTTCGCCACGGCTGTATATCTTTGCTATTATGTTAAGCTGTCGTATGTCGAAATTTGGCCAAACGTATTTTTTTCAATTTTTTTTTGTAATAATTGGTTCATTTTGTCAAACTATCTTATCTTCAACTCCTTCAAATACCATGATATCAAAAATTGTCAAAGTGTAGCACAACGGTTTGCTATGGAATGATGAAACTATTTTTCGTTTCCTGAAAAACAACATGTTTGACTTACGACAGTTTTGCATGGTAGCAACGATATGTTGCCATCATGAATCAGTGGTCACTATTTCTAGCAGGGAGATCTTCTGCATAAAGGTTTGATGATTGGGTTCTATACTTTTGTAATAGTACAATACCACTGCAAACTATATTACCCTGTGGGTCGTTTGCTCACTACATAGACAAAGAAAAAGATAGAAAACAGTTGTTCGTGAATGTAGGATACAAAAAAAGAAAATTATGTTTTCAAGAACGTGATAAAGTCAAGAATTTAATTAATGAAAGGCATGTAGTATATACGTGCTAAAGATCACGATTTAATTTTAAATTATATTTCTAAAATTGAATTTTGAAACTCACACGAAAGAGAATTAACGACACAAAGCTACATAGTGACGATGTCGTTGTTGCTCATGGTTGCTATACGTTAGTGTGTGTGTGAGTGTGTATGTTTGTGTGTGTGTGTGTGTGTGCCTGTGTGCCTGTGTGTATGCCTGTGTGTGAGTGTGTGTGTGTGTACATACAAGTGTGTATGTATGTGTGTATCAATGTATGTATTATGTGTGTGTGTGTGTATTGAGAAATAGATAGATAGATAGACAGACATATGGATAAAATGTTATATATATATATATATATATATATATATATATATATATACACATATCTGTGCGTATGTGTGTGTCTGTTTTGTTTACATGTACGCAAGACGTTAGTGATTAAATAGTAATTGAATCTGAAGAACACCTTGCTATATATTTTCTTTTCAAAGTACGTTCGTCAAAGAAATATATATATTTGAGACGAATTATTCAAACACTGGAAAGAACCAACCAGGAACGTTCGCTAGTTAACTCTGTTTAAACACAATCTGATATTATTCGAAACAAACAATAATACCCTTTTCCTTCCATCCTGTAATTCTGAGTTTGCTCTTCGCAGTTTTACCTTTTGCATTCGTACTATTCTCTGAAATGTGAACCCTTAAGAGTTCACATTGTTTTGAATTAATCATTCTTCATCTTCTAGATTCAATATTTTGATTATGTGGTTGTTTATTTTTTAGAGTAACTTTCTGTAGGATATGTATTAGAGACGAAATCTGAAAAGTTTGAACATAAATGGTACTTTGTTACAACCACGCGTGTTCCAGTTGATCCGGTCAATGGGACAGCCTGCCCGTGAAATTAACGAGGAAATAGCTGAGCACTCCATAGTAATGCGAATCCTTAACGTGCTTCTAAGAGAGATTCTGCATGACATGGAATTTGATGAGGTAGGTCCTTTGAAATACAGGCGCTACTCATCTTTCCAGTTGATTGAAATAAAGTGTATTGTTCCAATATACCGTGGGTCACCAGAAATTGAACTCAGGATCCTACGACCGTGAGCCGAATATGCTACGAAGCTAAGCCGCGTATCTTCCTTCAATCATTGTATATCTGAACCTGATATGACCGGTTTCAAACACATCATTTTCCGTCAGCCTCGCTAATTGGTTTGTCAACTGTTTGCTAAACAGATAACACCTATATGACATAACGAATATAATGCTACATTCATAACGAAATTACTAGATTGTTACATCTCTTTTCAATTAAGCTTTTTTTCTTTTTCTTGTGGTGGTGGGTGCAAAATAATTAGTCTAAATGATTAACGCGGAAGATGACATTGTCTCGGAAATTAGCACCTGTAAGTTTGAAGATGGACGGTTCAGAACTCTTTTAAATATGTAAATACTTTCTAATTAAATTCGTACACAATTTGTGTCCGCAGTTCATCATTACTATGGCCGTCGGTATGGAGAAAAATGATCTTTAAATTTTGAGAGAAGAAACCAGCTTTTTTGGAGGAAATCTTCAGTGATTTCTCCAGCATCTGATACTAACAACAATAATTTCATTTGTGTTCCTTTTATCCGTAAGGAGCAGGCATACTATATAATTGGGGTTTTCTCATTGTAAAATAGTTTCTGTTCATTTTATCCATAGAGTTAGTAAATTTAGAGTAACTAAGGTTCTCAATAAAGGAAGTTTCAATTGAGTGAAAAAGTTTTGATATTAGTTTAAGTTCCTCCCAGGTCGACTGTGCCTTTCATTCTTCCGGAGTAATTAAAATGAATACAAGTCGATTTCTGTTGTCGATGTGATTGTGTACCCCTTCCCTCGAAATAGCTGGTTTTGTGCCAAAATGTGAGACGAACATTAAAGAATAGCTATTAGTAATTATATTTATTGAGGACTCGAATCCTATAGCATTTCACTGGGCGTGCTAACGTTTCTGCCAGCTCACCGCCTTTCTATTGTGAATGCTTGCAGTAGATTTGTATGAGGAAAATGCTGCTTGTAAATTAGGATCAACAAACACAAGTTGATATATTAGCTGTACCTAACCGGCAAATGATTAAGAAGTCCACAGTTCTCAAGAGCAACTACTTACTTTCAGAATGTAGCATAGAGTAGAAAATTATATTTCCTTTTTCTTACAACATACATACACACGCACATGCGCACGCAAGGACGCAGGCATGCACAGAGACAAACAGACACATACGCGCACACACATGCACGCAAGTATATCGTGCACGTTTTCGTATATCCAACATAAAGTATGATGCATATTCTATTGAATAATATAATCGTACTTCAAATATATTTGTGTTTCCTTTTTGTTGCATGACAGCATTTCGTATTGCAGGTGAATCCCTAGCATGTTTTCAACATTACTGGAATCAAACACAATGTATAACTTGCAATGAAAAGAATTCAATAAGTGTACTTGGTGGATTTCCTTGGTCTTTCATCTTCCTGTGTCACTATAGTCGTTTGGAGATACACACACACGTATTATATCAATAACTCTTCCAATTATTTAATACTCTGATAGACAAATGTTTGAAGAGGTTTTAACGTTAATGTTTAGCTTCGACATCATAGTGATTGAGAAAACCCACAATAACTGTTTGAAAAATATTCAGGTTTGCCTAATGAAATGGATTGATATACCAATTAAGACAGTTTAGGATAATAAATGGATGCTTTAAAATATAAAGCAGGGGGCGCGAAAGTGGTCGATATCGACCCCGACTATTCAAGGAGTCGATAAGTGCACTTTATTATTATTATTATTTTTTTTTTATTATTATTATTATTATTATTATTATTATTATTATTATTATTATTATTATTATTATCATCATTTTTATCATTATTATTATTATTATTATTATTATTATTATTATATTATTATTATTATTATTATTATTATTATTATTATCATCATCATCATCATTGCCTTTGTACAGCTTCTAACGCTGGAGATGTACTAAGATGTCAGCTGTTCACTACCAGTGAACAAAGGTAACATTCCATATTTTTCGAGCAACATACTGAGTATCCGAGCGGTGCTAAGCAGTGCTGTTTTCTGCATGTGCTCCACCCTTATTGCAGCCTTATTTGTTCCATGTACTTCTCGAGATTTTACTCACAGTTTCCAGGGCTTCCGACAATTATTGGTACCAATACCACCTGTTTCATCGACCACAACTGCTTTACCTCCCAAGCTAACGCGTCGTATATATCTACTTTTCTTTCTTCCTTATCGCATAGCTTGGGCATTCTATATGCATGATCAAACATACTTTGCTTTAATGTTATCATCATCATCATCATCATCATCATTATTATTATTATTATTATTATTATTATTATTATTGTATTGCTATCATTATTATTATTACTATTATTATTTATTTATTTTCTTGTATATGCCTGGAGATCGATATGGAGTCAAATTAGATGCAGTTGTAGATGCAGTTGTTTGGCTACAGATGGCGGATCGCCGTTATGAGCTAAGTCTTGACGAACAGCTAGGCTTTGGTAGCTTTGTGAGTTGCCTCACTGCATCTGTCGCTTATGCGTCTGCCCACATTTTGCACGTATGCAGTTTTGCCTCTGGTGGGCTGAGTTGATTCCTTGTGTACGAACAGATTCTTACTGGCGGCTTTTCTATAAAGATTTGTATTACTGGAACTCTCCTTTTTGATCTTGATTTGGAAATCCTGCAAAAAGATTGTCCCGGTTTTCTATATCAAATCTGATGTAGCTATAGACACTGTTGAAATTTTGTATGGCGATCGCTTTCTCCCGTGAGTAATTTCACTGTTGACTTCGCTGGATCATTAATTATTTGTTGTATGGTGTCAAAATTTTCTTCGCTCCAAACTGCGACCTGGTCGCTGTATATTTGTGAAATGCAGCGAAACACTGTTGTCACTGACACGGATACTATGCAGTGTAGAGTGAAGAAAATTTTGATATCATATCAAAAACAATAAAGGTTTCAATGGCGTTAGCAGTGTTTGTGTTATTCTGAGTGGCTAACTTGTGTTTTCGAGGCTGCTGTGGTGAAAAATAAACTATTATTCCTTTTATATCTTCAGGGGAAAGAAACACTATAATGATCCCTGTACTTGAATTTTTATGTAGATTGTCAACCGCCGAAAAATGGTAAGCAGAATTGGCCACAGTATGATTTCAATTTTGAACGAATTGAACAGGAAAAAATGCAGTAATGCCTTTCAGCCAATAATCAATCGAGTCATCGATAACACAATCTAGCCCCCTCAAGTCTAAGTTGTGTTTTGTTACACAAAGATTTCCACTCATACATTTCATTCACTAACCAACTACAAACTTTTCCTTACACACCATTGGTGAGCTAGCAGAATCGTTAATGCACCGGGGAAATGCTTCACATGTTGAGTTCAAATTACTCCGAGGTCGACTTTGCCTTTCATCATTTGGAGATTGATAAACGAAGTACCAGTTGAGAACTTAGATCAAGGTAATCGACTTACTCCCTACCATGAAATTGTTGGTCTTGTGCCGAAATTTGAAATTAATATTTTTAAAAGATTTATTCATTATTTAGTTTTTGTTTGGCAAGTGTGAATAACAGAGGTAATAGATCAATTTATGAATTGATCAAAATTATACTTGACAAGACGATGATGTAGTCGGTTCCTACTAACTTAGTCGACGAAACATGATAGGATTCTGAATGGGAAAAAAAGAAAATGTCATCCAGGCAGCATTTTAAAATAAAATCAACTCACAGATTGCTTGATAAATCCTGCCCACACAATTCGTATTCGATTAAAACTTTGAAGTAGTTGAGACTTTCTACATCGTGGCGCTCCGTCGGTTACGACGACGAGGGTTACAGTTGATCCGATCAACGGAACAGCCTACTTATGAAATAAACGTGCAAGCGGCTGAGCACTTCACAGACACGTATACCCTTAACGTAGTGCTCGGGGTGATTCAGACCCTGACCCTTTGAAATACATGTACAGCAGAAACAGGAAGAAAGATTGAGAGGAAGTTGTGGTGAATGAGTATATCAGGGTTCGCCCCCACACCCTGACAGAGCCTCGTGGAGCTTTAGGTGTTTTCGCTCAATAAACACTCATAACGCTCGAGTCCGCGGCACATAAAATATTGAGATAGCAGATCGTTTCCACGGCGGGCGAAATACTTAGCGGCATGAAAGTTGACCTCGGTGGAGGTTGAATGTAATGCGTTCAAGTTCCACCGAGGTCAACTTTGATTCTTACGTGCTTAATAAAATAAGTAGTAGGTGAAAAGTAGGCTCGATCTAATCGATTTACCACTCATTCGAAATTGCTGGCTTGGGCCAATATTTAAAAATCAATAGGCAATAATCTATACTCCGCAATCTTTCGTATACACTACGCATTCAGTTATAAATACGATCATAAATTATACGATCTGAAATAATCTCCGATTATCTAAATTATGTTTCTCATACCTAAATAGGCGCAGGAGTGGCTGTGTGGTAAGGAGCTTTCTTACCAACCACATGGTTACGGGTTCAATCCCAGCCCAGAGTGAGACACCTTGGACAAGTGTCTTCTACTATATATATGTACACACGCACACACATATATACGTGTATTTGTGTCTATGTTTGTCCTCCCCCGTCGTTTGACAACAGATGTTGGTGTGTTTACGTTCCAATCTCTTAATGGTTCGGCAGAAAGAGGCCGATAGAATAAGTACTGGGGCGTCAGTTTGTTCGACTAAATACGGTGCTCCAGCATGCCCGCAGTCAAATGACTGAAACAAGTAAAAGAATAAGAGAATAAAAGAATTAATCGGGTGGATTTCAAAGGAGAGGGTAAATCCTGTGTAACCTCAAGCAATACTGAACAAGCACGTCTTGTGCATTTTGAACAAACGACCAATGGTTAAGAGGAAGTGGAACCTAATAAGTTGACTGCTTTACAGCATGACTGCTCTCGTTTCTTTAAATATATTTCGTATATTATCTAGCATGTTTTATTTTCTCCATCACCTAATATGTAACAGACGAGTGACTGGTTTCAAATAGAAAATATGAAATGATTTATGTCTCGTTTAAATTAATAAACATTATTTATCACTCCAACACAATGACAGAGATTGTCCTGTTAGTGACGTCGGTGAAGCCGGCGCACACTTCTTGGTGTGAACGCTTTGCTTGTCATGGCGGCAGCGGAGTGATTTTGGTAACACTTGCGCTGGTGACTGTGTGTGTGCGCGGGCGTGTGTATGAGTGCGCGCACGTGTGTGCGTGTGTTGTTTGTGTGTGAATGTGTGTGTGTTTCAGCTAATGCAGGTGGAGTTGGTGGCGGGGTTGGCATACGTTTGCGTTAATGCTGGTCGTGGAGCATATTTGCTATAATGTTGCTGATGTTGCTGTTGGTGTTGGTGGTTTGTGCTAGATGTAGTACTGGTGATGACGTTTGTGGTACGGCATATGTTTGAGGTAATGGTGGTAGTGGTGGTGGTATTGCTGGCGTAGATTTAAGGTATTGGTTGTGGTGGTGGTATTGGTGGTGGCTCATATTTGTGCTAACGCTGGGTATGGTGGTGTTGGCGTATATTCGCGGTAATGGTGGTTACGGTCGTGGTGGTATTCGTATTTGATATAATGGTGTTGGGGTGGTAGTGGCGGTGGTGGTGTGGTGGTTCTGGGGCAGTATGTTTGAAGTAATGGTGTCGTGGTGTGTGCTTATAAATGTAGTGGTTTGTTTAGCGTTGTTGGTTCTGAATGTTATTGGCGGGAGTGGAAAAGGAAGTAGTAGGGTCCGTCACAGATTTTTTAATTTCTTCGGTTTTTGGAGACAATATTGTTGTTGATGATGGCGCTGGTTGCCTAAATATTAAGAGCGGTGGTGATGGTGGTGGTGGTGGTTATGGATATAGTAGCGGTAGTGGTGGTAGTGGTGGTGGTGGTGGCGGTTTTGATGGTGCTGATAGTTTTGATAGTGGTGATGGTGGCAGTGGTTGTGGTGGTAATGTTGGTGGGGGTGATAAAAGTCATGGTGGTAGTGGTTGTGGTGATGGCGACGGTGGCAGTGGTTGTGGTGCTGATGATGGCGGTGGTGATAAAAGTCGTGGTGGTGGTGGTGGTGGTGGTGATGGTAGCAGTGGTTGTGTTGGTAGTTATGGTGGTAATGGTGATGGGGTGGTGATAACGGTCGTAGTGGTGGGGGTGTTTGTGATGGTGATGAGAGTCGTGCTGTTGGTAAAGGTGTTGGTGGCAAGTGGGGGTGAATGTGGTGGTGGTGACAATGGTGATGGTAGTCGTAGTGGTGGGTGTGATGTTGTTGGTGGTGATGGTGGTGGTGATGGCAGTAATGGTAGTGGTAATAGTAATGGAGATGCTGGCGGTAGTGGGGGTGGTTGTACTCTGGGTCAATGCAGTATGGTAGTTGTATTATTTGTTAGAATGCCGATGTCGACGCTAGTTTCGTTTATTTTCGTTGTGCTTGGCTTCCGTATTACAACATACTTGATCGGATTTAGAATTTATTTGTAATTGCATTCCTTTTGCATGTTGTTGTTGTTGCTGTTGTTGTTGATGATGATGATGATGACGACGATGATGACGACGACAACGACGATGATGATGATTATGATGATGGCAATGACGACGATGAAGATGACTACGAGAACGACGACGACGACCACGGCGACGACCACGGCGACGACCACGATGATGATGATGATGATGACGATGATGATGATGAAGATGATGATGATGATGATGATGATGATGATGACGATGATGAGAACCATAAAGGACGTCATGTCATTTGCTTTGAATACATTATATCATTTAAACTGTGCCACTCATGTTACTTTTGTTGTTCCTCTCAGATTCGTTGTTTGTGTCATTGCTGCAGTTGCTGCTGCTGCTGCTGCTGTTGCTGCTGCTGTTGGTGTTGATAGTAGTGACTTAGACAATACGGGTGATAATATTCATATTGTCGGACGATAGTTTATTACCTTTGATAATAATGAATATAGTAAAGAAGTTGTTGCTGTTGATTATGATGATGATGATGATGATGACGATGATGATATTAGACGTGCGAGTCGGTATTGCTTTATGATAGAACCACAACAAAATTGGTTGGATATGCTGCTGAGGTTAATGATGCTGTTGGTATTTAAGGACGATAATGGAGGTGGTGGTGGTCCGGATACTGGTGGAGGCGGTGGTGTTCAAGCACTGTGTTGGTGGTGGTAGACTTACAGAAGTTCTAGTTGTTTCTTCTGTTTTCTACGGTAATGATTATCGTGTCAACAGTTGTTGCGGAGATGATGGCTATATTGGATACAGTTATCTTGATTGAGCTGGTGATAACAACAGTTGTATGAGACGTTGTAGCTATTGTTGTGGCGATAATGGAGGTCGGTGTCCTGATGACAATGATAATAATATGAGTAAATTATTGAAAGCAATGCATTGACGTAGTTAGAGGTGAAAATGTTAATAGTAGTGTTGGACAGGGAATGTTTCTGATGGAAGTCAGCTATGATCTTCAGTGCTACTCATTATATTACTTCGTCGTTTGCAATAGTTTTAACAGTAAGATATAGAAGTAGAAAAATTGTGACGAGAATTGTTACTTGTAAGGAGAAACGTGTGATTATTATTCAGTTAAGACGTTATGACAGAGAAGGAAAGGAAAAATAAGAAAGCTTCTATCAATGCAGAAAGTTTGTTTCTTTTAAAACAAACAAAAAAACCTTTATATTTCGGGCGCAAAGCCCATCTTCAGAAGAACGTAGACCCAAACTGTTTCCTTCAGAGGGTGATAATTTATACCTGAAATATAAAGGTTTTTGTGAAACGTTCTGCGTTGTTAGAAGACTTCTTACTTTCCTTCTTCTTTTCTTTCATCGGTACAACAATGCTTCAAGCAAACTACACCGCTTTACTATCATGATTAATGTGTACAGACTTCCGTGTAGTTAACATGTCTCTTTTATAGTTCTGATCACTAGTAAATATTTTCCGAGTCATATAAGCTTATAGGGTCGGTTTCCACGTTGCTCACCTAGAGAGGATTCCGGTGCGTCGCAAAAAATACTCATTTTTTGCCAAGTACGTGAACTGGAAAAACGTGAAAGGAATTGATTTGCTCAAAACACAAGGCATCACCTGTTCCAGGAATTGAAACCCCAAACTTACTATCAGGAATGCAACTTCTTAACCACTAATCCATGCACCTCCACTTGTGATCACTGGATTCTTACTAACATAGAAGTGTTGTAATTGTCGTCAATGTTAATTACACTCTAGGGAGCCTTGATAATGTATATCCAAGATGCTTTAATCGTGAATAAACTGTCGTTTCAAGCCATGAGCAGTCGATTCTAATTACGAAAAAATATCCGTTTCAAATATACTTGATCCTAAAACGTATTACATGATATGTCCTTTGGTTCTAAAGGGATTGAAGAGTGTATAATTTTAGATAAATGTGGAACTATTTCTAAAGACCAGTAATGATTTCGTTTTATCTCCAGGGTACCACCAACTTAAAATGATTAAGAATCTCTGCCAGAGTCCGTGCGCAATTTCAACGAGAAGAGAATAACCATCTCTCATTTGGTTCAAACTATATAACTATTCTTAACACAAAAACTTTCGACCAATTCTACTTCCGAGAAATAATGAAAGATTTATCGTTAGATTTATATAAATTATTGTGAAGGTAACATTTTTGAGTTTTCATTACTGTAGCTTGTAATTCAGTGTGTAATAGTAATGTCAGAAGATGTCAGTGTGATAGCTGTGGTTTATATTTCTTGTAAACCTAAACACATAAATTTAGGTGTTCAGCATCACTTCAATTTCCGCAGGTTTCTTCACCAGTCACCTAATATATCCTGTAAAATATCACCGCTTTTCTATTTCTGGTCGTTGGGGAAATCAGAAATGATCTATGATTTTTGCAGACATTCACCATTTGCAACATAAATTCTTGAGTACCATTATAGAGCTCACCAGAATTCATAGAACACCGGACGTGCTTTTACATTTTTAAGTTGAAATTCTGCCGCTGACGCCAACATCGTCATTCATCTTTTTTTTTTCCGTATTTGATAAACTAAATACCAGTAAAGTAGCAGAGTTGACTAAATCGATAATACTCTGCAAAATATTTGTGAAATAATACGTATGTTGGAAATCAATAAAAAATATTCAGTTAATGGTACTACTGTTAATACAGTGAGTTTGAAAAAGGCGGAGAATTGCCCGATCTGTGAGCACGCCGGACTAAATGATTAGCGGCGTGTCCTCCGGCATTATTATTGAGTTCACTCTCCACCCTGAGCAGATTTCATTTAAAACAAGTAGCAGTTGATCATAAGGATTGAATAAATCGACAAGAGCTCCCTCTACATGCTTTGCGCGAATAGTGAATATATAGCCATAGGAATGGCTGTACTGTAACAAGCTTGCTTCCCAACCAAATGGTATCGGGTTCAATCCCACTGCGTTGCAAGTTAGGTAAGTGTCTTCTAATATAGCATCAGCCCCACCAAAGCCATGTGGGTGGATTTGGTAGACGGAAATTGCAAGTAGCCCGTCATATATATATATATATATATATATATATACATATATTGGCTAAACTGGCAACATTACCATCCCCACATACAAGATATATATATATATATATATATGTATATATATATATAATATATATATATAATATATATATATATATATATATATATATATATACAATATGTTACATTACTCGGTAGTCAAGATAAAACTCTGAGTTTCAGATGCCGAAGTGGAAATCCACAACACCATCTCTTCGGTTATCTGGCTATTTGAAAACGTTATGAAAAAATACCGTTAAAAATGAAGGGAATTACTCTGTTATAACTCTGCTTTGCCTGCGTACTTATACATCGCTCGCATTTTTCGTCATAAAAATTATATAAAAATACATAAAAATATATAAAAATATATAAAAATATATAAAATCTTCTTGGGACATAACACAGAAAGCATGTTCTATCCGTTTTCTTTAGGGGACCAAAAACGTAACAGAAATTTAGTCACATGTGGGCATGATCCAAAAAGCTCTGTCCTTGTATTTAGACATGTGGTAGGGTCTAAGCTGCTTTTCCAGATAAGCCATCTCTCCATGTCGCATAAACCGCACCTTCCGCTGCCGTTAGTATAGGGCTTACATCTGGCCAAAATCTTCCATTGTATGTTATAATCGACACCTTTATCTCTTAAAGACCAAATATGATTGGATAATTGTGTCGCTTTTCTTTTGTTTCCAGTGCCTAAAGCTCAAAGTGTGGTTATTGAACCTGGCCTTGAAATTACCCTCTGTCAGGCCCACGTATTTCTTCGTCGAAACGGTGTCTTTAGTGGTTATAGAGTTTACGGTAGCTTCATATATGATGGTCTTGGACATGCAAGCTCCATTTAGCGGGCACAATTCTTTATTCCTGCATGAAAGCTGTTTTCTTCTTGTGTTTTTTGTATGTTATGATTGATTATGTTTTTAAAATTGGTAGTTGAACTAAAACTAATTTTTAAATGTGTCTATTAAAGAGTTTCCTATAAGCATGGTTAACTGGAAAATGTCTATCTATCAGTGCTAGGAAATATTTACCTATATTGAAGGCCACCTCGGGTGAGTAAGGGGGCGTAAACCAGATGACCTTCCTATTTCTATTATTCCTTTTCCTTATTGTTGGGCTGGTGATAGGTGCATATTTTTATTTTTCGCTAAAACACATCTTTTTTAAGCTTTATTATAAACTGGGGCAACGCTATTGAAGATGTCCTCATTAGATGAAGGCTAGAAATCATCTTACTAATATTTTAAACTAAATTTTTGAATACTATAGGGGATGGCATGAACCTACTATTAACTTAGTCTATCATTGGGCTTCCTATAAGGCTTATAAATATTTATTAAGATCTAAGGAAACGTCTAGAAATTGACAACCGTCAGGTTAGTGTCTATAGTTATACTAAGTCCGAAGTGTTTCATTAACTGATAATATCCTCCTAAAACGATCTTGGCTGGTCCATTTGTATTAGCTGTTAAGGCGAGGGCATCATCTTTGTAGATGGCGAAATGTACGTTAGGGAATGTCTTACCGAAGGTATCTAGGAGAAAGAGTCCAATTAGATCACAGATGCCTGCCCCATCATATGAACCCATGCTCACATCGAAAGCTGTTATCTACCAGGTATAAGTTCTTGGTTTTATCCGAAAAAAGTGCTTTTTTCTTGGAGCTTTTTAAGGCTTTCTTTTTTGACACAGAAGCGAACACCAAGGAAAACATTTGCTATCGGATAAAATCCAAAAGATTCCCTCCTAGGATTAAAGGCTTGGAAGATTTCGAAGCGGACCTGCTGAAGATCATGAGCAAAAAAAGTTTCGTAAGTCTTTTAACAATTTCCAACATAAATTGAAAAAAGATATTGATCATATAAAAAGCTCCAAGAAAAAAGCACTTTTTTCGGATAAAACCAAACTTATACCTGGTAGATAACAGCAAATACACACAACTCTTACACAGCATCATAATAATTATACTAAGGCTAGGGCACAGACATATAACGAATTAATAAGAAGCTAGCGTCATCGCCGCTAAACTTAAATTAGATAAAATAGAACCTCCCCAAAAAGTTTATTACTATTAAAGACCACAAAGAAAACTTCCTTTCCAACCTAAATGTAGGCTTATCACCCAGCCAAGTCAAACAGGGATTATTAGCAAAGAAATTTTAGATAAATAAATACGAAAATAAACCGATACTGGCTAGTGCAATGGTCCAATAGTATAGAAGTCGTAGACTTGTTTAAAGCTATTAAGAATAAGAAAAAGCGAGGTTTCACATTCGATATGTTGATTTTATGCCTCTATCTCTAAAGAACTGCTAGATAAAGCCCTAATCTTCGCTAGTGACTTCATAGAAATTAGTACCAATGATAAGGATATAATCTTCCATGCTAGAAGACATTACTTTTCAGTGAGAATGCAAGTGGGTAAAAAACACCGACACGGAGGGCGCTTTCGATGTGAGCATGGGTTCATATGATGGGGCAGGCATCTGTGATCTAATTGGACTCTTTCTCCTAGATACCTTCGGTAAGACATTCCCTAACGTACATTTCGCCATCTACAAAGATGATGCCCTCGCCTTAACAGCTAATACAAATGGACCAGCACAAGATCGTTTTAGGAAGGATATTATCCAGTTAATGAAACACTTCGGACTTAGTATAACTATAGACACTAACCTGACGGTTGTCAATTTCTTAGACGTTTCCTTAGATCTTAATAATAATATTTATAAGCCTTATAGGAAGCCCAATGATAGACTAAGTTATATTAATGTAGGTTCATGCCATCCCCCTATAGTATTCAAAATTTAGTTAAAAATATTAGTAAGAGGATTTCTAGCCTCTCATCTAATGAGGACATCTTCAATAGCGTTGCCCCAGTTTATAATAAAGCTTTAAAAGATAGTGGTTTTAGCGAAAAAATAAAATATACACCTATCACCAGCCCAACAATAAGGAAAAGGAATAATAGAAATAGGAAGGTCATCTGGTTTACGCCCCCTTACTCACCCGAGGTGGCCTTCATATAGGTAAATATTTCCTAGCACTGATAGATAGACATTTTCCAGTTAACCATGCTTATAGGAAACTCTTTAATAGACACAATTTAAAAATTAGTTTTAGTTCAACTACCAATTTAAAAACATAATCAATCATAACATACAAAAAAACACAAGAGAAAACAGCTGTTCATGCAGGAATAAAGAATTGTGCCCGCTAAATGGAGCTTGCATGTCCAAGACCATCATATATGAAGCTACCGTAAACTCTATAACCACTAAAGACACCGTTTCGACGAAGAAATACGTGGGCCTGACAGAGGGTAATTTCAAGGCCAGGTTCAATAACCACACTTTGAGCTTTAGGCACTGGAACAAAAGAAAAGCGACACAATTATCCAATCATATTTGGTCTTTAAGAGATAAAGGTGTCGATTATAACATACAATGGAAGATTTTGGCCAGATGTAAGCCCTATACTAACGGCAGCGGAAGGTGCGGTTTATGCGACATGGAGAGATGGCTTATCTGGAAAAGCAGCTTAGACCCTACCACATGTCTAAATACAAGGACAGAGCTTTTCGGATCATGCCCACATGTGACTAATTTCTGTTACGTTTTCGGTCCCCTAAGAAAACGGATAGAACATGCTTTCTGTGTTATGTCCCAAGAAGATTTTATATATTTTTATATATTTTTATATATTTTATGTATTTTTATATAATTTTTATGACGAAAAATGCGAGCGATGTATAAGTACGCAGGCAAGCAGAGTTATAACAGAGTAATTTCCCTTCATTTTTAACGGTATTTTTTCATAACGTTTTCAAATAGCCAGATAACCGAAGAGATGGTGTTGTGGATTTCCACTTCGGCATCTGAAACTCAGAGTTTTATCTTGACTACCGAGTAATGTAACATATTGTATAGATAAATTTCCCCTATTTACATAATATTGAGGTCTCTTTCTTTCTTTTGTTATCTTACCGTTTTATCAATATATATATATATATAATATATATATATATATATATATGTATGTATGGATAGATAGATAGATAGATGATAGATAGATATAGATAGATAGATAGAGATAGATAGAAGATAGATAGATAGATAGATAGATAGATAGATAGATAGATAGATATAGATAGATAGATAGATAGATATATAGATAGATAGATAGATAGATAGATAGATAGATAGATAGATAGATCGCTAGCCAGTAAACAATTTTTTATTTTCTCTCCCTGTTTATATCCGTGTTCCTTTCTGTCGAAGACCTTAGGCTCGAAACGTAAAAGACTTTCTCACTTCCCGAGCGTTAAGCTAATACATCTGTTTGTCGTTTACACACCCGTCTTCATCTTTTGTTTTTTTGCTTTTTGTAAATTCTCACTATATATATACATATATGTGTGTGTGTATGTATGTATGTATGTATGTATGTATGTATGTATGTATGTATGTATGTATGCATGTATGTATGTATGTATGTAGATATATGTAGGTAGGTGTATATTTATTTGTGTGTCCTTGTGTCTGTGTTTGTCTTCCCATCATAGCTTGTCAACCGTCGTTGGTGTGCTTACGTACCAGTAACCCAGCAATCCATCGAAAGAGAGGAATAGAAGAAGTACCAAGCGTACAAAGAACAAGTCCTGGAGTCGGTTTCTTAGATTTAAAGAAAATCCCCTTCAGGTAGTGCTCCAGCATGGCCCCAGTCAAATGACTGGGACTATGAAAAGAATAGATATATATATATATATATCACCCGGTGTGCTAACATTTCTGCCAGTGAAATTAATTCAAAAGATGTCTTTCTCCACTCTAGGCAAAAGGCCTGAAATTTATGGGAAAAGAGCCAGACGATCTGAATGCCCACCAGTACGCAACTGGTACTTAATATATTGACCCCGAAAGGATGAAATGCATAGGCCACCTCGGCGAAACTTGAACTCAGAACGTAAAGACAGACGAAAAACCACTAAGCATTTCGCCCGGCGTGCTAACGATCCTGCCTGTCCGCTGCCTTAATTAAAAAAATATTAAAAGAAAATACATAAAGTCCGTAGAGTACCGTAGATGAGTAAACGAAGAACGGCACATACTGTAAGGAAAACGAAATTTGGGGGCGGGGAGTGTTTGGCGTTGTTTTGCATTTAAAATAAAATGAATATATACTAATTATAAAACTAATTAAGAAGAAATATACAACACACTATTGTTTCTACTTAGAGGATTTCACCTATTGCGGATGGTTTGGGAACGCAACGCCAGCGATAGTCGAGGGATTAATGTGTGCACATATATATATATATATATATATATATATATATATAGCAAAAATTTAGATTCAGATGAATATGGATCGTAAGTTGTGGCACCAGAATTTAGTAGGTTTTATCCATGCAATTTCAAAGTAAGAAGGTAAAAATCAAAATAAGGAACAAGGATATCCAGAGGTAATGCAGTACGATCGTTTCATGCAACTCGATTTAATTTAACAATGCAATCCTTACACCAATTTAAAATGCAGACCAATCTTCAGCTGCACAAAGACATATAATTTAATTAAATTACAACAGATGGAAACATTAGTATAACTATACCTAGAATCTCCAAGAAGTTAAGGAGATAGACAAAGAACATGCTGTCTTACTCCAGCATAGAAGTTACTAAGCTTTTCAAGAAGATATACATTGTTAGACTCTGCCTGTCGCTGATTTAATTTTTATGGGGTCAGTTTTAATTTATAGACTAGTTTATCAAACCACTTGTGTATCTAAGGCAGAGAGAACAGAAGGCAGTATCTGTTAGGGATAGGGCTGAAGGAGCAGACAGACATCATAGCTGGTATTGTCATGAAATCAAGATTTATTAGAAGCAATATCATGAGGTTTGCTAACGGAAAACTTAAAACAAGTTGTTAGCTGACAATTAAGTACTATAGTACTAAAGTTAAATATTTAAAACAATGTTGCTATATTATATTTACAGTTAAAGTTTAGGGTTATTCAGAGGATTATTAAGAAGAATATTATAACAAAAGGATAGAAAGTTTAGAATAATTTTTAGTATATTCCAAACTTTTACCACAATAGAGGGGGGAAAAGAAATTATCCAGAAGTAGTTTAATGTTTATACATATTGAACACTTAAATATTAACTCATCAGATAGTATCCGAGAATATAGATTAATTGGTATATAATTGGTATTAATAAATGAGTATTGAGGTAAAGGAACATGTTAAGTATATATTAATAAAATTATAATCTAAGCAGTTTTTTATAAGTATTGAATATACCAGCATAGTTTTATATAAGATAAGTATGAATTTATAGAGATACAAAAATTAGATTAATTTTATAAATAAAGGCTAATTATAAAATAATAGAGAAATAAAATAACCAAGTAGGGCAGAACACCATAGAAAAGGAAATAAAATAGCAGCTGGACGGGATGCCAGTCCATCCCAGCGTTACTCATTTTTGCCAGCTGAGTGAACTGGGGCAACGTGAAATGAAGTGTTTTGCTCAAGAACACAACACGTCACCCGGTCCAGGAATCGGAGTCACAATCTTACGATCATAATGCTGACACCCTACCCACTAAGCCACCCACCTTCGTACTAATACTATGTTAAAGTATATGTAGCTTATTAACATCAATAGATAAGATTTTTAGAAAAAGTATAATAATTCAAAATATATTAGACTAAAAATTATATATTTACCTATTTAGCTAATATCAATAAAATACTGATGTCTGGTATCAGCTAAAGGGATATTTAAGTTAAAGAGCAATCATATTTTACACTTATCTTTTTTTAAAAAAACTAAGGGTTATATTATAGGTTTTATTATTGTTAACAATAATAACTTCTTAAATCTATAATATAACCCTTAGTTTTAAAAAAATCCGTAGAAACAACTTCAAAAATTGGTTGCTATCTAAATGAGGAGATATTCGACTCGGAGAAGTTTATACCTCTTCAAATGTAGACTATTTGTGTGACAGTTGAGAAATGGGGCCTTTGGTAAGGGTATAATGCCCACTCCTCCTTGGTGCAAACAGAGCAAAGACTATCATCCCTCACGAATATTTTAGGTCAAGAAAATACATTGTAATTTATATCGGTTTCAATTTTTGGCACGAGGCCTGCAATTTTGGAGAGGTGGGTAGTAGATTACATCGACCCCGGGCTGAATGAGGAAGATGCGAAATCTTGTTTGAGACATTAGTGTGGTTTGAGACATTTAATAGGTGCTTTATGTGTCTCATAAAAAGGCTATCGTTGAAACTTTTAATGCTGGTGAACAGAATAGTGAGAACAGTGACAAACGATTTTGTCCCGAATGTTGATGGATCATAGTGTCCTGACGAATGGTACGATGTTATATAACTGGATTTGTAATTAGAATTTTCTTTAATAATTAGAATTGCGTAGAAGTTGTTGCCTAGTGGTTTTAAGATTCTACTAATGAAAAACCAAGCATGTGTATCATATTTGAAAACTTATTCCAGCACTTTTTCCATGACAAAATATTGCTTCTTATACGCTTATAAACATTCTGTACGTGTATCAATCAAAAAAATTGAGAGAAATGTGATATGCTTAACTAACATGAGAATTGACGTTGGAATGAGAGGGCTATATGGATTCTTTTCAAAGACCAGTTTACTGTAAAATGTCACATTTCCAAACGTAATATCTAAAAGTATGTAGTTCAACATTTAAACCAGTGGTTCGAAAATGGTGTCCATATGGCCCATGGGGGTCTAAATAAGATATATTGTTAAAGTTTATGTGTAATAAACCGGTTATGATTCTACAATACACAAAATATTTTAACAAATTTGTTTTATACAATTCCTAATAACATTTAATCATAAAAATAAAAGTAATGGAATTCCAGTAGTGTAAAGGAGGTACCGAAGAGGTTCACAGGTAAAAAAAAATGGCAGAAAAGCATTGCATTAGACAATATACCAAACTGCTCACAGAACTGAAATGTATTTTTTTTCAGAATATGAGGTGTGGTGTAGTTTGTATATTCGTCCACAGTACCAGCCAAAAGATCAATGGATGTTGTGTATAACATCTTTCGGCTGCAACATAAGAAATAAGGAGATAAAAAATGTAGGAGTTGATGATTTGCACGAAAATATTTTTGATTAATATTCGTAGTAACACTTTTGGCGAGAATGTTGAGATCAAACGATACCAAGGTCAGTTCATTCGGTTCAGGTGTAAATAACGTGAGAGATGAAAAGATGAGCGGACAGTTGTTGACAAGAGATTCAGGCTACGAAATCAGCATGAGTAGGAAGTAAGGAGTGGACCCTGATGATCTTGCCAAGAATAATTAGAGCTATTTAAATAGTAAATAAATGTCTACTGGGAAAAAAAGCATAAATTGATATAAAAAATGAAAAACAGTTGGCTAAAGGCAACAAGTAAGGATTATGGAAACTGAGAGGAATGCAAACGAATGAGTTAAAGTGCCATATTAGAACCCTATCAACTCTGAAGAGATATTGATTTCAAATTTTCGTACAAGGCCAGAAATTTGCATGGAGAAGGTAAGTGGATTACATCGACACCAATGCTCCATTGTTACTTTTTTCATAAACTCGGAAAGGACGAAGGGTAGAATTGACCTCAGCTGAATTTGAACTCAGGATGTGTAGACGGACGAAATGCCGCTAAGCGTTTCGTTCGGCGTGTTAACGAATCTGTCAGCACGTTGCCTTATCTTTAAAGCTATATTGCAAGTAGGACGCTGTAGAATGCAAGAAAAAATATAAATGGCGTTCATATCAGCAATTACAAAATACATCTGAAATAAGCACCAAATCGGTACTGACAGGGCTGAACAGAACGAGTGGTATCATACGTCCTGCATTTCTTGACTTGGTGTTCAAAACCCAGTGATATCACCTTTCTTTGCCTTACCTTGTTCTATCTTAGAGACGCGTATTCTTATCCAAGATGGAGACGAGTAGCAACGTTTACATATAGCAGGCTGGATAATAGTAGAGATATTTCTCACTACATGAAACAATTAAGAGACTTGTTAACCCACAAATAAAGAATACACACACACATACACGCACACACGCACATACATACACTTATGAACACAGGTACATATACACTCATACATGCATATATATATATATCTATATGCAATTAGCATGATTCAGGAAGATGTCAGTTGTGTTTAGATAGCAAGCCTCCGTGTATGCTACAACGGCGTGAGTACGATACACAGATTTTTTAGGCTGAACCCAAGACCGCCAAGGATATAAAATTTAAATAAGAGCCTACGGTAAGGAGTAGTTGAACGATAAAGTAACGTTGAAAAATAAACAAAACGAACAAAAAATCTTTGAAACCGATGAAATAGGTTCTATACTACGTTTAAGTTACTAATACATCTACAGAAAAAGAAATAAAGATTTAAACGCTGCTGATTTATACCTGAAAGTACGTTAGACGCTTAGATAGAAAATGTGGTAGTAAAGAACGGAAAACCCTTAGATAAATCAGTTTCGTAGACTGTTATATTAATACTTATAGGGTGGTGGGAAGTAATAAAATAGACAAAATCCTATTAATCTAAAGTAGTAAACAAGTGAATTGAAGATGAGCAGTAAAAATATGGCCGCAGTTGAGGATATTTTAATGTTCAAGAATATATTATGAAGTTAGGTAGCTAGGAAAGTTAAACATATACGAAATTTTTATTATGTGTACACATAAATAATTAGACGAATTTAGGCAAAGATATGGACATTTACGCAAATAAGTAAATATACATATCAGGTAATGTTTAGATAACATATATAAATATTTAGGCATTTGTAAAACGCGAAGAAGGTAGTATAAACATGAAGGCGTTTCTCTTTAAAATCATACAAATCGTAATAAATCATAACAATCTCATATAAACATTCGTCAGAAATAATTTATATACATATAGGTGCAGGAATGGCTGTGTGGTAAGTAGGTTGATTGCCGACCGCATGGATCCGGGTTCAGTCCCACTGCATGGCTCCTTCGGCAAGTGTCTTTTACTATAGTCTCAGGCCGACCAAAGCCTTGTGAGTGGATTTGGTACACAGAAACCGAAAAGAAGCCCGTAGTATATATATATATTATATATATATATATATAATATATATATATATATATATATATATAATATATATATATATGTATGTATGTATGTATATATGTATGCATGTATGTACAGATGTATGTGTGTGCATATGTTGGTATGCCTGTGTTTGTCCCTCAAACGTCGCTTGATAACCGATGCTTGGGTATGTAATTAAAGAGAGACAGAAAATCTAAGATACCAGAATCTTTATTGATAGGTGCAAACGTTTCGACCCATCTAGCGAATGGGAATTTTGCAACTGATTTCGGTGTAGATGTGTCTCCTCGGGTGATTTCAAGAGTATCTCGTTAAAATAAATTCTGACTCACAGAACTAATTACTGCATGTTATCTTCTTGGTCTTAATATATAGAAATTGCAAATTGAGGGACACTGAAACATTCTTCTAGGTCATTAACAAAGATCAGATACAAAAAGAAACAAATACACGCAACAGCGTAAAACAATATTACATAGGTAATAATTCATGCACCTCAAGTTAATTAATTCCAACATCATCAAGCTTTGGCACATCAGCATATGTTCTATATGCTGTTTCTGTTTTAATATTTAAGAATAACTGTAGGTATGTAGAACGTCTGAATCTGACTCCTGAGTCGATGAAAGCTGATACATTTTCACACGTGTCGTCCAAGAGGAGAATGCTTTCCTGAAATAAATTCTGCGACATATCTTCACTCATCCAAGTGTATTAGATCGTCTTAGAAATCTATCTACCTATATATCTATCTATCTATCTATCTATCTATCTATCTATCTATCTATCTATCTATCTATCTATCTATCTATCTATCTATCTATCTATCTATCTGTCTGTCTGTCTGTCTATGTCCGTCTGTCTCTGCCTGTCTGTCTTTCTTTGTCTGTCTCTGTCTCTGTCTGTCTCTATCTGTGCATATATATATATATATATATATATATATATATATATATATATATATGTGTGTGTGTGTGTGTGTGTGTGTGTGTGTGTGTGTGTGTGTGTGTGGTGTGTGTGTCTATGAACATAGAGAAGGAGAGCGAATGAGAGAGAGAGAGAGATGTCTGTGTGCGCGCGTGAATTGTCAAGCACAAGATCGTAATGTTCAAAACAATGCACGAACCATGTGATGGAAAGCAGGGACTCGCAATGATCTGTATTTGTTTCTATGCCCAGGAAAAATATGGGACATTGACAATCTTTTAATACATATATTTAGTTTTGTTTCTCTATATTTCGTTCTATATAAACACACAAGATATATTGTACGAAATTGAACATATATACACCGAGTCTTGCCGTCATATAGGTGTATTCACGTCTGTAAGCTTCCAAAAATATGCACCACCCTATTTCCTTTCTTATCATTTTCCTATGCCTCCCAAATATTTCTCGCCTGATTCGAAAACTAATTTTCATTCCTACAGCAAATTCCTCATAAGTTGCTTTTACTGACAAAGGAAATATTATTCTACATTTACATTCTTTTATTCTATAAATGTCTTCATCACTTAAAATAGCGAAATCTCCCAAACCCGCCACATACGACAAAACCACCAACAAATTGATATGTACAAAGAGATAAATTCACCACCAAGTTTCATCTTCTTCAACATTCATATATTCTCTCACTTTATCTGAGCTTTGATAAATGAATTTAGCTTGGAATTCTAAATTCCATAGCTACCTGGTAACTAAGACAACAAAAACACTTCGAATTTTGTTTCTTTTCTTCTTTTATTCCATTTTCCCAAATCAGCGTTCACAACATCCACAACATCCACGCACAGATGCACAAACGCATATTTAATCGCTCTTGACTTTGTCGATTATCCATTGGTAAATAAAATCTTTTAAGTAAACTACCAGCAACTAAGATTTCCATGTCAGTTGCGGATTTAATGAAATACCCACCTGCTTTCTACTTGAGCTCACGCAAACAAGTACAAACATGCATATATACATATGAAGGAAACTAGGATTTGCGTTAGAAACCTGCTTCTTCTCTATTGACAAGAAATCTTGAAATAAAACTGAATAACGACAAACATACATATATACGTAACGCAAATCCTTAATTCGTGCGCTACAAACGATAACGATATATGGGACTATAAAAATCTGCTCTTTCACAACCTTGTTAGCAAGTAGGTGGCCGACCAAAATTTATCGTAAATTAAAAGGAGTCAAAGAACACATAAATATGTAGGTACGTACAACTACGTAAACAATCTCATATTCTACACTAAGGCACGTCCAAGTAAATACCAATTTAATATCGTTATAATATGACCTGTAAGGAACGAAACAAGCAAATACGAAAACTACTGATCCTTGTTTCTTGGCCAAATGGGAACCTACTATTAGACACTTAGATTGGTTGCCATAATTTTACTCATTGAAAATATATTGTAAATGCGAAACTCTTTCGTTGATATCTACGATTAAAATCTCGTTAATACAGCCCCTCCCCCCGTCCGAGTACTCATGCTTGACATAAAATATTCGCAGAACGATTGCCTTCTGAACATCTACACCTTTAGAGTATCGCACAGGTGTTAAATTCGAGCTTCGCTTGACTCATGACGCTGTGCAAAATACTCTTCACAGAACTAAGTAGTTCATACAGATTCGATTTCAGAATTATATTCCAAAGCTTCAAATGGAACTTGACGACTCATATCTAATATTTCAAGGGAGGTATCGCATTAAAATCCAATAAGAATACCGATTGTTAAAGCAGCGTATTAACATAAAGGCGTGGGTTCGAGAAAAAGAAAAACAAAATGAAATTAATTTAAGATTTCCTCCTTGTATATATGAATATTATTAATTTACATCTCGCCCACATCCTTCAATGAGGATACATAAACCGACAAACATACAGAGGTAAGCATGCTTTATGCACACACGCACACACACTTATGTACAGAAACAAGTACAAATATAATCTATATGGAAGTATGTAAATATGTAAATATGAATATGTTAATAAATATATGATTTAAGATATTTAATTTTAACGCTACATTCTCACGATGCATGTGATAATATTTGTAATATGCTTCTAAAAATTACTTGAAGCGATTGTATAAGTTTATCCTTTCTAAGTATAATATTATCAATTTATAATCTGTCTATCTATCTATCTATCTATCTATCTATCTATCTATCTATCTATCTATCTATCTATCTATCTATCTATCTATCTATCTATCTATCTATCTATCCATCCATCCATCCATCTATCTATCTATCTATCTATCTATCTATCTATCTATCTATCTATCTATCTATCTATCTATCTATCTATCTATCTGTCTATATATCTATCTATCTATTTATCTATCTATCTATATCTATCTATCTATCTATCTATCTATCTATCTATCTATCTATCTATCTATCTATTTATCTCTATCTATCTTTCAAGATATCTACCTCTTTATCTATCAATCTATGAATATGTATTCATTTATAGCTTCCTCCCACCTAACTGTCTCTTTGCTTATATATATATATATATATATATATATATATATATATATATATATATATATATATATATAATATATATATATATATATATATATATATATATATATATATATGTATATATATCTATATCTATTCATAGATATACATACCAGTATTTCTCATTGATTCTGTTTATATGCATGAAAATTTGAGGTGGGTATGATATTCATTATTACAACGAATATTGTTGATGATATCATTCAAATATTATGTATTTATTATATATTATCCAATACTTTTAAAATTCTTTTTCACTCATGCACCTTTTATTTACATGAAATCCTATAGATATGACAGAATTGCGCCATTTTGATTTTCATTAAAGTCTTTTCGTTTTCTTCGCATTTTCCTTTTACCTCCTTTTCTTTCCGATATTTCCGTATAATATAAATTCATATTGTCCATTTCTAAATATTACTAAATACGGCATATTTATGGTAATAATTTTTCTTGAGGAATGCAATTTTGCTCGACATCGTTGCATTTTTGATCTCCTTAGAAAATGTTTTATGTGTTATGGGTATGAAAATATTTAAAATAGTTTATGTAAGATATATATATATATATATTATATATATTATAAGGGAGATAATAATATATGTTTACATGCGTCTCTCCATATTTGTATGCATATATATATAGGTGTCTGTATGTGTGTATTGGTGCGTGCCTGTGTGCGCATGCGTGTATGCGTGCGTGTCCCCGTATATATATATATCCCCAAAATGTATGCATAAATATCTAAATTTATAAGATAATATCTATTTGAATAAATATACACACACACATATATACTAGCTTAAGGTGACCCGCTCTACGCGCAGGGTAAGAGTGTGGTTGTTACTTTATGTTGCTTCCTTTCTGTTTTTTTTTATCACCACATTCTCCCTCTGTTTCTCTCTCCTTTCTCCCTCACTTTCCCACTCTCTTACTCTTCCTTTCCCTCGGACTCTCCCTAGCTTTCACTTACTTTCTATCTTTCTCTATCTATCTCTGTCCCATTTATAAACAATAAAAGATCTTGACTAAGTTGAGAAAGAAAAATACTTTGAAAGATCAATCATAAATATCAGGCAGTGACAACGGAAAGGTCTGCTTCAAAGTGGACAGCAAAACACTAACATTTAAAAGGGACAGACGAACTTGCGAGTTGAATAAAATTTTTTAAATTATTGGAAACCAAAGTCTGAAGGACTATCTGTGGATAGTAGACTCACTATTGCTAGCACTTCTTAACGAAAGACAGCAACGTAGAGGCAGTTTTACGGCTGTTTTATAAATCAGATTCCTATCTAGTAACTTTGATTAGAATATGGAAGCCACGCTGTCTGTCTTATAC